>NW_024412388.1:98732959-98919106 GCF_014898765.1 Herpailurus yagouaroundi | reverse complement strand
AAAAAAAAAAACAAAAAAAACCTTAATAAAATAATGTTTAATTTATTATGTTCATGGAGATAAAAAAAAAAAGCTGAACTTAAAAATTTCAGCAAGGAACACTAGTGGTGAACATCGCATATTAAATCACAATGTTACACACCTGAAACTAATGTAGCATTGTGCATCAACTTTATGTTAAAGAAAAATTTCAGCAACAAACCTGAAAGTCTAAAAAGTGACACTACAGATATTTTTAAGACCAGCTAATATATACAAAAGCAGAAAATGCAATAACAAAAATTGAAACTTCGACTAATGAATTAAAAAACAAACTAGAACTAGCTAAAAAGAGAATTAGTGTACTAGAAGAGAGAGAGATTAGAAGAAATGTTCCTGAATGGCACACAAGAAAAAAGATGAAAAACATATACAAGGCAGAAATATGAAAGGTAACAGTACAGTGGACTCACTGACTTGAAAAGATTAAACAGGCTTTCATCTAAGGGACTTTGCACTTACTATTTCCCAAAATAACTACATGGCTCACCCCCCGCCCACACACACACACACACACTTACTAGGGTCCCTAAAATACTTCCCCAATCACCCTATCCCAAAATACTCTCTCCTTAAGTAGTTACCATCACCCAACATATAATTTGTTTATGGTCTGTGTCCCTCCACTAGGATGTATCCTCCTTAAAAGCAGAAACTGTTCATTGCTGTTTTCCTCAGCATTCAGAATATTTCATGACCCAAAGTAGACACTTTAAAAGCTGGCGAATGAATAAATGAGACAGAAAAATCCAATAGCAAAAGGAAAGACTTCAGGAAGAATCTAGATGGAGTTTACATTAATAAGTGTAAAGACTTTGTATAGGAAAAAACGATCTACACATCATATCAAGATACATTCATCGGTTCATTTAAGAAATCACCTAAAAATCTTTTTAAAGATTCTTCAAACCTCTCCCACCATCTATCTCTGACTTAGAGAACATAAAACTAAACAGAGGAAAAAAAAAACCTAGCAGCCTTGTCTCTATGGCCCAGGTTACTTTCTACAAAGCAGTCAACACACCATCCCTCTACACCCATCAGTGTATACTTTTCACCATTTTTTATACATAGATGGGAAAGCTAATATTGAAAGCTGAATAAACGGGATGCAGTGGAGGAGCTGATAGTGGTACACTACATTCTGGAAAATATATATAGTTCTAAAAGCAAAGTACTATGTGCAGGGACAAAGAATTAAAAACACTAGCAATGGTGCATACTAGAAAGAAAGAGAAAGAAAGAAAGAAAGAAAGAAAGAAAGAAAGAAAGAAAGAAAGAGGACAAGGAAGAGGAGAGGGGGAAGGAAAAGGAAGAGGAGGAGGAGGAAGAGAAGAAAAAGAAAAAAGAAGAGGGAGGAGGAGGGGTGGAGCACTTTGCACTGTTACAAGCAATTTATATTTATTAACAAATTTAATTCTCAAAACAACACTAAGAGGCACTTTATTAACCAATAAACAGTGGATCAGAGATTATATAACTTATCCAAGGTCAAGTAGACAGCAACCTAACTCTTAAGCCCAGGCTCTTAAGCAATAAGCTGTGTGACACTAAAATTTTAGCTATCCTGAAAAAGCAGATAGACAGTATATCCTAATAGATTCTTGGCAGAAACAAAGTAGAGCTAGTGTGAAAATAATGACAAAGATGAAAGTATTATTTTTGAAAATAAAATTTGTTTTTCATCAAAATGAAAAAAAAATCCTACAAGTAAAATCAAAATATGCATACAATGAAAAGGTGTACTTTCATATATATACCACAACCTTATTTGAATATTTTAAAAGCATGTTTCTTTAGGAGAAACTTGAGAATTCTATTTAGATAGGAAATAAATATTGCACTACTCTTAAGTACTATGCCTTCAGCATAGCCCTCCACCAGTAGTTTCTATTATCAACATGGTTATGCATCAAAATTCAATATGCTGGTTGTTCCAGACAGAAAGGTTAGTCTCAAGATCACATTTTAACTGAAATAAGAACTACAAATGTCAGATATATAGCTTTTGAAATAAATTATCTTTCAAAAAAACTTTGAGCTTTGAAAGCTCAAAGAACTGAGAATCAAATTACTACTTATGCAAAGAAATGGTATGAGGCACATGTAACTTGTTCAAATCAAAGTTGGCTCCAAAAAGTGAAAAAACAATTTCTTCCCTTCTCCATTAAAATAATAATAAGTTGACGGGGTGCCTGGGTGGCTCAGTTGGTTGAGCATCTGACTTCAGCTCAGGTCATGACCTCACGGTTTGTGAGTTTGGGCCCCACATCGGGCTTGGGCTAGGTGCTGACAGCTCAGAGCCTGGAGCCTGCTTCTGACTCTGTGTCTTCCTCTCTCTCTGCTCCTCCCCCACTCTGTCTCTCTCTCAAAAATAAACATTAAAAAAATTTTTTAAAATAATAACAAATTGAGAAAATCACATAAAACAAGAAAAATATTTACATTTCTTTGTCTTTTCTGCAGATCTGGCACAGGTTTCTTTGAGTAAATTGCATAAATGCCTTGTAGCATTATTCCTGAAAGAAAGCAAAGAGTCTGTGTAAGTGCAATCTGATCTCAAAGCAAAATCATATATAAAAGTTATGAAACATTATTTTTATAATTTTTGAAGAAAGTCTTATAATACTTTAATATATATATCACATCCCTCATAAATGACTATATGAAAAAAAAATGGGTTGACTGCACTATTAGCAAAGATGATTTAGTAACTGCTTCCCTTTAAAGTAAAAAGGATAGTTCCTTAACAAGTAACTACCCAAGTAGCTATCAATAACCCTTCAGTAAACAGTTCTAGATTTGCAGAAGAAAATATATGAGAAAAGAGGGTAGGGCTTTTCATTTACTAATTACCCCACATATACTCTAGCTGTCTTACCCTCAAAACAGTAAACAGGTAATTTTCTGACTAGCCTTTCATTACATGAATAAGACAACCTCTGATCATCTCAATAGATGCAGAAAAAGCATTTAATAAAATTCAATATCCATTTGTGATAAAAACTCTCAACAAAGTTGGGTATAAAGAGAATGTACCTCAACATAATAACGGCCATATATGACAAGTACACAGCTTGCATCATATTCAACAGTAAAAAGCCAAAAGCTTTTCCTCTAAGATCAGAACGAGACAAGAATACCCCCTCTTACCATTTTTATTCAGCATAGTATTAGAAGAACTAGTCAGAGCAATGAGGCAAGAAAATAAAGGTATCAAAAAAAAAAAAAAAAAAGGGTCCCAAAAATGGAAAAAAAAAAAAAAAATATAAAAAAAAAAAAAAAAAAAAGGCATCCAAATTGGAAAGGAAAAAGAAACTCTTAACATGATATATAGAGAAAACTCTAAAGACCCCACCAAAAAACTGTTAGAACTAAAAAACCAGTTCAGTGAAGTGTGTAGGATATTAAAAAATCAATATACACAAAAATCAGCTGCATTTGTGTACACTGATAATGAACTATCTGAAGGAGAAATTAAGAAAACAACCCCATTTACAATTGCATCAAAAAGAATAAAATACCTAGGATTAAATTTAACCAAGGAAATTAAAGACCTGTGTACTGAAAACTATAATACATTAAGAAATTGAAGACACAAATAAATGGAAAGATATTCCATGCTCATAGATTAGAAGAATATTGTTAAAATGTCCACATTACCTAAATGGGTCCTAATACCAATTCCAATGTGGAGGGGCAGCGGTTCAATTCTTGGGACCAACAAGCAATTCTTGGGATACCAGTTGAGTGTACCACAATTCAATTCAATCTGACACTACCTACCTGGAGATAGCCTCAGATTCTAAGGGTTCGGTCCTACAAAAACTGCTGTTCCCCCAGCCCCACTTGAGATTCTACAAGTTAAGGGTTCGGTCCTACAAAACTGCTGTTCCCCCAGCCCTACTTGACCAGTTGCAAGCCCAAGTTGTTACCTACACTTCTGTCCAACTGGCTATAACTAAAAAATTCCCATGACTCACTCCTTAGTTTTCAGACACCAGTAACAAGCTCAGATTGTTACCTATACCTCTGACAAACTGCCTATAAATCGGAGGTTCCTTAGGTTCAATTAATTTGCTAGAGCAGCTCATTGAACACTGAGAAACAATTCACTTGCCATGTTACTAGTTTATTATAAAAGAATGTAAGTCAGAAATAGATAAAAGAGATGCATAGGGACAGGCATGGGGAAAGGGTGGGGAGCTTCCATGCTCTCTCTCTGAGCTCATCACTCTCTTCAAATCTCTTTACCAAGCTCAAAGTTTTCCTGAACCCTGTCCTCTTGGGTTTTTATGGAGGCTAAGTTACATAATCATGATTGATTAAATCATTGGTCAATGATGACAGATTCGACTTCCAGACCCTCTTCCCCTTACCAAGGTGGGGGGGGGGGGTAGGGGTGGAGAGGGACTGTAAGTTCCAACCCTCTAATCACATGGTAGGTTCTCCTGGCAGGCAACCTCATCCTTAAGTAGGTTCCAAAAGTCATCTCATTAACATAATAAGAGATACTTTTGTCACTCTTAGCACTTAGGAAATTCCAAGGGTTTTGGAAGCTATGAGCCAGGAATGGTGGATGAAAACCGAATATATATACATATATATATATATATATATATACATATATATGTGTGTGTGTGTGTGTGTATATTTATATGAGAAATACAGATTTGCTCATCTGAATGACAAAATATATTTTTCTTATAAATATCACACTACCCCAAACAATTCACAGAATGCAATCCAAACCAAATTTTCAATGGCACTTTTCAGATACAGAACAAACCTAAAATTTGTATGATATCACCAAAGAGCCAAAGCAAACTTGAGAAAGAAGAGCTACAGGAATCACACTTCCTGATTTCAAACTGTATGACAAAACTAGAGTAATCAAAACAGTCTGGGAGGAGGGGGGAACTGGTTAAATAGGTGACGGGGATTAAGGAGTACACTTGTTGGGATGAGCACCATGTACTGCATGGAAGTGTTGAATCACTGTATTGTACACCTGAAACTAATATTACATTGTATGTTAACTAACTGGAATTTAAAAAGTTTTTCAAAAGTATGGTATTAGCATAAAAACAGACACATAAATCAACAAAACAAACAAACCCATGCATATATGGTCAGTGAGTTCATTACCAAGGAGCCAAGAATATACAACGGGGAAAGGAGAGTCCCTTCAATAAATGGTGTTGAGAAGGGGCACCTTGGTGGCTGGCTCCATCAGTTAAGCATCCAACTTGGGCTCAGGTCATGATCTCACAGTTCGTGAGTTTGAGCCCTGTGTTGGGCTCCGTGCTGCAGCTCAGAGCCTGGAGCCTGCTTCTGATTCTGCGTTTTTCTCTCTCTCTCTGCTTCTCCCCTGCTCGTGCTCTCTCCCTGTCTCCCAAAAATAAATAAACATTAAAAATTGTTTGAAATAAATAAATGCCACTGGGAAAATGGAACCACTATCTTATAGCATACACAAAATCAACTCAAAATGGACTAAAGACTTGAACATAAGACCTGAAACCATAAAACTCCTAGAAGAAAACATAGGTGGTAAGTTCCTTGACATCAATCTTAGAAATGATTTTTTTGGATTTGACACAAGCAAAGGCAACAAAAGCAAAAATAAACAAGTGGGACCACATCAAATTTAAAAGCTTCTGGGGGTGTCTGGGTGGCTCAGTTGGTTAAGCACCGACTTTAGCTCAGGTCATGATCTCAAGGTTTGTAGGTTTGAGCCCAACATCCAGCTCTGTGCTGACAGCTCAGAGCCTGGAGACTGCTTCGGATTCTGTGTCTCCCTCTCTCTCTGCCCCTCCCCTGCTCGCATTCCATGTCTCTCAAAAATAAATAAACGTTAAAAATAATTATTTAAAAAAAGCCATGACAACTGAAATCAATACATGATCAGTATTTTAAAAATAATAATAAAAAAACAAAAATAAATAAGTGCTTCTGCACAGCCAAGGAAACTACCAACAAAATGAAAAGACAACCTACTAAATGGGAGAATGTATTTGCTGTCATTTTGCTATACATATACCCAATAATTATGTTTCATACCTAAAATTAATGTCATAGATAAATTATACCAATAAATTTTTTTAGAAAGTTCAATACAATGTAGTCGTATATATTCCAAATCTCATTACATGTTAATGAAAATTTTTAAAAAAGAAAGAAGAGGGAAAAAAGACCTCTAGATAACATGAAGTAATCATATATTCAACAGTTAGATAGAACTTTCCACCTTATAAATTTTCCATAGAAATGAACTGTTACAAATTAATCATTAATAATTATTTTTGGGGTGTTTTTATATTTATTTATTTTTGAGAGAGCGCAAGCAGGGGAGAGGCAGAGAGAAGGGAACAGAGGATCCAAAGTGGGCTCTGTGCTGACAGCAGCACAAACCACAAACCATGACATCATGACCTGAGCTGAAGTCGGACTCTGAACCGACGAGCCACCCAGGTGCCTCTCATTAATAATGATTTTTAGCGGCACCTGGGTGGCTCAGTCACTAAGTGTGGATCTCAATTTCAGCTCAGGTCATGATCTCACTGTCCATGAGTTCAAGTCCTGCACTGGGCTCTGTGTTCAGAGCACAGAGCCTGCTTGGGATTCTGTCTCCCTCTCTTTCTGCCCCTCTCTCACTTGCATGGGCATGCTCTCTCTCTGAAAAATAAATAAAAATAAACTTTTGAGTTTTTAAATCTACATATTAGTTTAGTAAAAAGCAAAAGATTATTACATAGACCATATCCTTTGACATTTTCAATAATCTAATAAATGAAAAAGCTAAGAAATCACTGAAATCAAGTGTGGTTTTTTCTCTGCTTTTTCAAAATGTTTTACTTATTTTAATTCAGGAGTAGTCAACACACTGTGTTATATTAGTTTCAGGTTTATAATACAGTGATTCAACAATTCCGGAAATTACTCAGTGCTCATGATAAATGTACTCTTAATACACTTTACCTATTTCACCCACCTCCCACCCACCTCACCTCTGGTAACCATCTGTTTGTTCTCTGTTTTTGGTTTGCTTTTTTTTTCCTTTGTTCATTTGTTTCTTAAATTCCACAGGAGTGAAGGCTGGAGGTATCACAATTCCAGATTTCAACTGCTACTACAAATATAGTGATCAAAACTGTGGTACTGGCACAAAAAGAGACACACAGGTTAAGGGAACAGAATATAAAACCCAGAAATAAACCCACAATTATGTGGTCAACTAATCTTCAACAAAGGAGGCAAGAATATGTAATGGGAAAAAAGTCTCTTCAACAAATGGTAATGGAAAAAGTGGACAGCTACATGCAAAAGAATGAAACTGGACCACTTTCTTATACTATCCACAAAAACAAATTCAAAATGGATTTTTGAAAGGCTTAAATGTGAGACCTAAAATCATAAAACTCTTTCCAATTTGGATGCCTTTTATTTATTTTTGTTGGTTGCCCTAGAAGAGAGCACAGGCATATCAGCCATAAAACATCTTTCTAGATATGTCTTCTGAGATAAGGGAAACAAAAGCAAAAATAAACTATTGGGACATCAAAATAAAAAGCTTTTGCACAGCAAAGGAAACAATCAACAAAACTAAAAAACAACCTACTGAAGGGGAGAAGATATTTGCAAATCACATATCTGATAGAGGGTTAGTATCCAAAATATACAAAGAACTTATAAAATTCAACACACACAAAAAACCTGGTAACCAAATTTAAAAATGGGCAGAAGACATAAACAGTTCTCCAAAGACGACATACAGATGGCCAACAGACACCTGAAAAGATGCTCAATGTCACTAATCAACAGGGAAATGCAAATCAAAATCATGCCACCTGTCAGAATGGCTAAAATCAAAAACACAAGAAACAACAAGTGCTGGCGAAAATGTGGAGAAAAAAGAACCTTATGCACTGTGGGAATGCAAACTGTTGCAGCCACTGTGGAAAACAGTATGGAGGTTGCTCAAAAAATTAAAAACAGAATTACCATATGATCCAGTAATAGCACTACTGGGTATTTACCCAAAGAACACAAAAACACTAATTTGAAGAGATATACACAGTCCTATATTTATTGCAACTTTAAAATAGCCAAAATATGGAAGCAGCCCAAGTGGCCACTGATAGATGAATGGATAAAGAAGATGTGGTGTATGCACATACATACACACACACACACACACACACACACACACACACACAAATGGAACATTCTATCACTCAGTCATAAGAGAATGAAATTTTGCCATTTTCAACAACATGGATGGATCTAGAGAGTATAACGCTAAGAAAAATAAGCCAGTCAGAGAAAAGGTGGGTTTGCTTTATTTTTAAAGCCTGTGACTGTTCTCTAGTACAGAGTAGTAGCTCCCAAAGTATGATCCTTGGACCAGTAGCATCCACATCACTTGTTAGAAAGGCAAATTCTGAAGCCCTACCCCACTGAATCAGAAATTCGGGGGGGGGGGCGGGGAGGACAACAGTATATTATTTAACAAGCTCTGCAGATAATTTTTTTAAAAAAATTTCTTTTCAACGTTTTTTATTTATTTTTGGGACAGAGAGAGACAGAGCATAAACGGGGGAGGGGCAGAGAGAGAGGGAGACACAGAATCAGAAACAGGCTCCAGGCTCCGAGCCATCAGCCCAGAGCCCGACGCAGGGCTCGAACTCACGGACCGCGAGATCGTGACCTGGCTGAAGTCGGACGCTCAACCGACTGCGCCACTCAGGCGCCCCAAGCTCTGCAGATAATTTAGATGCTTGCTAAAATTTGAGAACCACTGGTCTAGAGAGGGTCTTTTTTGTTAGAGGTTTTATAAAAATCAGAACAAGTGACCATAAACCTAATTTTTCAATTACAGTTTGAAAAAACAACTTCAGCCTCTTCCTGCTAATCTATGGTGAGAGGTAAAGGACAAAAGTGTCTTTAGCAATACGCTCCCCAAACCACAAAGACCCTTTGAGCAGCACAGCTTGGTATAAAACTAGCCATACATCCATATACAAGCAATCATCCAATCAAATATTTCAAGTCTACTCTGTTATTCACAATGGCTCAATTTTAGAATTCTGAAAACCCTTCACTGGCTTCAAAATGACCATCTGCAGCAATTTTCAATCTTTTTTTTTTTTTCTAGAACCAAAATTCTCTTACAAAATGAAATCTTAACTGGATACACAAGATTTTAAATTATACTTAAAAAATAAAACTATTCTTGTTGAAGGGAGCCATAGCTATAGCCAATCAGCCTTTCTTCAGCCCACTCTTCTTCAGCCCTACCCTCCCACCCCACTTCAAGATAAAATCAAAACTCTAGCTTGTCACAAAATGCCAGAGTCGCAACCTCTAATTCTCCTCCTGGTTAATTCCTATTCGTCCTTTGGACATCCTCATCTATAGAAAGCCTTCTCTTCTCTGATAACTATCACTATCACATGCATGCCACAGGGCTAGATAAGGGTTTAATTCATCAAATTATCTAAACAAATCCCAGATAGGAGTCTGACAAATGCTGCTTTTTAAAGTAATTTCTGAATTATGTAATTGTGGATGCTTCAGGTTTGACTGCTGAAATTTGAAAATTGAGACACTAATATATGGAAATAAAATCACATATAAGGTCCTGCACTCCACTCAAAAAAAAAAAAAAAATCCCTCCCAAATTATCTAAACTATCTCAAAAGTCTTTTCCTGCTCAAAACTGTCAATAAATTAAAGTGTCCATTCCCTCTCAAACTTCTACTACAGGCCAGGCATATGGTTTTGAAATACCCAAAGTCTCTTTCAAATCTATATCCCTTTTAGAAAGTCATGACCAGTGAATAGGCTGGTCCTGAGCAACTTTATATTAAGTCTGTCATCCAACTATCAAGTCACTCGACCTTAAGTGCAACTTTGTTTCTCACCAACATTTTGACAAAGCTCTTACCTAAACGTCAAGGTTCTTTCAGATGACAAATGACAATTCAGCATTTGAGGGCAAAACTGACACACAACTCAAACAAGTGCTTAAAATAGAAGGAGATCCCATCCAAAATAAACTACCTCTCACCTCAAAAAAATGGTGTAACTCCTATGTCACGCTACACTACATTACAATATACTATGTAATTAAACAGTCACAGTGTTAACAAAAATACACATGTTCATTAATGGAGGTAACAGCAAACTTAAGAAAGCTCACAAGTTATCAAATACTGGTATTAGGGTGACAGTAAGATACTGTAGGAACTCAGTCACATACCCTACGAAAGTGACCGAAAGTACAAAATATACAATAGGCACACAATGTCAGAAACTTCCTCTTCACTCTCTCTTCTCCCTAATAAGCAAACCTCAAGTAGGCAGAGAAAAAATTAAAGTATAATATTTCAATTTGATCTGGGAAGTCATAAGTTACCTTTTTTAAAGTTTGTTTATTTAAGTAATCTCTAACCCCAATATTGGGCTCGAACTCATGACCCTGAGATCAAGAGTCACATGCTCTTCCAACTGAGCCTGCCAGGCACCTCCACAGGTTGTCTTTCACTTGGGCTAAAACAATTTGTCATTAAGAGCCCTTTTCACTTATCAGCAACTTCACTGACAAGGTGATAGGTCTTCTAAAACCATATTTAGCAAGCAAGTAGGAATAAGAAAGTTTTGCACTCTTTGTGGACCCATACGTTACATTCTAACTATTCAATATCTATTTAGCAGATGAATTAAACAATTATATGTTTCTATTAAATTGTATATGATATCATCTGAATGAGGATGAGGTAAGAGTGTATAAAATAAGGCTTAGCTACTGCCTAGAACAAAGAAAAGGAAAAGTTAAAGATGACTCTAAAATTTAAAGCTAATGTTCATGAAACAATCATTAGGCCACTGACAAAAACAGGAACTTGAGAGTGAGAATTAGCTTGGAACTAAATTGAGCACTATTTATACTATTTACTATACTATTATACTATTTACACTATAAATACTGTACCTAAAATACTACAACAGAAAGGTAGACAATATACATAGGCAGTTGTAAATACAGAATTATCAGATACCTTTTTGACACCCAATTAATGGTTTTTCCTACCTGACATTTTAGAAAGTGAAAAATTATTAGTCAGTGACCACTGTTTGCCAAACATAAGAATGTAGAGTAACTACGTCTTCCTTCTCCCACAGTACCCAGGTAAAATTCTGTATATAATACATAATAGAAAGCATTCAATACATTTCTGGAAATTATTTTAATAAATCTGGAATAAAATTTAGAGAGAACAAATTCATTAAACGATTACTTACTCTTTTATTAAATCTTTATTTTCTTGAATTCCTTCTTCTAATTTCAAACTTACTTTTTCATTTTCAAACTAATTTACAAAACAGAAGAACAGTACATCACATTTTGCTTAGGAAAATAAACATGAGTATAATTATTAAGCAGCATTTCTTTGCTAACAACTAAGAAGTGTAAAAAACTTTTTTGCACACAAAAAAGTTTTTTTGTCACAACTTATGGATTTTCCCCTAAGAACACAGTCTCACTTTCACAGATCTAAAATCAAGTTTGCTGAATCATCTCCAGAAAGTATCCAACAATATTTTAATGCAATATTATCTTCCCTAAACATTTTTAAATGATGTCTTATCTTTGTCCTAACCCAATGGTGCATTTTCTCAACCTTTTTCTTTCACTAGGCCACAAAACTGAAGCTCAATAGTTTCAAATACAGTTTTAACCACCAATATCATATTCCAATTAATAAAAGACATTTATTTCAAACAGAACATCAGTAACAGGAATTAAAAAATTAAAAGTCTATAATTAGAATCATTAAATCAATCTTTATCTAAAGTAATTTATTATTTCCCTAATCATTTGCATTAAGCTCTGTACAACTTGTCTTCTGTGTTCATCCTAAAGTTGAAATGCAGTGTCGCTGAAACTTAAAAAAAGTACTGTCCTTAAAATCCACACCACAGAAATACTCTATTTTAAACACTATTATGACAAAATCTACTACACTACATTTTCAATTCCAAATCTCATTATACCTGTAGTTCTTGAATGGCTTTCCGCTGTGCTTCAATTATCTTTCTATTTTCTTGCAACTTATTTTCTTTCTGCTTCAATTCAAATTCTATATTCACTTTCCACTTCTTGATCTTTTCAGCCTCCTTATACAGTTTTGAATACAGTCTGCTCATTGGCTCTGAATTCTATTAAAACAAATAGATTTTCAAAGATTGGTTACACTAAAATTATGAACAATTAACAAACTACAGCTGCCTACTGAAAATATCCAAGACTAATAGTACCTTACTAGTTGACAATAAATCTCTCCTCAAATTATGCCCTAATATCATACTGAAAGCTACATTAATTCTTTAAAATACTAAGGCAGTATTAGCTACTTTATTAAAGTTACTGGTCACTTGATTAAGTTATACCCACTGAGTGTAATCATATACCTTCAAAATGTACCTAAGTCAGAAGTTGGAAATATTTTAATCAGTGAGAGAGTATCGCTGATTAAAAGCTAGAGTAAATCCCTCTACATGATATCTATAAATTTTTACCATGGTCTTAAAACATTTTGGTTATACAGTTTGAAGATTACTTAAAGGACAAGAATTTTAAAATATAATGACAAAAAATATAGTTAATAAAAGATCTAGCTTTCATTTATTCGCAGTTTCTTTTTTTTTTTTTATTCTCAGGTTCTATTTAGATTTTATTTGGATTTCCTTCATTATCCATTTCAACATTATAAGGTAATGCCAGAGTTTGTATTTTTTAAATCATATTGATTTGTTTTCTGATTAGCTCTGCTATCAAAATATATGAATATTAAATTCTGTGATGCTATAATCACAGCAACAAACATACAGCATTTGATCAGGCCATAGTTTCTCTCTGTTGGTTTTTTGTTTTGTTTTGTTTTTTTTAAGTAGACCCACACGCAATGTGGGGCTTGAACTAAGGACCCTGAGGTTAAGAGTCACATGCTCTGGGGCCTCCTGGGTGGCTCAGTCAGTTAAGCACCAGACTCAGATAATGATCTCACATTTCACAGGATCAAGCCCCTTATCAGGCTCTGTGCTGTCAGCTTAGGATTCTCTCCCTCTCTCTCTGTCCCTCCTCTGCTTGTGCTCTCTCTCAAAATAAATAAGCCTTAAAAAAAAAAATTCCTTAGACAGCAAACCAGCCAAACAATCATACCTATTAGTTTTATTTGTAAAATAGTGACTTGATTCTCAGCCTTTTCATAAGCTGAGCCTATGAAATTGTAGCCACAGCCCCTCTTCTATTCTTGCTATAGTTTAAAATTCAATTTCTCCTAAAGGATGGTTGCTTGTATAACCCAGGAAAATACAGAAGCCTAGTGTTTCAATAATTTTAAAAGAAAAACAAAGAGGGGAAAAAGATTTTGAAGGATATAACTTAAAACATTAGCCAAATTTTAATCCTTTAGAAGCTTCAAAAGAAAAATATAAGCAAATAACAATAAATGATACTCCAATTACAATAAATTGAATATGGATAGGAAAACTTCTGACCTCAAAATCAGAGTCTTTTAGTCCTTCCTGGTAGTGACAACTGTCAGAGTTATCAACCTAAAAAAACGAATAAATGTTTCCTGTAAGAAAATATGTCTGATGAGAGTTTCCAAATAGTAGCAATTAAATACTAAAGGCTAGTAATCCAACAAATAAAGAATTTTTTTTCCTTTTTTCAAACAAGCAACTCAAGACCTAAACATGTTATATGTTATAGTATTGTACGTTATACTTAACTGACCTGTTCAAGCATGGGCAAAACCTTAACTTTTTGTAAAGCAGGATCTGCAAGATAGAAGACAACTGATATTAAGTATGCCAACACCTTATTTTTTAAGTCAAGTATTATATCTAGCTTTAATGTCAAGGCTATCAATATAATACTTACATTTTCAATATCTAACAATGTATATATAAAAAATGCTTACACGTATAGTCATGTATTGCTGTTCCAGTTTCTTACCTGAATCAACGTTTTCCCCATTTTTGGAGAGATTAGTCATTGCAAATGGAAAGCCAAAATCATCTTCAATACATTTGTTGAAACTCTAGAAACACAAAGAAGTTCTTAAACATACTGTTCCATATCACTCTGGTAACTAGGAGTGAATATGTAGTTATATATGGAACATACATCTGCTTGAAAAAGTGACTTTAATTGTAAATCCTTTCATGTATATACAGTATTTAAAATATCAAGTGGTTTTGCTATATAAGAAAGCAAAAAATTTTTTGACTTAGAAGATAAAGCTAAACTATAAATTTCACAATACACACTTTGGAAGTATTCAGTAAAATCTTATTTTATTTTTAAAAGTTTATTTATTTTTATTTATTTTTGACAGAGAGAGAAAAAAAAGCATGAGTGGGGGGAGGGACAGAGGGGGGGGGAAGGAGAAAATCCCAAGCAGGCTCCACATTGTCAGTGGGTTAGTGCTGGGCTCTAACCCATGAACCATGAGACCATGACTTAAGCCGAAGTTGGGCACTTAACCAACTGAGCCACCCAGGCACCCCAAAAGTAACAGTAATTTTAATTACTAGCTTAATATATTAGTCTTCTTCAATTTCATTATCTTTTCCTTGAGAGAATTGAGAGTTGTCTTCACTGAATAGCATTTTAATGTTATCCTCTTAGCTATACATAGAAATTTTTCTACAGCATATAAAATTAAAATATTTTAACATTTTATATATTTAGTATATAAATATTATATATTATTGGGTTATAATTATTATTATATTATATTATTACATGTTATATAGATTATATATAGATTATATATTATAAACATTGGAAATATTTATATCTCCAATATAAAGTTCCACAGAGAAATTTTTAAAATAATTTAGTAGTAAGAGCTGTTTTGCCTGAGAAACTTGGTATGATTCCCCCTTTCTGGTAAGAACTCTACTACAGAAATGAATTTCTCTTTTTATCCTGTCAAGCAGGAAGCTCAAAGCCAAATTTTAAGCTTAGTCAGACACTAATTTTTACCAGTATATTGACATATTTGTCCAAATTTTCTTATTTTTTTGATCCTAATAGTCTCTGAATATACTTTTATACCTTGATACTTCAATGTACATGTCTTATAAGTTGCCTCCAAGAGAGGATTCAAATTAGGACCCATTATGTACCCAGAGTTCTATGGCAACAGTGATTATTTTTTTTAATGAACAATGCTCGCAAACATTAAGTATGCTCATTATTCATTCAAAGCAATACTATTCAAAATTCTTGGGTAATAAAAATCCTGGAAGACAACACAGGCAGGAGTTTCTCTGACACTGGCCATATCCACATTTTTCTAGGCAAGTCTCCTGAGACAAGGGAAACAAAGGCAAAAATAAGCTATGAGGACTACAACAAAATAAAAAGCTTCTTTGTGCACAGTGAGGAAACAATCAACAAAACTAAAAAATAGCCTACTGAATGGGAGAAGATATTTGCAAATGACATATCCAATAAAGGGTTAGTATCCAAAATATATATACAATACCAAAAAAAACCAAATAATCCAATTTAAAAAATGGGAAGAAGACATGAAACAAACAGGTCTCCAAAGAAGAGATCCAGATGGCTAAAAGACACCTGAAAAGATGCTCAACATCACTCATCATCACGGAAATGTTAGTCAAAATCACAGTATCACATCACCTGTCAGAATGGCAAAAACCATAAACACATGAAACAAGTGTTGGTGAGGATGTGGAGAAAAAGGAACACTTGTGCACTGCTGGTGGGAATGCAAATTGGTGCATCCTCTGTGGAAAACAGTATGGAGGTTCCTCAGAAAACAAAAATAGAACTACCCTATGACCCAGTAATTCCACTACTGGGTATTTACCCAAAGAATATGAAAACACTAATTTGAAAAGATGTATGCACCCCTATGTGTCCTGCAGCATTATTTACAATAGCCGAGCCATGGAAGCAGCCCAAGTGTCTACTGATAGATGAGTGGATAAAGAAGATGTGTTATAGGTGCCTGGGTGGCTCACTCGGTTGGGCGTCCGACTTTGGCTCAGGTCACGATCTCACAGCTTGTGGGTTCGAATCTCACGTCGGGGTCTGCGCTGACAGCTCAGAGCCTGGGGCCTGCTTCAGGTTCTGTGTCTCCCTCTCTCTCTGCCCCTCCCCGGCTTGCGCTGTCTCTCTCGAAAATAAACATCAAAAAAAAAAATTAAGGATGTGCTATAGATATACAATGGAATAGTACTGATGTATAAAAAAAGAATGAAAGCTTGCCATTTGCAACGACAAGCACAGAGTTGGGAGAGTATAGTGGTAAGCGAAATAAGTCGGTCAGAAGAAGACAAATACCCTATGATTTCATTCCTATGTGGAATTTAAGACACAAAACAAAGGAGGCTACAGGGAAAAAAGAGACAAACCAAGAAGGCGACTCATAACTATAGAGAACAAACTGGTGGTTGCCTGAGGGAAGGTGGTGGAGAGAGGGGTGAAATAGGTGAAGGGGATTAAGAGTACCCTTATCTTCATGAGCACTGAATAATGTACAGAATTGCTGAATCACTGTATTGTACACCTGAAACTAATATAACACTGTATATCAAGTAAATGGGATTTAAATTTTTAAATAAATTTGTTTACAAATTCTTGGGCTAAAATAAAATCAAAAATAGGGCGCCTGGGTGGCTCTGCCCATTGAGCGACTTCGGCTCAGGTCATGACCTCAGGGTTCCTGGGTTCAGGTCCCGCATGGGGCTCCGCGCTGACCGCTGGGAGCCTAGAACCTGGAGCCTGCTTCGGATTCGGAGTCTCCCTTTCTCTCTGCCCCTCCCCCATTAGTGCTCTCTGTATCTTAAAAATAAAAAATAAACATTAAAAAAGATAAAAAAATAAATTAAAAATAAAAATTCTTGGGCAAATCAGGCCACACTTACTGAAAAACAAATTATACAATGTACAAATAAAATTATACAATATTACCAGTTAGAAACTACACCGTGCCTCTTTACCTGAAGAATATTCAAATCAAGATTCATACGCAAATTTACCTTGAAGAAATTAGAATCTCCTCCCAAATTCTGAGGTTTCACTGCAGATACTTGACTGCTACTTAATCTTGGTGGTACGAACAATTTAAAAGGCTTTTGCTTTTCCATTTTCTCTCTTCCAGTTGTAATTATCTGTTGCCCCAGCGGGCGGGGTGGAGGGAGGGAAAGCGTTTTACATGGTTTCATTAATACCCTCTTTATTTTAAAAGGCGACGTTTGTACAATAAATGCTGTGTCAAGGAGCAGGTGTACGCTTTGCTACAATGTGAGTCTGCAGCGTCACATCACTGGGCAAAGTAAAAACACCCCGCAGTTGTTCCCTTCCACCCCCCACCGCCAATGGCCACGCTGCCGGCGTAGATAAGCCAGAAACTCCCACCCCTGAAAAGAAAGCTCTGCCCCCCACCGGCCCTGGTAAATTGCATCACCCAGCCGCGAGAACTACCTTAGGTTCTTAGGGGGCTACAGCTACCAACGAGGCGCCGGGGGGTGGGGGGTGGGGGCGGCCAGAATCAAAATATCGCCCAGCTCCGGGTTCGGTCGTCAGGAAAAGAACTCAGTACACCTGCCCTTACCTCTGAATAGTCAGCGGGAAACCGTGGACTCGGTGCCCACGCGAACTGCTACCCGCTGTCTACTAGGGCGGCAAAAAGAATCTACGAGAACTTCTGCCTCCGAACCTCCAGAAAAGTAAGAAATCGCTCCGCCTCAGCGGCCGGCCGAAAAGGGCCGGGTGCACAACGGTTTAACGGCTAAATAACGGTCAGCCGCGACCGTTGGCCCGCTCCCGATTCTCGCGAGATTTTCCTTTGTGTCGGTAACAATTCTTCTCCGGATTCTGTTTTTCTTTAGACATTCTTGAAGCTTCTGCGATTGTCAGAGAATGCAAGGAAGACTATAGCAAGTCCCATGACAGATTGGAGCGAAGAATAAAAAATCCTCTTGTGTCTTCCGAGAGTTCAGTCAGGGCAAAAAACAGATGGGCAAACAGTTGTAGCCACGTATAATCATTTAAAGGTGGTAATTTTCAAAGACTGGTTAGGACACAGGGAAAGCGGTACTTTCAGTGGCCTGGGGAGTCAGGAGAGGCTGCCCAGATGTGACAGGCTTCTTTTAAGGCTTCCGTCAAGAATAGAGTGACTATAGACAGATTGGTCTAGTCAATGGGGAAAGACTACTCCTGAAGGTAGGCGAAGGCCCTGTGGTTGTGAAAGAGATTAGTACAAGAGAGACTCCAACAAGTGTGGCGTAGGTGTGTGAGGACAACGTCGGGGAATGGCAAGAAGGAGACTGCAGGCTTGACAGATAAGGCCTTGCAAAGACCTTTGGATTTTAGCCTCTGTGGACGGGGAACTTGTAGAATTCTGAGTGGAGAGGGAGGCAAGATCAAGTTCAGAAGAAAATTTGTAGTATGAGAAATGGTTTAGGCAGGCATTGGGACTTGAGTTAGGGAGACAGTTTTAATAGGCTGGGTGAAGTATGAGGACCCGAGCCATGACAGTGGCGCTGGAGATGAGGAAGAGGCATCAAAAGTAAAAGGTATTTAGAAGTAAAATTAATAGGAGTTGATGGGCTGTTTTAACAGTAAGCAGTGAAAGAGAGAAGTCTAAGATGACTTCCTAGTTTCAGACTTGGGCAAGTAACTCTAATAAATATTATGATTCTAAGTACCTAGGTTTGAGCAATTAGATGAGTTCCGTTCCGTTTTGACCACATTTGACTTTGTTTTCTAATGTCTATAATTGATGTTTTTCCAAAGGACTTAAGTAATATTTTTAAATAACCAATTTTGTTTTGTGTAAATTTAATGAGACATCATAGTTTCTGCTAGAATTTAAAAATTTTTTGAGCTTTGAAAGAGATGAGCCAGGTTGTCCTTCATTTTACACTTTAAGGAAATTGAGTCTAGATACCCTAAAAAAAGAATATTCCCTCCAAGAGATGATTCCAGGTTTATGCCCAAGATACTCCCCCCCCCCCCCGGGGGACAATAATTAATACATTTAAATAAGATCATTTTGAAGTTGAGGATATAAATTCAACTATGTCTTTTTTTTTTTTTAAGTTTTATAAACGTGAAAAATTTAACTATGGGCTTTTTTTTTTTCATCGAAAACCAAACTGCTGCTATCAAATTAACTTAAATTCACAGTATTGAAAGACTTACACCCAGTCTTTCAAAATGATACCACCACAGAATTTATTAATTTCATGTATCTCATATGAAATTTATTTTTACTAGATAGCCTTCCTATCCTTACAAGGATTAAAATATTTGTGGGAAGATTTCAGTTTTTAAGAACTTCATTTTTTTCTCCAAAAGATATTGGCAAAAATGTCAAAGTATTGTCTGCCAGAATAAGCAGTAAATCGTGCCAGTATTTCCCAATATGTGTTAAAACATTTTAGGGGCGCCTGGGTGGCTCAATCGGTTAAGCGTCCGACTTCAGCTCAGGTCATGATCTCCCAGTTCCTGAGTTCGAGCCCCATGTCGGGCTCTGTGCCGACAGCTCAGAGCCTGGAGCCTGCTTCAGATTCTGTGTCTCCCCTTCTCTCTCTGCCCCTCCCCACCTCACGCTCTGTCTCTCAAAAAATGAATAAACGTTAAAAAAATTTTTTTTAAACCATTTTAATGATTTGTCATTTTAACTTTTTTCAATATTTTACCATCACAATTTTTTTTAATTTAGGCTTATAAACGATTTCTTTTTAGAAAACATTAAGAAAAGGTAAGAGTTGAACAAAGTTTTGTTCCTCTTTAATAATTCATAAAATGCCATAACAGGAATAAGTTTAAAATGTTACTCCTTTATCCATCAATCTGGCCTAATTAATGAGGTTCACAAACTGTCTTTATTCTGATTACAATTGTTTCCACTAGATACCCTTTCTCATGTCTATAAGTAATCTACATATTTTCGTTCAGTTTTTACTAAAGGGAAAAAGTAGAGCATCTTCAGGAAAGAACTCTATTTAGCATTTTTCCCTTCAGAAGGAACCATGCAAACAATAATCCTTGCTTCTTTTGAGTCAAATCTGGAAAAGAATCCTGGATGTCCCTCTAGTGGTGGTCCTATATCCCACAAAATTTGATGAGCACTGATAATGTCCCATTTTATGCTGATACATTGGTAACCTAGCAATTCTGTTTATGTTTTTCAAAGCAGTCATCCTATAATGATAAACAATCTAGATTTTGAAAGTTTTAAGACAAACCACAACCACATTCTAAAATTTCAGCAATGTGAATACAAATTCCATTTCTCTGAGAGTAAACTAGCCAATTTGGGGTCCTTTGCTTTCCAAGTGCTAAGTATTTCTGAGTAGTTGTGATTCAGTGTCCTCAGTTCTGTGAGCCTCCCTATGAGACGAGCAAAATGCTGTAGGTCTTCTGGATGATAAATTTTTGAATATTTGTATAAAATCTGTAAAACTGGTTCTTGTAAATTTTCCACATATTGCTTATTTTTAAGGCATGGACGATCTGAAAAACATCATCATATACATCTTAATGAACACTGGAAAGTGGTGAAAGATAGCAAATTCATTGAAAACAATACAGTTTGTAAATAATAAAAATAGCAAATATTTACTGAACCCTTAATATATGCCAGATATTACACTAAGTAACTTATTTCATGCAATGTCTTATTTAGTCTTCGGAGTACACTATGAGGTAAATTCTATTATTACCGCTGTTTTTTGGACAAGCTTTTTTTTTTTAATTTTTTTTCAACGTTTTTTATTTATTTTTGGGACAGAGAGAGACAGAGCATGAACGGGGGAGGGGCAGAGAGAGAGAGGGAGACACAGAATCGGAAACAGGCTCCAGGCTCCGAGCCATCAGCCCAGAGCCTGACGCGGGGCTCGAACTCACGGACCGCGAGATCGTGACCTGGCTGAAGTCGGACGCTTAACCGACTGCGCCACCCAGGCGCCCCTGGACAAGCTTCTTAAGATGTAGAGAAGTCAAATAGGAAGAGAAAGGTCAGTAAGTGGTTGTAAGAATATAAAAGCAAGTTTCAAGCTTACTTGAAACTTAAAAAGATTAATTTCCTCCAGGTCAACAATAAGTAAAAGGTGAAGCTTCTTTTTTATTTATTTTTTATTTTTTTTTAATGTTTTTATTTATTTTTGAGAGAGAGAGAGAGAGAGAGAGAGAGAGCATAAGCAGGGGAGGGGCAGAGAGAGAGGGAGACACAGAATCTGAAGCAGGCTCCAGGCTCTGAGCTGTCAGCACAGAGCCTGACACGGGGCTCAAACTCACGGACTGTGAGATCATGACCTGAGCTGAAGCTGGCCGCTTAACTGACTGAGCCACCCAGGTGCCCCAAAAGGTTAAGCTTCTTAAGTACCTAGTTATAAAAATAAGAACCAACCAAGAATTTCTTAATGCCTAGGCAACATTTATCCAGGCATTTTGGTAGAGATACAGCAGTGAACATAAACAGACACAATTTCCTGCCCTCATTAAGCTTATAGCCTGAGTTTGGGAGGAGTGGATGAGAAAAGAGACATAGACACAATTTAAATTAAAATATAATATGACAATGATATGTGTTACAGAGACAAACAGAGAAAGGGATAAGAATTTAGGGGGGGAGGCACACTAGCTATTTTTAAAAGGATAATCAGAGATAGGATGACATTTAGCAGAGATCCAAGGAGGAGGAGGGAGGCATGTAGCTATTCTGGGGAAATAGCTTTCCAAGGATATTTGTCAAGTACAGTACAACCTGTGACAGGAGACTGCTTGACATTTTCAAGTAACAAAATGTATCAAAAATAATGTGGGGAAAAAAATGTAGCTGTGGTGGTGTAAGCAAAAGGAATAGTAGTAGGCAATAATGGAAAAAACTGGGCTTTAAGCTATGTAGAATAGGAAACCATGAAAGGGTTATGAGCAGAGAAGTGAAATGATCTGGCCTATGTTTTAAAAGAATAACTCTGGGGGCGCCTGGGTGGCGCAGTCGGTTAAGCGTCCGACTTCAGCCAGGTCATGATCTCGCGGTCCGTGAGTTCGAGCCCCGCGTCGGGCTCTGGGCTGATGGCTCAGAGCCTGGAGCCTGTTTCCGATTCTGTGTCTCCCTCTCTCTCTCTGCCCCTCCCCTGTTCATGCTCTGTCTCTCTCTGTCCCAAAAATAAATAAACGTTGAAAAAAAAAATTTAAAAGAATAACTCTGGTCTCTATATAGAGACTAGACCCTAGGGAGGAAAGGGCAGAAACAGGAAAGCAAAAAAGGACACTAGTTTGAATTAGGGTGGCAGGAACAGAACAGTAAGACATGGTTGAGTTCTGGATATATTCTGAGGCTAGAGCCAACAGGAGATGTTGCCTTTTTGATATGGGTTCTTGGTTTGTGCAACTTGAAGGATGGAGATGCCATTTAGTAAAGATGGAGGAAGAATATAGGAGGATCGGGGAGAGATCAGGAGTTCATCCTGGGATAGGTTAAATTTGATATGCCTTACTGCAGGTTGAAATCTTGAGTAGGCTATTTAGTGGAGTTAGGGGAGCAGTCCAAGTTGGTATATAAATTTGGGAGTTGGCTGGGTTGCCTGGGTGGCTTAGTCAGTTGAGCATCCAACTCTTGATTTTGGCTCAGGTTGTGATCCCAGAGTCACGGGATTGAGCCCCACACATCAGGCCCCATGCTCAGCTCAGGCTCAGCAAGGAGACTGCCTAAGTTCTCACTCCCTCTGCCCCTCCCCCACTCACTCTCCCACGCACACACGCTCTCTCTCTCTCTCTCTCTCTCTCTCTCTCTCAGATAAAAATATTTGAGAGTTGTTAACATGTAGATGGTGTTCAAAGTCATGAGATAGGATGAAATTTCAGAGGAAGTGAGTATGGAAGAGAAAAGAACTGAGCCTTAGAACACTCAGCATTTATCAGTGTGAAAGATGAGGAGGAGTCAACAAAGGAGATGGAAAGAACAGTCATTGAGGAGGAAAATCAAGAGAGTGTGATGTCCTGGAAATTAAGTGGGGAAAAAATTTTTTTCAAGAGGGAGGGAGTGACCAACAGAAGCCAAGTGATGAAAGTGTTCCAAGAAAGAAGGAATGATCTGCTCTGTCAGATGAAGTTGATGATGGTCAAGTACAATAAGGACTAAGAATTGACCAATGGAATCAGCAATGCCAGATTACTAAAGATCTTGACAAGTTATGGCAGAATGGAAAGAAGGGGACAAAATCTGACTGCAGTGGGTTCATGAGTAAATGAGAGAAATAAAGGCAGGAGCACACACAACTCAAAAAGTTTTTTTTCTGTAAAGTAGAACAGAGAAATGGGAGAACAGCTGAAAGGGGATTATAGGTCAAGAAGGCATTTTTTGAGATGCAAGAAATTATAGCATGTTTGTAAGCTAAAGAGAATTCTCTCAAGGAGAAAGAGATTTTGATGAAACAAAATTGTTACATTTGGCATCAGTGAATAATGTAATAACCACAGACATCATGATTTGATTGCCAAACTTAATCCAAATTTTTACTTTTGAATGGTTTTTACCTGAAAAAAACACAGTTGTTGCTGCAAGCAGAGCATATTCAGTATTAGTAATATTAAGCTCACTCATTCTTCTGTAGAAGTAAAACAATGTGTTAATAAATTCTTCAGCAATACCTAAAAAGATTAATATCAAATGTATTTTTGTCAGAACATAGTGCAGAATCAAACATATTGTCATTATCATTTTTTCTTAAAGCAGAATAATAAAATAAAACATTATATCTGACCAATTTTTTCCACCCATTATATTTTGTATGATATGTAACATTACCAGTCAGTGTAGTAGGAGGACAGTCTTCGTTGCAAAAGGTTTCCATAGAATAAATAACACTTCTATTAACACTCTGATTGTGACAATTCAGTGAGTGATCTGAATGATCTGATATTCTCATAGTACCTAGTAACAGGGGAAAACATAAAGTCTGATTTTTAAAAAAAAACTTTACACAGTAAATCCATTCTCTCTAATCTGTTAGGAAACATTCCCAACAAATGGTAGATTTATAATTTTTATTACTGAAACAGGAAGTGAGATTAATAGTTTAGATTTTATATAAATTTTGTGTAGAAAACCTTCCAAAAAGATTTTTCTTATGATGCCATATAATAAAAATGGTTTACTTTAAAAGAAAAGCAAAAGCTAGACCAATGAATTAGAAAAGCTATTACGAAATTCTTATTACTACACTAACTAGTAAAACAAAAATATAATAAGAAAAATAACTCAATGTGGTATAATTTGTTGCTGTATTTAATAGTAACTGTTAACAGTAAGGTTATGTTGGCCGGACTTTTTTACTTTCAGAAGCTGACGAAAGACATTCTTTCAGGCTGTAAAGTTGGGCCCCGTGAAGAAACATCACTTCAGTTTTTGATCCTTTACGTAATGCAGTCTGGTCCTCAGTTGTCAAATTTTCAAATCCTTTAACAAAAGATCACATAATTGTTTGAAATCAATAATGAAAAGATAATTTTCAGGTATAAGATTTAGTATTTTTAACTATCCATTTAGTTATAATATAAATCCTAAATGTTTCCTTAGAATAATCACAATTTGTAACTTCAAATCTAAATAAAATTCTTGATTCCACATGATAATATTTTGGAGCACTTTCATCAGAACTAGATAATAATACTTTCATATGGCAAGAGCAAATCAAACATAGTTTAGCCTCAAAGAATTTATTTTTACAGTGAGTTATCTATATATGTAGATAGGTAAGTTTTGGCCAACTGTACCTTGATTTTTTCATACTGTACTGGCAATTTTGTTTGTTTCATGTTTTAGCTAAAGTTAAAAGATACAGTCATATTATTTCTCTTGTTCCTAAGTCCTTGGAGTCATTTGAATATTTTAAAATATTTATACTTTCAACTACCTGATTGTTTAAAGCAGACAAAATGAACCATTTCCACCAGCTTTGCTGGAAAAATAGAGGTTTTTGTTTTCCTAAATGGTCCCCTTCCTTTAAAATAGGAAACTTAAAAAAAAAAAAGTATTGGGGCGCCTGGGTGGCTCAGTCGGTTATGCGTCCGACTTCAGCTCAGGTCATGATCTCGCGGTCCATGAGTTCAGGCCCTATGTCGGGCTCTATGCTGCCAGTTCAGAGCCTGGACCCTGCTTCAGATTCTGTGTCTCCCCCTCTCTCTGCCCCTCCCCTGCTCGTGCTCTGTCTCTCTCTGTCTCAAAAAAATAAAGCATTAAAAAAAAATTTTTTTTAATTAAAAAAAAAGGTTAATTTTTTTTCCAAAGGTGAAGTGATTACCTGGGAGTCCCTTGGTAAAATCCACTAACCCCTGTAGGTGTAGGACCATGGTCTCCGAGAGTTGCAAAAAGCTCAGCTCAGGATTTGCATATTTCTGGAGCTAGCCAGCAAAAAGAAATAAGGCTATTAGATTTTTTTCTTTTAAGTAAATTAAAATGTTAAACTTTTAAATTACAAGTTTAAATTTTTAACTTTCACATTGACACTCTTATTTTCTAACATAATTAGTTATAAATTATTTCCTGCCAATAATGAACACATACAAACATCTTTGTTTCCTCTAAAGAACTTGTGTATTTTTGATGAGCAGCCACAATGTCCTTAATGAGCTGATGTTCCTCGTGAGTTAGTTCCATGCTCTCCTTAATCTGTAAGAAAACATGGGGGAGGGAGGAGAACTATAATGAATTCTTATTAAACAAGACATCATGTCATCATTAAAGAAACAAGAAATTTTATAAGAAGAGTCTTGCCACTTTTCCAGATCTAGTGGTGGATGATACAAGCTTGTTGTCTACTTCCTCTTCCACTTTGATGCTAGAGGAAAAACTATTCTTCTGCTTAAAATTCTTTCGAAGTCTCTTTGATTTGCATTGGATTTCTGTGAGCAAACCTGTGATATTACAAAATTCATATAAAATGTTTTAGGTATGGCAAATAACATTCTAGGATTTGATAAAAATTATCTTATACTGGATACATATATAATCATAGACTTGTCTTTTCACAAAGAATCTTTCTCTTATGGCAAGCAGCAATTAAATTTACTACATTACTTTCTCCTTTTCCTTCCATCACTACCTTCTACTTAAAAATACATAGTTAGCCTATGGGCACCTGGGTGGCTCAGTCGGTTGAGCTTCCAACTTCGGCTCAGGTCATGATCTCATGGCCCGTGACTTCAAGCCACGCATCAATCAGGCTTTGTGCTGACAGCTCAGAGCCTGGAGCCTGCTTCGGATTCTGCATCTCCCTCTCTCTCTGCCCCTCCTCCACTCGCACTGTGTCTCAAAAAATAAATAAACATCAAAAAAAATACATAGCCTAGACATAAATTAAAAATTAATTTTGCATCTCCAAACTATACGTTTAGACCTTTTTATGTCAGAGAAATATACACATTAATTAGATCTTGGAAGTAATATAAAATATCAATTGGTAGAGCAGTTGAACTAACTACCTTATCCATGAGCTTTTTTCTTTGATTTTTATATAAGGTCAAGAGAATATTTTGTGATTTTTCAAATGAGCTAAGTCAATTTTTTCCTAACAAGACAAGAAAATGGTATTTTGTTATGGCAGCCCGAGCAGTCTCAAGACAGGGATAAACTAAAGGATTCAGGCTGGACAGGATAACCTTAAGATCTTCTCCAACCCTAGAATCTTAAATAGGAATCCTTTCGCTCAAAAACTTTGAAGAGTTTGGATTTTATTATAATAAGCTGTATTTAAAAAAAACAGGATACTGCATTGGTATTTATTGAACAAGAATGTAACTTAATAAAAATTGAAGAATATTATAGCAGTGGAAGGTAGATTGAACTAAAAAACAGAAAATGAAGAAATAGCCATAAAATTAATATAATAGTATAAGTGCAAGATGATAAGAGTTTGTGCAAGATTAGACATGAGAAGAAAACCTTGATAGTACCTTACTAAGAAAAATGAAATTTTGAAATCACCATGAGATTTTGAGCCCTGGGAAATAGGAGAAATTGAGGAAATAATGCCAAAATCTTAGTGCTACTCTGAGGATTAAATGACATCATGTAAGTTATCAGCTAAAAACTCAGTGAACATATCAGGAACCCAAACAGCTTAGCTACTCTTCTGCCTGTTGAGTTGGGTTTTGACACCTATGGGTTGTTAGTAGGCTCTACTTCCCTATCATGGTATCATGGAGGCTTGTAAAGATACCAGACCAAAGAAGGGGAACTACCAATTTAAAATTCTGCTCTTTTGGGCCGCCTGGGTGGCTCAGTCGGTTGGGCGTCCGACTTCAGCTCAGGTCACGATCTCGCGGTCCGTGGGTTCGAGCCCCGTGTCGGGCTCTGGGCTGATGGCTCAGAGCCTGGAGCCTGCTTCCGATTCTGTGTCTCCCTCTCTCTCTGCCCCTCCCCCGTTCATGCTCTGTCTCTCTCTGTCCCAAAAATAAATAAACGTTAAAAAAAATTTTTTTTAATAAAATTCTGCTCTTTATAGATACATTATATAACTTTAGGTTAAGTAACATGGCAGTACAAGGATTTCCAGTTAAGAACATAAGATTACTGGCAAAATTAGAGCAATATAGTATAGAACGGGGTTTATGGAAATAATTACCTAGATTGGTTACTGGTCATCCTAATTTATCAGTTGCTAGAGAAATAGCTTAAATCTAGACAACTATGTTACAATTCAAAATGACAATCTGAGGAATGCATTGTCAGGAAGGTAAGAAAAACTAAAATCCCCCTCAAAAAAAGAGCCCCCCAAATCCACAATACTTACACTCTGCCAACATTCCTACTGCCTTACACTTTTTTAGTCTGCACTCTTGACATTTCCTACGCATGTACATGTCCATTTCACAGTGGCCACCATTCTTGCAATGATATACTGCATTTTTGGTGATGCTACGTCGAAAAAAACCTAATGACAAGAAAAACTACTTTTAAAATTTACGATTAGGTATTTTTAGTTGTTTTTCATTAATATATACCTTCCTAGTAAAATGATCAAAATAAAATTATTTCAATAAAATGTGTTTTTCTATCAATAAGAAGGTTTGGTTTGATTGATATACATTTATATTCCCTCATGATTGATAATATTCTATTCCAAGGGTATTCCTTTCAATAATCGCATCCGAAAATTAAACTAAATAGCTCCAATACATTAAGATTTTATTTTATCTATTTTACTATGGTTATACTATGTCATCTAAAGCATTTTTATAACTATGTTCTGCAGACTATCAAGATTCCATGAAGCATCTCTCTAGCTGCCTTTGAAATAATATGTGCTCAGGTGAAACCTCTTTTCTGCTCTCCTCACATTTCCACCTCAACCCATAAAGGAAGAGTTATTCTTTGAAACTTAGTCCCCTGTCCTTCCTTTTTTAGCACCCCCACAGGTGAGACATTGAGTCGGCTGTGTTATGTGTGTGTGTGTTTTGGTGGAGGTATCTATATTTTCTCTTTCATTTCCTAAATCCATGCATAGCAGTCCCCCTTCCCATTTCCTCTTTTATTTTCCATTTCTCTGTAGTCACCCCTGCTACCTTCTTAATCCATTCCAAGCAGTAAAGTTGATAAGCCATGTCAATGCCTCTCTCAGAGGCCTGCCATACCTTTTTTCTGTAGCCACACTTGAGAGTGAGAGTTTCATGACTTAGATTCAACAAAGGGAGCAGAAAGGTCAGCTGAAGTCTTCAAGAACTATGCCTCATCCTCCACCTAGTTTTAACAGCAAGGCCCTGCATTTTAAGAGTAAGCAAATACATGCCCAGCTATTCTATTCACAAAGCTGGAACTTCATTTCCCACAGTCTTTATTTGGCTATTCTTTGTGAGGGGTATGCTGTGAGATTCTGACAGTAAGTCTTCACCGTGAACTTCTAATAGATATGTTTACCTAGTGCTGCATTGGCCTAAGCATTTCCAGGTCTGTCTCAACATTGCATTTGTAAATAAAAATAGTGCAGAAATGTTTTAATACCTCGAAATTTCATCAAGGGCTATTTCACTTTTTGAAAATTTCATTGTCAATAATGATCTTTGCTTGCAAACTTCCCATTTGTTTTCAAAAAAGCATTCCAAAAGAATTAAAATAGACTCATAGAAGTCATTTAATTTCAAATTCCTTTCTAATGCATGAATTATACCAGCCGCATGAGAAGATGTATTAGTTACCATTCAGATGGTTTTAAAAGTCATTTTCCATTCCAATATCAGATTCATCTAGGAACACAGAAACCTCCTGCTATTATATAAATATTGAAGTTTGTATTTAAATGCAAAACTTTTCATCAAAAATGAAAACTAAATCAAAACTTTATTACATTCCACTTTCATGTCTTTTATGCCACAGATGGATCACCTTTAAATACATCAATGGGTCCCCCTGGTTTTCTTTTTCACACTTTAAAAAGTAAGGCTATTCTTACAGGCCTAAAATTTCATGTCTCTTCAGTGAACACTAGGACTTCAGTTTCGTTTCAACTTTATCCTTACCTTTGCAACCTTCACAAGTAAGTGCATTATAATGATATCCTGATGCTTTATCACCACAAACTACACAGAGGTCTTCCTGTCTCTTAATTCGCATAGAAGAATGAGTTAGTCTGGACCTTTTTATTCCAGAGTATCCATCTTCAACATCATGGTCAACCACATAAGTGGGTTTATTTAATTCACAGGAAACAAGTCCACATTCTCCACCACTGAACTGTGGATCCAAGCTGCAAGTGTTGAAATGACTTTGTAAAGATTGGGACTGTAGAGCTGTTGGCAACTGGACGGTAGAATACTGGCAAAAAGGCGATTCTTGAAAATCAGTGTCGTACAGCTGATAACTGATTTGCTCTGGCAGAATATCTAGGTGTTTTTAGCATAAACAAAGAACAAATGGTAAAAAGTCAAAATTTCATAATTGTTTTCAAAGGTCAAAGAGTTTTATGCTCAACAAACAGTTCAACATGTCCACTACATCCCAGGGACTTGCTGTCCAGCATGAGGAGCAGGCAGTAAACTGTATTGCAATGCATCATAAGTGCTGCCGTCCCAGTGGTATGCAGAGGTTGCCCAGGAACTGGGAGAAAGGGCAGTCATTGCTAATGGCCTGCATACCAACTCCAGCCTCCTTCTTAAATACAAATGTGTATTTCCCAAAGTTTGGAATGAAAGAAGGTTTTCCCCACTGTATGCATTTCCCTTATTGTGGATACAACCGTTTGCAGTGCAGTGAGGCCAACAAAGAGATGAGTTCATAAATTAGCACCTCCCCAAAATACCAACCTGAAATACAATTTTACCAGTTACCTGGTTATTTCAAGCAAAGAAAATTTTTTTTCCTGGGGCTCCTAGCTGGCTTAGGAGCTTAAGTCTGTTAAGCCTAGCTGGCTTAGTCAGTTAAGTGTCCAAGTTCAGCTCAGGTCATGATTTCACAGTTCATGAGTTCAGTTCATGAGTTCAAGTCCCGTGTTGGGCTTTGTGCTGACAGCGTGGAGCCTGCTTGGGATTCTCTCTCTCTCCCTCTCTCTCTGCCCCTCCCTGACTCGTGCTTTCTCTCTCTCTCTCAAAATAAATAAATTAATTTAAAAAATATTATTTACTTGAACTCCCCATTTAATATACCTTAACACTCTCCTTTGCAATTCATAGGCCTGATTTAAATTACTAGTTTCTTTTGTGTTTTGTTGACTAACAGTTCTAACTAGCAATTATGTGGTGATAAGTTCACCTACCTCAAAGGGTTACTGTAAGGATAAATAAAAGATGATATGCAAAAGCAAATATAAAACATAAAACATAAAATACAAAATAATGCTTAATGAATATCACTATTATAATTATCAGAAGCTCCCAAACACCAACTTACTTTTCACTTTCAGCAAAATTGTTAAATCTAAATCCAGAAAATTGGCTCCAAATGGATCCAGGAGTACTGAGTGCCCTATGTCTGTAACTAGCAATATTTGTACTTTTCCTGATGCTGAATCACCAGGTGATTAACCTCAAAATTCTACCAAGATCAGTAAACATTATAATTTTCATTAACTAACTCACATAAGTCACTTGCAATCTTAGAGCATTCAGTCTAATGCTAAGTGTTGAGTAAATACTAATGACCACCTGATATGAAAAGAAAGGTTATCAGTAAAAACAATGTAACTTTTTTTAAAAGAAGAAGGTCCTTTCTGACTGAGTGTCAAAAGACTGTAGAATACTGGCTGATGTTCCATTGTCATGGCAATCCAAGTTGAAATCTCAACCCTAACCTTACCCTTGACAAGAAAACTGCCCCTAAAATAAATTTATATTATAGCCTTACTCTTTTTGGAGAAAATTCCCGTCATATCCTGCATTCTGTTTCTATTTCTTTCCCTTTGATAAAAATCTTATATCAAGATTAAAATTTCAAGTATATTGAATAGCACTCTGAGCTACATTTACTAAATTGCATGTGAACTAGCTACAACTAACTCCTAAAACAACTTCTAATGTGCATGTTAATTCACATTTTAAAAATTAAATACAATTTTGTACTATCTTGATTTTCCCTCCTTTTTTTTTTTTAAAGTTTATTTATTTTGAGAGAGAGAGAGAGTACTCCTGCAGGCACACGGACGAGGGTCAGAGCAAGGGAGAGAGAATCCCAAGCAGGCTCCTAGCTATCAGCACAAAGCCCAACTCAGGGCTCCATCCCATGAACTGTGAGATCATAACCTGAGCCAAAATCAAGAGTCTGATGCTCAACCGACTGAGTTACCCAAGCACGCTGGGCTTTTCCCTTTTACAATTGATTCTGGCTTAGAATATTTTCATATTACTGATTTTTTAAATTATATTCTCATAGAGGGAATAATTTTTTATTAAGTTTTTTATCTTAATTCCTCTTGTTGAGAATAATTTAAAGTCTTTGGTTTACTTGTTTATTTCTTTTTTTAAAAAAACCCTATTATTAACCAATATTACACACACACAAAAATGTTTTATTAACTATTATACTGTATTTGTCTACATACCATAGTACTGCACTGGTTCAGCAAGACAGTACCCATCAGATGTAGTAACATAAGTATTTGCCATTCTCTGGTCCAATTCTCACTTACTCATCAGTGAATGCTGAAATAGAGCCTGAAGGAAATAAAACTTTTGTAGAATATCTGAAAGCATGATTATCAACTCAGCATGACTTTATAAAAGTACAGTACTATTTTTGGAAAAGAGGAGTTAGCAGAATTTATACTAAAATTAGACATCTATATTTATACTTTAAAATTGGAAAAATAGTGAGTTTTCAGTTTCTAAACACCAAATTATTAATTCTGCCAATTTCTTTATACATATTTTTTTTAATTTTTAATGTTAATTTTTGAAAGAGAGAGAGAGATCATGAGCAGGGGAGGGGCAGAGAGATAGTGAGACACAGAATCCAAAGCAGGCTCCAGGCTCTGAGCTGTCAGCACAGAGCCCGAAGTGGGGCTCGAACCCATGAAACGTGAGATCATGAACCGAGCCAAAGTCGGACATTTAACTGAGCCACCCAGGCATCCCTAATTTTGCCAATTTCTTATTGCTCAGCTCTTTACAAATAACTCATTAAACCTTGGTAATAATCAATGTAGCTTTTTTTTTTTTTTTTTTTTTTTAATGTGGCTTTTGAAAGTATACCAAGCTTTGGTGTCAGGCTTCATACACTGCTTTCACCACTTACTTATGGGTCATTTATTAAACCTCCCTAAACCTTAGGGTTTAGGGTTTAGGGTTTATTAAACCTCCCTAAACATTTGTAGAAGAAAAATAATAAAACCCTCCTGGCAAAATTATTGGGAGAGTTTAATTTAATGTATGTAAAATCCAGCACACTTCTTGTCTTAATAACTGATTCTCATAATCTCTATTCTAATAGGTTCAACATTTCACTGTTCTAAATTTAGAGGAACTAGGAAGAAAAATGAGACTTTTTCACGAAGGAAATTAAAGAGTAAGAAAAAATGCCTTTCATAGCACTTGTGTTTATGTTCTAAGTCCTCTATAAATATTTTTCATAGTCCTATGATATGCTAAACATTAAAACATTAATTTTGGTTCTGCTTAACTAAAATTTTATTTTTTTATTTATTAAAGAAAGTTTATGGATTACTGGAGAAAGTGTTTTATTTTTAATAGTAAAGCCTAAAAATCATAAGCTGTTATAAGAAAAATTATTCAAAATCTAAGGCTATCCTTTAATGGGAAAAAAAAAGTCTTTATTTTTGTTATTTCCTAGAAAGGAACTCCAAAAATTTAAATAAACTTAAACAGGAAATCACAGTTTAAGAGATTGAAAATTATTGGAAGAAAATAAAGTTCACCCTAGAGTCCATCGTATCTTACAGCTTTATCTTCTCTATTAGAAGATAAAGACTGTTTTCACCTTCAAAAAGAACCAAAAAAGGAGAAATTGGGGTTTTAAATCATGCCAGAAAATTTATGTGACCAACTTCTGAGACAGTCTCTGAGCTTATATTGAAAAATCTTTCACTTGGATTTATTACCCATGTGACGAGTTCGTGGCTAAGGTTTCTATGTCCACGAAGACGGTTCAAATAGTAATATCTCTGAAATGTGTCCCCTTTATCATCTAATAGAATGTATGCTCCTTTAAAAGCGTTTGAATCTCCAGTCTTCTGACAGCATAGCAGTCAGTAGAATGAGCATTGGATGGAAGAGATGAAGCAAAAGCAGTGCCCCCAAATAAGTGCAACTTTGATATGAAGTTTTCCTTCCTTGAAAAGTCAGGACTAAAATCAGTATGATCAGTCAGCATACACTTCTGTGTTTCCTATATTGCAACAGGTCAATTGGCCCTCCATAGAAAAAACAATTCTGAATGCCATCCACTTAATTTGTGTGGTCCGTTTTAGCAATGATCCTGTTCAGTTCTTTCCAAACTTCTCTTTGGAGTCTCAATTCAATTTCATAAAATTATAAATGAATGTGAAAACTTGAAGTTGTTATTCACCCTCCTTTAAAATTGCTGCATTTGCCATGAGGCTTCATACAATATTGAATATCTGAAGAAGTCTGAAAATTTAAAAGTATTTGGTACTACTTAGATACAGACTTTGCTGAGGGAGAGTTTGAGAAATAATATAGAACAAACCAGAGGTAGCACATTAAAACAAAACTGGTAGTATCCTGACAAAGACACACACAAGTATCCTGTAGTAATGCCACTATCAGGGTTCAAATCACAAACAATGATGTTCTAAAATCCAGTCCTTCCAATGCTGGTAAATAAACACCCAAAAATATTATCTAAAGTAAACCTGTTTTTATCAGTTTATGGACTTGTTATATTCCAGGGCATACATGAAACATACATAAATAAGCCTTTGATTAAAAATATGCTTCTTAAAATATGAAATATTCATCTCTCTAAATGCTTACAGTAATGTTGCGTTATTTTCTACATAAAATTTTTCACTAATTTTCTACAGTCTTTTAGATGTTTAATAGAAGTATTTTAATATGTATACATAGTAAATAAAAGCTTTCAGAAATACAGTGTTCGTACAATTAGTTTAAGATCACTTAAGTAAATTATTAATAACATAGAGAAAGGTATGTAATCAAAGACTTCCTATCCTGTTAAAAGTTACAATAGGCCTGGCGTGATTCTGTTTTGTTATCTTTCCTAGTAAATATTTACTTAAAAACAAAAATAACTTAGTTAAGAGAGAAGCTTTTATCAAGAGGATCAATTTGGCATGGGCAAAGTCTGTATTTTCTTTCTAGAACAAATATAACTTTATGAAAAAATTGTACTTTCCACAGATCATAATAGCTATTTACCTGAAAAGATGCTTAATTGCAGAAATGAATTTGCATCTCCTCTGCCTTAACCCTAAATCATGCGTAGGAAATCTTCACGTAGCTAGAACTTTTAACAGGAAAAACATATTGACTCCAGAGAACTACAGTGACACGTTAAAGGCACGGTTTTTACATTTTCACTCTTGCAATAGGTCACTTGAATCATGAATAATGCATTGCATAAAACTGATATCACTGAAAAGTAGATAGCTTCATAAGAAAAACATTTTACTCTTCAGAGTAGCCTCTACTAGAAAAAAAGGAATGATAGTGCTGTATGATACACAATTATAAAAAGGTTTTTCAGAGCAGAATTCTTTGATCCAAAATTCTCTGAGCTTATTGGAACCAAAGAAAATGAAAAGAATATATTTGAATAACAGCACAAATTAAGGCTTCTGGATTCCTTTACAAGGATCTGTCCTTTAACCTTCGAATACTTGGAGGATTTTACACTGTGAAGTCTTCACATACAGTTTTATCATGCAGCTTTTTTGAGATGTAATTTACATAATCTAAAATTCGCCCTTTTAAAATGTACAATTCGTGGTTTTTAGAATACTCAGAGTGTGCAACTATCACCACCATCTAATTGCAGAGCATTTTTATTACTGCAAAGTGAAATCCTATACCCATAAACAGTCTCTCCTCATTCTCTTCTCCCCCCCCCATCCTTAGCAACCACCAATCCACTTTCTGTGTCTATGTATTTGCCTATTCTAGACATTTCATATAAATGGAATCCTACAATTCCATATATAGTTTTAAATGAAAAAACATATTTAGTTAATATCATGTCAAGTAATTTTTACAGCTTAAGAAAGAGAAAACAGACTAAATGTTTAGAAAATTCATGGCTATGAATTTAATGTATACTCCACAAACTGTTGGAAATAGTTTGTGTCTACTTCCATAATCTGGAAGAATGTTTATAAATATCATCATAGCATTTTGAACAGAGGTGTAATTCCCTGAATATACCCCTATCAGAATATATTTCAAGTTGCCTTCAATTTACATATAACCTATTGCTTTAAAAAATAAAATGTGTTTTAAGAGTAAGTTCTTGATTAAAAACACATTTCATTTTTAAATATGAGAGTAAATACCACTGTGAATCAACTTACATTATTACATCGAATGTCACCTGAAGTCCAACTACGGTTCAAAATTGCCTTGTCATTCTTCAGGGGAAAACCAAACCACTGTATAAGCTACTTAAGTTTCTCGTTTTCAAGGAGCAAATGCTTTTTATAGTTTGACTATCATAGAAACAACATTGGCTTATTTGCTTTGCAAAAATTAATGATGATGGAAACTAAAGGGTTCCAAAAATACCCTTAACACCTTCCAGTTTAATAATAGTTTAAATTGCCAACAAAATTAATATTCATATTTAATTTAGACAGCATAAAACTATAAAATTTTGTGTTTTGAAAGAAGACAAAATACTCACAGTTAAATGATATTACTAGAGATTGTCCTTTTCCTCGCAGAACAAGTATAGATAGATTTAACAAGGACTTCAACTTTCCAGCTGGAGCAAATTGGACCTTTTCCCTATTTATCAAGGAGCGGAGAGGGGGGCACTCTGCATACACTTAGGCTCCAGACACTCTGCAGAGCAACGCTTCAGCTCTATCTCAGAGACAAACTTCCCAGACAATCCTCTCTTAGGTCAAAACAAGGGCAGTTATTATTTGACATAAATCAAATAATAACCAGATCATCAGGGATAGAGTTCTTTGGGACCTTCAGGTCACACTCTCCCAGAGTTCCTTATTGTTTACTTAATAAATATTTTGTTTTCTTGATTAAATTTGACATTCTCCCACTTTGGTTACAAAACACTGGGTCTCTAGAAACTACTAAGCAATATGTACAGGAAAGGAAAAACCATCATTAATTCAAACGTCATTAATACAGGTGTTATAACAATTCAACTTGAAGTTTATCTCTGCATTACCTACAAAATAATTGTTAATCCAATTAGAAATGTTGATAATAATTCAGATCAGTACAGTGTTACATGTATACAAGCCATCTAGTCCAACCCTCTCAATGTTTTGGCTTAAAAAACTGCAACACCAATAAATACTACTCCTGGTTCAAGTTCTCATAGCTAAGCCAGTTAGTAGCAGAGGTGAAACTCAATGAAAATTCATGTAGTTGAACAAGATACATAAATAACTTCACTATGATTTTTTTTTAATGTCACTTACGTAAACAAAGTCTGTGGGCTACCAGGCTCATAGTATCATCCCTGTAAGGCATCTCTACAGAGGCATGTTCCACCATTAACCTCCAATTCTTCTGGTAACACCTCCTCTAACTCACCTATTTTACGTGACTCTAGGCTCTGGTCTCTGTCCTGCCCAGTTCTGCTTGCACATTAACGTAGCACAGTATACATTTCCACCTTTCTTGGCATCTTAGTCCACGTCCCGTTTCTGACTTCACAACTACTATATCTGCTGAATTCTTCAAGGGACCTTATCTACTACTGGGAAGAATTCATGATAAAATCTGCAAGTCATGTCACATAGGGTTTTGTTTATTTCTTAAAAGAATAGGCCCTGTGTCTATGAATTTTAATCCGTGAACCAAAGAATAATAGTTCCAGCATGATAAATTCATTTATTTGATTATAAAATATTCCAAAAACAGGCTCCAAATTATGTCTCAAAAGAACTGACACTCTACTGGAAACCTTACAATGAAATAAGGCAAAACAAACATACACTACTTGATGTGTTTTAAAAGCAATGTTTAACTTCTAAATATTTATCAGGAACATTTGCTTCTCAAAAAAAACATTTTTAAAAGAACTTCAGCCCTTTCAGTATTAGTATACAAGTATCAGGGATAGTTTGTAAATTATTTTATCATTTTTTTATTTTTTTAATTGAGGTGTAATTGACATAAGACCTTGTATTAGTTTCAGGTTTACAACATAATTCAATATTTGTATGTATTGTCAAATGATCAACATAATAAGTCTAGTTAAGGTCTGTTACCATACATAGTTACAAATTTTTTTCCTGTGATGAGAGCTTTTAAGATCTACTCGTTTAGCAAATAGCAAATATGCAGTACAGTATACTAAGTATAGTTACCATCCTGTTCATTATTTTATTTTATAGCTGGAAGTTTGTGCCTTTTGATCCCCTTCACCCATTTTGCCCACCCTCCACTCCCTACCCCCCGGCAATCACCAATTTGTCCTATGAGACTGGTTGTTGTATTTTGCTTTTTTTAGGATTCCGCATATAATTGAGATCATGCGATATTTGTCCTTGTCTGACTCATTTCATTCATTTCACTTAGCATGATGCCCTCAAGGTCCATCCCTGTTGTTGTAAATGTAAATGGTATACATCATGTTTTCTTTATTCATTCATCTATCCATGCACACTGAGGTTGTTTCCATATGTTGCCTCTTGTAAATAATGCTGCAATGAACATGGGATTGCATATTTATTTTCAAGTTAGTGTTTTCATTTTTTTTTTCAGATAAATATCCAGAAGTGTAATTTCTTGATCATATAATAGTTCTATTTATAATTTTGGGGGGATTCTCCATATTGTTTTCCATGATGGCTGCACCAATTTGCAGTCCCACCAACAGTGTACAACAGTTCCCTTTTCTCCACATCCTCATCAATGCTTGTTATTTCTTGTCTTTTTGATAACAGACATTCTAACAGGTGTGATATGATATCTCATCATGGTTTTGATATGCATTTACCTGATGATTAATGATGTTGAGCACCTTTTCAGGTACCTGTTGGCCACCTCTATATCATCTTTGAAAAAATGTCTATAGGTCCTCTGCCCACTCTGTAATCAGATTGTTTACTATTGAACTATATGAGTTCTCTATATATTTTGGAAATTAACCCCTTACCAGATATATGATTTCCAAAAGTTTTCTCCCATTAAGTAGGTTGCCTTTTCATTTTGTTGATTTTGAGTATTTCCTTTGGTGCACAGAGGCTTTTTAGTTTAACGTAGTCCCACTTTTTATTTTTGCTTTTGTTGCCTTTGCTATTGGTGTTAGATCCAAAATATCATCACCAAGACCAATGCAATGAGCTTATAGTCCATGTTTACTTCTAGGAGCTTTGTAAATTAATTTTATTATTCAGATAATTACCAGTTTTAGCCTCTACTTATAACTATAATTATTAGTTTCTGTATTCAGTAATGTATCTCAAATGCTCATTAATGATTCAAACGTTTCATTAATTCATATCACCATGACCACTTACACCCTCATTCCACCCTTACTATATCTGAAATATTACAATTCATTGCCACCAGCTTCCTTGTTTAGCATTGCAAAGAGTAATTCATTCAGACCTTTTCCGTTACAAATTTTTATATGTACTTCCCTGGTTTATGATAACACCCTAGACTTACTATGTTGTTCACATAGTACTCATTCCAAGTGCTTGAAAATATGTGCAAATATATGTTAATACTTTAAAATAGATAATGCATTGGGGCGCCTGGGTGGCGCAGTCGGTTAAGCGTCCGACTTCAGCCAGGTCACGATCTCGCGGTCCGTGAGTTCGAGCCCCGCGTCGGGCTCTGGGCTGATGGCTCAGAGCCTGGAGCCTGTTTCCGATTCTGTGTCTCCCTCTCTCTCTGCCCCTCGCGCGTTCATGCTCTGTCTCTCTCTGTCCCAAAAATAAATAAACGTTGAAAAAAAATTAAAAAAAAAAATAGAGAATGCAGAACATATTTTTAAATTTTATACAACAGGCTACTGTCACCTAAGCACTCTACAATTGCATAGTTCACTGATATTCCTTAATAAGCATAAATGGGGGAATCTCCTGAAGTTTATTCTTTTCATACAGTCACTCAATAGGCAGCTAGCCCAGATAGATAGATACGTGCCATTTAAAATAAATATTAACATTGTTATCTTATCAATACATGCCATTTAAAATAAATATTAACAGGGGCGCCTGGGTGGCGCAGTTGGTTAAGCGTCCGACTTCAGCCAGGTCACGATCTCGCGGTCCGTGAGTTCGAGCCCCACGTCAGGCTCTGGGCTGATGGCTCAGAGCCTGGAGCCTGTTTCCCATTCTGTGTCTCCCTCTCTCTCTGCCCCTCCCCCGTTCATGCTCTGTCTCTCTCTGTCCCAAAAATAAATAAACGTTGAAAAAAAAAATTTAAAATAAATATTAACATTGTTACCATATCAGTAACAAACAATCTAAAGAGTTATAAATCTAACCAGCTAGTTTGCTGTAGGGTTGGGAGCATCGTTGCGGAAGGCTCTTAAGGAGATGACATCCAAGCCAAGACCTAAAAGATGAGAAAAAGCCACAGAAGGGTTGGGAGATGAATGTTTTCGTGGGAACAACACAGTGTTGTCTATTGGCATATGGAAAGAAGTCCGGTGTGATGAATGGGGAAAGAAGACACAGTTAGCTTAAAATGATACTGGGGAAAAGACATAAACCTGATTTTTTCCCCTTTGTTTTTCTTTCTTTTTTTTTTTAAGTTTTTATTTAAATTCCAGTTAGGTAACATAAGAGCCTTAGAGAGACATCTGAATTTTATTCCAGGTATAATAAGAAATCATTGAAGGACTCTACCCAAAAAAGGCACGTAATCTGGAGTATATTTTTTGTTTTGTTTTGTTTTTTTCCTGACAGAGTGAGGATGAGCACATGTGTGCATGTGGGGGAAGGGTAGAGGCAGGGAGAGAGAGGGAGAGAGAGAGAGAGAGAGAGAGAGAGAGAGAGAGAGAGAGAGAGAGAGAGAATCCCAAGAAGGCTCCACGCTCAGCACAGAGCCTGATCCTGGGCTCAATCTCATGACCCTGGATCATGACCTGAGCTGAAGTCAAGAGTCAGATGCTCCACTGATTGAGCCACCCAGGCTCCCCTTTTTAAAAGTAATCTGTACACCCAACATGGGGCTTGAACTCACAACCTTGAGATAAAGAGTCACATGCTCTACCTACTGAGTCAGTCAGGTGCCCCTGCTTTTCTTAATGGAGCTTTCATTGATATCATTGTCAGTTCACTTGCAGAGGTAAGGAATAATACAGAGAGATCTGTCTATGCTTAATCCAGTTTTCCCCAATGGTAAAACTTGCAGAACTATACTACAATAGCAGAACCAGGATATTGACATTGATACTGATTTCCCCAATTTTGCTTGCACTTATTTTTGCATGTGTATTAAATTCTATGTAATTTTATCACCTATAGGTTCATGTATCCATCACCACAGTCACAGTCAAAATACCGAATAGTTCCAACATCACCAGAAGCCCTCGTGTTGCCCTGGTTTGTATATACCCACTTCCCTCCTCCCATTCCCCATTCCCGAGTGCTGGAGATCACTAATTTTTCTCCATTTCTAAAATTTTGTAATTTCAAAATGTCCTATAATGGATCATACATTATATAACCTTTTATGGTGGGCTTTTTTTTTTCTCAGCATAATTCCCTGGACATTGATCCAAGTTGTTGTACGTATCAATAGTCTACTCATTGGTGAGTAATATTCTATGGTTATAGGTATACCACAGTTTAAACATTCACCTATTGAAGGACACATGGGTTGATTCCATTTTCTGGCTATGGCAAATAAAGCTGCTATGAATATTCATGTACAGATATGTACAAGTATATGCTCATTTCTCTTGGGTAAATGCCCAAGAGTGTGATTACTGGGTTTTATGGTAATTGTATATTTTGTTTTATAAGAAACTGCCAAACGTTTCCAGATTGGCTATACCATTTTATAATTCTACCAGCAACATGCAAATGTATCTCTGTATCTTTGCTAGGATGCAATATTTTCACAGTTTTTTATTTTAGGCTTTCTGACAGATGTGTAGTGATATCTCGTGGTTTTAATTTGCATTTCTCTGTTGGCTAATCATATTGAACATCCTTTTTCTTTTGAGAAAGAGAGAGAGAGAGACAGACAGCAAACTTGGGAGAGGGGTAGAGGGAGAGAGAGAGAGAACCTTAAGTAGGTTCCATGACCCTGGGGTCATGACCTGAGCCAAAGCAACTGACTGAGCCACCCAGGCACCCCTGAATATCTTTTAATGTACTTATTTGCCATTTGTATATCCTCTTTAAAGAAATGGCTATTCATGTCTTTTTCCTGTTTTCTAATTGGACTGAGGTTTTGTTTTGTTTTGTTTTACTGTTTTTAGGGTTCTTTATATATTCTAGATACTTACTAATCTTTTGTTGCACATGTGATTTGCAAACTTTTTTTTCCCAATTTGTGGTGTGTCTTTGCATCCTCCTGAGGGGATCTTTTGCAGAACAAGTTTTTAATTGTGATAAAGTATAATTTATCAGTTTATCCTTTTATGGATTGTACTTTAAGTGCTAAGTCTAAGAACTCTTCACCTAGCCCAAGATCCCAAAGATGTTCTCCTGTGTTTTTTTTGCAAGTTTTATATTTTAATTTTTTTTAATGTTTATTTATTTTTGAGAGAGAGATAGAGTGTGAGCAGGGGAGGGACAGAGGGAGAGGGAGACACAGAATCCGAAGCAGGCTCCAGGCTCTGAGCTGTCAGCACAGAGCCTGTCGTGGGGGTCGAACCTACAGGCCATGAGATCATGACCTTAGCCCAAGTCAGATGCTGAACCGACTGGGCCACCCAGGCGCTCCTTAAGGTTTTATATTTTAAGTTTCACATTTAAGTCTACGATTTTAGTTACTATTTTTAAAAGGTATGAGGTTTAGGTTAAGGTTCATTTTTTTGCTAAGAGATGTTCAATTGATCCAGCACCATTTGTTGAAAACGCAACTTTCCATTGGTGAATTGCTGTTGCACCTTGTGAAAATTCAGTTAGACATATTTGTGTGGATATATTTCTAGGTTCTCTATTCTGTTCCATTGATTTGTGTATCTGTCTCTCCACCAGTACAACACCACGCTATTTTGATTGTTATAGCCATCAAGTAGGCCTGTAATATTGAGTGAAGAGATCCCCCCCCCACCTTTATCCTTCTTTAGTAAGATTGCTTTAGTTATTCTGGGACCTGTGCTTTTTCGCACAAATCAAATTTCAAAATAAGCTTGTCTGTTTCTAAACAAAAGAAAACGAAACAAAACAAAAACTTACTGGGATTCTTCATAAAAATTGTATTAAACCTATTGATCAGTTTGAGAAGAACTGACATCTTACTACATTGAGACTTTCCAAACATGAACGTAATACATCTCTTCATTTATTTAGGTCTTCTTTGATTTCTTTCATCATAATTTTCAGCATCTATATCCTATACATGTTTTGTTAAGTATATACCTAAGTATCTCATTTTTTTCGAAGTGATTGTAAATAGTACTGTTTTTAATTTCAGTTACTTCATGTTCATTGTTGGTATATAGAAATATGGTTTCATTTCTTGTGTTGATCTTGTATCCTGCAACCTTGCTGAACTCACTTGCTAGTTCTGGAGTGATTTTATTATTCCTCTGGATTTTCTTTTCTTTTTTTTTTTCTTTTTTAAAGATTTTATTTTTGGGGCGCCTGGGTGGCTCAGTGGGTTAAGCGTCCGACTTCAGCTCAGGTCACTATCTCGCGGTCCATGAGTTCGAGCCCCGCGTCGGGCTCTGGGCTGATGGCTCAGAGCCTGGAGCCTGCTTCCGATTCTGTGTCTCCCTCTCTCTCTGACCCTCCCCCATTCATGCTCTGTCTTTCTCTGTCTCAAAAATAAATAAACGTTAAAAAAAATAAAAATAAAAAGATTTTATTTTTAAGTAATCTCTACACCTGGGGCACCTGGGTGGCTCAGTTGGTTAAGCATCCAACTTTGGCTCAGGTCATGATTTTGAGGTTCATGAGTGTAACCCCACAGCTGGCTCTGCACTGACAGTGCAAAGTCTGTTTGGGGTTCTCTCTCTCTCCCTGTCTCTCTCTGTACAACCCTCTCCTTGCTTTCTCTCTCAAAATAAATAAACTTTAAAAATGAAGAATAAATAAATAAATAAATAAATAAATAAATGTAATCTCTACACCCAACATGGGGCTTGAACTTACAACCCCAAGATCAAATCAAGAGTTGCATGCTCTACTGACTAAGCCAGCCAGGTACCCCCCTCCCTTTTTTTTTAAAGATTTTATTTTTACCCTATGACCCAGCAATAGAACTGCTAGGAATTTACCCAAGGGATACAGGAGTACTGATGCATAGGGGCACTTGTACCCCAATGTTTATAGCAGCACTCTCAACAATAGCCAAATTATGGAAAGAGCCTAAATGTCCATCAACTGATGAATGGATAAAGAAATTGTGGTTTATATACACAATGGAGTACCACGTGGCAATGAGAAAGAACGAAATATGGCCCTTTGTAGCAACGTGGATGAACTGGAGAGTGTTATGCTAAGTGAAATAAGCCATACAGAGAAAGACAGATACCATGTTTTCATTTAGGTGGATCCTGAGAAACTTAACAGAAACCCATGGGGGAGGGGAAGGAAAAAAAAAAAAGAGGTTAGAGTGGGAGAGAGCCAAAGCATAAACGACTCTTAAAAACTGAGAACAAACTGAGGGTTGATGGGGGGTGGGAGGGAGGGGAGGGTGGATGATGGATATTGAGGAGGGCACTTTTTGGGATGAGCACTGAGTGTTGCATGGAAACCAATTTGACAATACATTTCATATATTGAAAAAAATGCAAAAAATAAATAAATAAAAACAAATAAAGATTTTATTTTTGGGGTGCCTGGGTGGTACAGTTGGTTAAGTGTCTGACTTTTGATCTTGGCTCAGGTCAAGATCTCACAGTTCATGAGTTCGAGCTCCACGTCAGGCTCTGCACTAATGTCATGGGGCCTGCTTGGGATTCTGTCTCTCCTTCTCTCTGCCCCGCCCCTGCTTGTGCTCTCTCTCTCTCTCTCTCTCTCTCAAAATAAATAAATAAACTTAAAAACTAAAATAAAACAAAATAAAATTTAAAATTTTTTTAAAGTAATCTCTACACCCAACATGGGTCTCCTTGGAATTTTCTATGTAGACAATCGTGTCATCTGCAAATAGAAACAGTTTTATTTATTCTTTTCCAATATGTATGCCTTTCATTTGTTTTCTTGACCTTTTGCAATGGCTAGAACTTCCAGTACTATGCTGAATAAGAGTGGTGAGAGCAGATAGCCTTCCCTTGCTCCCAATCTTGAGAAAGCATATAGTTTTTCAGCATTCTGTGTGATATTAACTGTAACTTTTTATAGATACTCTCAAGTTGAGGTAAATCTCTTATATTCCTCACTTACTGAGTGAATATTGTTTTTAAATAACTCTGGATGCTATAAGAGGAATACATTAGAGGAGACTTTAAAAAGTAGTGAGGTAGCCAGTTAGGTGACTATCACAGTACTCCAGGTGAAAGATGGTGATAGCCTAGGCTTAGATGATGATAGTGATCTGAACCAGGAGATAGGTGAGTGGATTCGAGATATATTTTGCTGTAGACTCTGTAGGATTTGCTGATGGATTGGATGGTTAGAGTTAGAAATTGCATTTGGATGCAACTAATAGAAAGTCTACTACAGGGCACTTGGGTGGCTCTGTCAGTTAAGTGTCTGACTCTTGATTTCAGGTCAGGTCATGGTCTCAGGGTCATGAGAGAGAGCCCTGCATGGGGCTCTGTGCTGGGCATGGATCCTGTTTAAGATTCCCTCTCTCCCTCTCCCTCTGCTCCCACCCCCCCCCCCCCCCCCCTCCTGTTCGCATGCTCCCCCACCCAAAAAAAAAAAAAAAAAAAAAAGTCCGCAACAATGACTTAAGTGGAGGGTTTTTCTCCCCCATATAACAATAGTCTGAATGTGACAAGTCTAACAGTTTAATAGTATTTTTATTGATGTCATCAGTGTCTCAAGATACTTCTATTCTTTGCTTTCTCATCACTAGCATATAGCTTTGAACCATATGGTCACAAGATGGATGCTGTACCTCCAGGTATCACAGATAAGTTCCAGTAAGGAAGATAGAGGGAGACTTGCAAAGATTTTCTTTTAGTAAAATTTTATGTAGAAAGTTAAGCACTTCTAGGATGCCTGAATGGCTCAGCAGGTTGAGCGTCTGACTCTTGATTTTGGCTCAGGTCAGGATCCTAGGGTCATGGGATCAAGCCTTACATCAGTCTCTGTGCTGAGCATGGAGCATGCTTAAGCGTCTCTCTCTCTCTCTCTTTCCCACTCCCTCTCCTTTCCTCTGCCCCTCTCCCCCACTCACACTCTCACTCTCTCTCTCTAAAAGAAAAAGAAAAGAAAGTTAAGCACTTCTGTAAAGATCCATTCATATTTCCTTGATCAAAACTATGTAACTGGTGTGCGCCTGGGTGGTTCAGTTGGTTAAGCAACCAAGTCCCAATTTAGGCTCAGGCCATGATCTCATGGTTTGTGGGATCAAGCTGCACATTGGGCTCTGTGCTGACAGTACAGAGCCTGCTTGAGATTCTCTCTCTCTCTCTGCCCCTCCCCTGCTTGTTCTTGCTCTCTCTCTCTCTCTCTCTCTCTCATAAAATGAATAAACTTAAAAAAAAAAGTTAAAAAAAAACTACGTGGCTACTCAGCTGCAAGGGAGGCTAGGAAATGAGTATTTCATTTTCCAGTCTTTAAAGGAAAGAAAAGCAAGGAGGAGTTTATTGTAATGGGTGTTAGGTGAGCCAACCCATAGTATCTGCCACATTAAAGATGATGGAGAGTAAGGAATCATGGATAACTCCCAGGTTTCTGGTTGATGGATTATATTACAGTTTACTAAGATATATAGACATAAAGAAGGAATACACTTTTAAATGGAAAAGTAGTAGTTCAATTTTGGACATATTGAGTTTAAAATGTTTGTGAAGCATCTGGGATGTCAAGCAGATAATATGAAGCTGGAATTGAGAGAAGTCCATGCTGGTGGTAATACTGTGGAAGTTTTCAGGATACTGATGGTATTTAAAGCTATTAAAATACATAAGATCACTGAGGAAGAAAAAAGTAGTAGAACACAGCCTTGACAAACTCCAATATTTAAGTATCGGTTTGACAACAGAGAACTTGCAAAATAGAGAGAGTAGCTAAAAGGGTAAAAGAAAAAACAAGAAAAAGGCATCAAGGAAATTAAAAGAGACATATGTTTCATGGAGAAAGTGCTCAACAGTGTGGAATGCTAGTGAGAAGTTAAATAAGATGAGGAAAGAAAAGGTTCTATTGAATTTAGCAGCATGAAAGTTGGTGGCGACTGTATTAATAGGAACTGATTTCAGAGTCAAGAAATGACAACAACAAAAAATCAGATTAAACCCAAATAAGAATCTGGGATTTTTTCCCCACACATACCACAAAAAGTCTGGAGGTATCACCAGCTACAGGCGCTAGTTGGCAGTTGAATGTCAGAGCCTGTTACGCTCTGATGGCGGCAAGAGGGGTGTCACTGTTCTGGACTTGTGTACAAGGCAGGGGGGGGAAGCTAAGGTGTGGAGCCCACAGTGTATGTCCCTTTATTAAGAATAGAAAAAAACTTTCCAAGAAGCTTCCATCCCCAGAATTCTTTTGTATCTCATCAGTCAGAGCTATGCCACGTAGCCACCCTGAACTGCAAGGGAAGCTCTGGGAAAGTGAGAGTTGAATTTTTCTAGCCTCTACGGAGAAAGTAGACAAGGGAAAAGGGAGTTGGGAATGAAGGGTTAAGTCGATCAAAAGTGCCCGCTATGATGACCCTGACCACAACAGTTTTAGTGGTGTGATGAGAACAAAACCAGATTACATAGGAGACTGAAGAGGGAACCGGAACTATGCCTGCAGCGTGTCTCCCTGTGTCACCTGCTTTGGACCTCTGTCCCCACCTCAGCCGGAAACGGACCCAACTGCCCCTGCTCCACCAGTGGCTTCTGCAACATGCAGAGTGCAAATGCATTGCAGGAAGTAGAACTGCTGCTCTTGCTGCCTGGTGGGCAGTGCCAAGTGTGCCCAGGGCCGCATCTGGCATCAGAAGGAGGCATCAGACAAGCGCAGCTGCTGTGCCCGATGTGACAGAGAGCCTGTTCCAGACGTCAGTAGAGCAACATGAACAAACCTGCAGTTTTAAAACATTTTTTCCTATGCCTCTGACCTGTTGGCTACATTCTTATTTCTGTAAAATACATGGAATTATAATAAAAGTTGTTGACTTTTTTAAAAAGTGAATTGGAGGGAGAGGCAGCAAAACACAACAGATGGAAACATTCTTCATTTGGCTAGAAGTTTAGCTGTATGGAGAAGCAGAGAAGTGGGATGGTATCTAGACTGGGATTTAAGGTCCAGAGGTTTTTGGTTGCATTTTTTTTTTTTTTTTTTTTTTTTTTTTGCTGTTGTTGTTTTTAACGCCAAGGAGACAATCTTTGTCAGGTGACAGGAGTGATCGCAGTGAAGAGGGGAGAGATTAATGATGCAGCGAGTCAAGGGAATAAAGAGGACTCCAAACAGCTCATGCCCATGGGTTCCAGCCTACTTGTGATCTTCTCTTCCTGTCCTGTCTTGCCTATGGACTTTGGACTTGGCCACCCTTCACAAATGCTTCAGCTAATTCCTTGCAGTAAATCCCTTAAAATTCCCGGTTCTGCTTCTTTGATTAAATCCTGACTGATACTGAATTTGATCCTTAAGAAGCCATTGAAAAGGCAATTAAGTTATCCACTGGTTTCTAGGAAAGCAGAGGAGTTACACTTGACTTAGAGAGGTGAGTGAAGACTTCCAGAGTGAGATTTCACTTAAACTGAATTTTAAAGAATTATTAACAATTAGTAAGGTAAGAGAGAAGTGGAAGCGGTGGTAAGCTAGTAAGCCAGCTTGCTGGAAAAACACAAACTTGATTTGTGGTGGTTGATTATTTCACTGGTGCATATACTCCCACCATAGCCAATATCAAGCCACCAATGTGATGTTATAGGATACAGACTCAGGAAAAAATGCGCACAGTTGGCTTTTATGAGTCTACACCACTTAAGTGGAAGGTGGAGGGAGAACAGAATATACAACAGAAAAGTATACACCAAGCTTCTTTCTTCTACAGTATACCTGTCATGGAAAAAAGACCCAGTGGAGCCTCTTTCTCACACAGTTGTCACTGCAGTAAAAGAACAAAGTTCAGAAGCATGACTGTAGTGTTGGGCAGCTTACCAATAACGAACACCATTATAATAAATTCAGCGAAGAAATGTTTAGACACTGTCCTAAAGAAGCGGATAATGTTATTTGCCTAAGATCGATGACAAGTAAATGCAGACATGGGATTCAAAGCCTAGACAGTGTACAGAGCCTGCTCTTTCCACTGTAAAATGCTTCCTCACTACCATTTCTTATTATAGGAACTAAACTAAGAGACCAGAATGTATAACATCAGGAAAATCCTTATACACCCCCGCTAGCCTTGGATCAAATATTTTAGAATCTCTGTAGTAAGATAAAAATGACTAGTTGGTTTTGCAGTAATTTAAAATCCAGTCTCTAATTTATTCATCTATGGCTAACTCATTTTTGACAAAGATGCCAAAACCATCCAATGGGGAAAGAATAGTCCCTTCAACAAATCGTGCTGGGACAACTGAATATCCACATGCGAAAGTGGATATTTTTGGAAAAATATATATATATATCCATATATATCATATATCACATCATATAAAAAAATTAACTCAAAATGGTTTAATGACTTAAATATGAGCTAAAACCATAAAACTCTTAGAAGAAAACATAGGGGTAAATTGAGATGATCCTGGATTCAGGAATGGTTTCTTAGATAGGGCATCAAAAGTATGAGTTACAAAAGAAGATATAGATAAATTGGACTTCATCAAAACTAAAAACTTTTATGCATAAAAGAACATTATCAAAAAGGTGAAAAGAAAATCTACAGAATGGGAGAAAATATTTGCAAGCCATATATGTAGTATCCAGAATATATCAAGAACTCTCACAACTCAACCACAGAAAGATTTTAAAAGTCCAATTTAAAAATGCATAATGGGGGCGCCTGCGTGGCTCAGTCAGTTAAGCATCTGACCCCTGATCTCAGATCATGTCTTGATCTCAGGGTCGTGAGTTCAAGCCCTGCATTGGGCTCCACACTGGGCATGAAGCCTACTTTTAAATAAATTAAATTAAATTAAAATGCACAAGGGACTTGATTACACATTTCTTTAAAGAAGACCTACAAATAGCCAACAAACACACGAAAAGATGAACATCATTAGCCACTAGGTAAATGCAAATCAAAACCATAATGAAGTACCACTTCATACTCCCTAGGATAGCTATAATTTGAAAAAATAGTAAATAAGTGTTGGCGAGTGTGTGCAGAAATTGGACCTTTAGTACACTGCTAATGGGAATGTAAAATAGTTCAGTATTATGAAAACAGTTTATTGATAACTCAAAAAGTTAAACATAGAATTAGCATATGACCAAACAATTCTACTCCTAAATATATACCCAAAAGAATTGAAAACAGGTACTCAAATACATATTCATAGCAGCACTATTCACTTTAGCCAAAAGATGGGAAACACTACAAATGTCCACCAACAGACAAATGGATGAACAAACTGTGGCATAAACAGACCATGAAATATTAATTAAGCCATAAAAAGAAATGAGTCCTGACATATGGTACAATGTTGATAAATCTCAAAAATGTTGTTAAGTAAAAGTAAGTAGATACAAAAGGTCACATATTGTATGATTCCACTTATATGAAATATCCAGAATAGGTAAATCATAAAGACAGGATGCACACCGGTGGTTTCCAGGAGGTGGGGATGGGATAAATGGAGAGTAGTAGCTTAAATGGGTATGGGCTTTCCTTTTGGGGTAAATGAACATGTTCTGGAACTAAAACAGAGGTAGTAAGTGTACAACACTGTGAATATACTAAATACCAACGAAATGTTCACTTTTTAAATGGTTGATTTTATGTTTCGTGAATCTCAACTTAGAAACAGAAAAGCTGGATTCTAAATTTGGCTCTATACTTAAGAGTTCATATTAAGCAATCAAAAAGAATGTCTCCAGTTGTACTGATTTTCATTTCATGTTAAGATCAAGTGAATTCCATTTTGTGTTTTGGAGCTGTTTCACTGAATTTGAAAACCAAACTAGATATGGCTTTCAATACTAAACCAAACAGTAAGAAATAAAGTTACAACATAGGTGGTTTGGTTGGTTTTTTTCTTAAGGGTTTTAAAATATTTTTGAGGTTCTTAATAGTAAAAGGAAATCATATTTAGTACAGCTGGATCATTTCTACATAATTGGCTTTTCATTCTTGATCTGGTTTTGAACTGTTTACTCCACTTTAGTAATTAACCATTATCAGCTTCATTAATGAAACAGAAACCACCTCCTATAATCATTTATAAAATGCTTGTCAAGCAAAATTTAAACAAAGAATAGGATCTGGGCAAAGTAACAGCTCTTTGAAAGCTACTGCAACTAATTATAAAGTATTCTAGTTATTTTGTTGTTATTTTCCATTTATTATGAAAGAATCCTTCAGGACCTACAGATTTTCTCTTGGCATAGTTATCTGAATTCTTTTATCCAAGAGGAATTATTTTAACAATACTTTTTATCCGCTGTTATGAAAAGCTCTGAGTTTTCAGCTGCTTATTTATGTCTATTAGTTATAAAAATCAGATTCCTGTTTAATCAAGCCACCTTTAGAGACTTTATTTTCTATTTACTTGATTTTTAGGTGACTGAAAAGGAGCATGGGAGATAGTTGAAGACATATTTCTTAGTTCAATATATATTTATGAGACCACACAAGCAAAATTATGGTTTGTATATCCAAAAACAAAATTAGATTTAAGTATTCTAAAAGACTGCTCCACTGGCATTTTTTTTAATTTTTTTAATGTTTATTTATTTTTGAGACAGAGAAAGACAGAGCATGAATGGGGGAGGGGCAGAGAGAGAGGGAGACACAGAATGGGAAGCAGGCTCCAGGCTCTGAGCCATCAGCCCAGAGCCTGACGCGGGGCTCGAACTCACGAACTGTGAGATTGTGACCTGAGCTGAAGTCGGACACTCAACCGACTAAGCCACCCAGGCGCCCCATCCACTGGCATTTAATGAGAATGCCACAAAGTTTTAAATGATTTCTAGGAAAATAGGCTCCACTATTGTAATCCTTTCTCTCCAAGGCTTCATATTTTATAGAATTTAGAATATTACTAATTTAGAAAAATAAGGCAAAAAGTAAAATGTTAATTCAGAATACAAGGGATAATGATGAGATGCAAACTTTATATATATATAAATGATGCAAGTGGTAGATCACCAACTGAGCATGTTCTTTGAGCTTCTTTTCTAGTACACAATTGTACTTTGCTAGCTAAAAGATCAACAGTAGCAACGGAGCAGGAAAAAGCACATCGGGTGATTTAATCCCTGATCTTTTTTCATTACTATTCTATTAGAATGTTGGTCTGTGGCTATCTGCTTCCCTATTGTGTTCCCGGTGCCCATCTCAGGGCCTGGCTCAGAATGTGTGCTCAGCATTTCTTGTGTGGATGAATAAACAAATGGATGAATGAAACATGAATGACGGCTATGCTAACCAATTGAGCTAACTGTCCAGAAATTGAAAGTGAAGACGTAATAAAGTAATACTTCTGGCATTCGAGAAAGTCAAAATACTCAATTAAGGAGCCCATTATCTTACACCTTCACTTTTGAACTCAACATTTATTTATCCTCATTTTGCAGGAGGAAAACTGAGCACTAGTAGTTAACAGTTTATGCATCTGTTAGCACTTTATCTCCCTGGGCCTTAACTGTTTTCATTCATATTTATTTAACCAATTAGTCATGTATACCTTATGAGCAAACACCATGTTCGTTTTTATCTCCCTGGCGCTTAATACAGTGACTTGTGCATAAGAGATGCTCAATAAATGCTTGCTGAACCCAAAGTTTAAACTTTTCTAAAAATATTTTCCTTTTCATTTTTAAGTTGTTTCTAGTGTATTAATATAGTACAGACCTTTCAGAATTCAGGAATGTGCAGATAATACCATGGGCATTTCTACTTATTTGTGACAATGCATTTTTGAAATCTTATTGATTAGCTCTGACTTACAAAGAAATAGCTCCAAAAATTTATGACTTCTAATTAGCATTAAATGATATTTTAGAAATTTCTTCATTTGGATTTTACAGATTACACATTTAAAAAATTATATTAATACAACAACCAATGAAAAAATTAAATCTTGTTACACCCCCAATTTCAAGAGCAGAAAATTTATCTAATGTTCCAGTTACAATTTTCCTATCTGGAGAATTTAGAAAATAAAATTTCCCAGAATTTTCCCATAATATCAGGGACAATCTAGGAAAAAATATTCATTTTTCTCCAAAGTGGCAAAGGTACATAGGCACACACACACACACACACACACACACACCATCTGATTTAAATCGACAAGTGAATCTCCTTTATATGAATTAAAGAACTGAGTGATATCAGGGAGAATTTCAGTCACCACTTATGATACTAACACTTTTTACCTGGAAATTTCACCATTGGTTTTAGACTGTCAGATATGTTTTATAAATGCACATTAAAATATAGAATTAAACACTCTAACATTTTTCCCATTATACTTCCCCTTGTTCCTTGATATTATGTTTGGCATAATGTTATAGAAATGCACATGATTTCTGAGGATTGTTTTTTGGCATTGCCAGTCTGTTTTGTGTGATGCAGCACTGACAGATCAGCTCAGGCTCTAATTGTAAGAATAAAAAATTTTTCACATTTTTAATGTAGTGTTTATGACTACTTGACAGTTCTCTTTACATTAATGTCAGAGTTAGAATGGGTATTTTTTTTAGATTAAGGAGGAGGATAGTTGCTCTGGATGATAGCTGCATACAAGGGAAGAGTTGCCCTTTCTTATTTTTAACTAAATCAAGTAATTCTTTGTTAGCAGCTCTTCTGAGTCCTACCAGAATGGAACTTGTGTCATTTTGACAAGATGCAGAAGTGGCACTACTAGATATTAAAAGCATTAAAACATTAACCTTTAGCAACCTCATTTTCACTCAGTACCCGCGTTTCAGTATTTTATCAAACTGAAGTCAAACGCTAAAAATTGGAGTGAACAACTGATCTATTCCCTTTAACCTAAAAGAATAAATGTGATAGAAAGTAAGGCATTAGAAGGAAGAGACAGTATAAATAGTTGTTTTAGTGTTAACATAATTCTAATCACTTATGACTGGTGAAACTAGTGTCAGAAAGAGAATTGGCCAAGAAACATCCTCTGTGATTATCTGGGGGGGGGGGGGGGGCCGGGGGTGTGTGGAGAACAAGCTCTCTTGAATTCACTTTGACCCCAAGGCCCTCCACTCCCTGTTACTAGCACTAAGCTCAATTAACTCACTTACAATTCCTGTCTGGCCCCTCCTGGTCTTTGAGTTTACAACTCCTAAAAGGAAAGAATATATATTTGGAATAATGCATATAATCATTCCAAGTTGTTGTGGAGATGCAATTCCCCAGGGTTTTGTTTGTTTGTTTGTTTGTTTGTTTGTTTACATACCTGCACATCTTGTAAGCAATACACTTATTCCCTTTGTTCACACTAGCTTTTCAAAGACAGGTTTAGTGGATTTTGGTACTTGGGCTGTCCAAAGCATCAGACTCCAGCAGTCTTCAACTGATCAGATGCCGTAAAGAGGCACAGTTGCTATTTGGCACCTTTGCAAAGAAACTTCCCCAGGAATCTGGCTGGGTAACTGTTCAGGGTAAGCTGAAATCTGCAGTAATGACTGAAGAGTATCATGGCAGGATGTGTGCTTCCAGCCCTAGGGTCAGTTTTTCTACTTCTGCCTCACCTTAGGACTATTTTCCTTAGGAGTCATTTCTCGATAAACTGACTAGTTCCACAGCTCAATCTTCTGTGCTATTTAACCCTGAAATCATCCCAGACTAGCACCGACTATTTATGGACCAGGCACTATACTTGGTTCTTTGTATATATTGCCTCTTTCATTTCTACAGCCACCATGTTACACAAGTACTCATGTAATCCTCATTTTATAGATGAGGGAACTGAGGCTCAGAAAATTTAAATGGCTTTCCCAGGGTTACACAGCTGGTAGGTGTTTATCCAGATTAAACCTAGGTATATTCAACTAGGTATATTCAAAGCCCATACAGTGGTTCAGGAGGAGTAGGTGAAGACAGGAGATAAACTGGCCTATCCTCCTCAAAATGCCAATCACAGAGGGGCGCCTGGCTGGCTCAGTCAGTGGAGCATATGACTCTTGCTCTTGGGGTTGTAAGTTTGAGCCCCATGTTGGGTGTAGAGATTACTTAAAAATAAAATCTTAAAATAAAAAAAAAAAAAAGAAAAATGCTGATCACAGCATAGCATAATGTATAGAGATGTTGAATCACTATGTTGTACACCAGAAACTAATGTAACATCGTGTCAACTCCACTCAAATTTTTTTAAAAAAGTAAAACAAAACAAACAAACAAAAAAAACACTGACCACAATATGTATGGCCTTGTGACCAGAGAAAAGGAAGAGGCCTGAAATAAAAACCATAATCCTCACTTCCTGGGAGCACCCTGTTGGAACTTCTTGGCTTGTTCTTGAACATGGCCCGTCTCATACAAGACCATCAGTAGAACAGACAAACTAAGCTGAGTGGTCCAACAGGACAGTATTATGACATAAACATAAGACTACATTTTAGTTCTCATCTACTGGGACATGCAACTATCCATCAGGGAGAAGACTGTAGAAATGGGCATAAAGGAGTAGCTGGAGGCAGAAGCTTGAGGCAGAAAATTCTCAAATGGCCGAGAAAATAGTCCCCCACATTTTAGCTAGATCAATAAAGTCATATATGATAAAGACATTTAAGGCTACTGACTTAGAGTCAGGGGGACCTGACCCTAAAATGAATTCCTCTTCTATGAGATGCTAGAGCTTCAAAGGAGACTTGATTATCCAAGATACATTGAAGGAGTGTTCCTTCAATAATTGAAACATAGGATAGTAAAATATCTTGATAGTCTCTAAATGAGAGATTAGACTGAAGTCTCAAAAGAACACTAACATAAGTAATCTAAGTGAACAGCCTCAATCATGTTATTTACAACCGAAATACCCAAATTTTTAGTATGTTCACAGGGTTGTGCAACCATCACCACAATCTAATTGTAGAGCATTTTCATCACCCCCAAACAAAGCTTGATTTTGAGACTTGAAATACTTAAAATACTAAAGAATATAATACATTGTATTCTCTTTCTCCTAGATAATTAAGAATAACTGTTAAGCAAGATTTGGAAAACTGAACTTCCACTATGCTTCAATTGACAATATTATATATTACACCTTAAGCCAATTTAAAATGACTAAGAAAGTCAACTTAAATATTTTCCCATCTAGCCTCCTGCCAGCCGAGCAATCACAAACCAGAATCCGCCAGCCTGACCCAGACCACAGGGACTACCCTGCAGACTCATGAACAAAATAGTTATTGTTTTAAGCCATTAAGTTTGGGGGTAGTTTATTATGGAACAAGAAATAAATGATCCGCCTTCTGAGTCACTTCAGTACTTTATTCCAAGCATTCAATGACCACCCCCACTACCATTCTAGGTACCTAATTTTACCTCCTTTTTCAAGTAAGAAAAACAGACATACTTAACTCCCCACCCTGACCAAACATCGCACTATAGCATAGTGGCCAAGAATACTAATCCTAAAGCCAGACTCCCAATTCTTATCTGGACTCTGGCACATATAAGCTATAAGGCTGAGAGAAAACTACGTGTGGGGCGCCTGGGTGGCTCAGTCGGTTGGGCGTCCGACTTTGGCTCAGGTCATGATCTCGCGGTCCGTGAGTTCGAGCCCCGCATCGGGCTCTGTGCTGACAGCTCAGAGCCTGGAGCCTGTTACAGATTCTGTGTCTCCCTCTCTCTCTGACCTTCCCCCATTCATGTTCTGTCTCTCTCTGTCTCAAAAATGAATAAACGTTAAAAAAAAATTTTTTTAAAAAAGAAAAGTACGTGTTCCTTCTCTGTAAAAGTAGGGACAGTGATAATACCTACTTCATACAGTGGTGGGGAAAAATATGAATAAAGCCTTGAGACCATTTTGTTTCCCATAGTCAACACTAAAAATATAAGCTATTATTATGTTTATTGTACACTGGCCAGTGACCTTGACTTTTTAACAGTTTCATTCACAACCATATTCAGTATTCATATACCATAAAATTCATACATTTAAAGTGTACATTTCAGTGATTTTTAGTATGTTTATAGACTTGTGCAACCGTCACGACAAATCTAATTTTAGGGCATTTTCATCACCCCCAAACAAAGCTTGATTTTGAGACTTGAAATACTAAAGTGGCTGTCAGACACATCCTTGAGGAAAGGCCAAAAGTCCAACAGGGAATACCAAATACTGATGCCAGTCTAATGAGAAGGAGCAGAACTGTAAATAAGAGGTGAAGCCAAGAATTGGGGTCAGATGGAAACAGACTGGAGAGGAAATGAAGTTCAATACATAGCCACAAACAGTACTAGCCTGTCTATGGCTAACATTTTCACATTTGCCAGGCTGACTTAAAGGTGTGGCACCAGGGAAAGCTTCTCACTTCCCACCTTCAGACCTACTCTGTCAAGACTTAAAAATCTAGGACCTCCCACAAATCTCTGCCCTCTAAAAGGTTCTAACACAGGGGCGCGTGGGTGGCTCAGCTGGTTAAGCATCCGACTTCAATTCGGGTCATGATCTCATGGTTCCCAGGTTCTGTGCTGACAGCTCAGAGCCTGGAGCCTGCTTCCGATTCTGTGTCTCCCTCTCTCTCTCTCTCTGCCTCTCCCCTGCTCACACTCTGTGTCTCTGGCTTTCAAAGATAAATAAATATTAAAAAATTAATAAAAAAAAGATAAAAGAAACTACAACACAGGAAAAGATGATTATTTAAAACAAAATTTTAGTCATCATTGCCCTTGTATCTACTGGCAATACTTTACCACAGAGGGTTCCCTACCAGTGACCTTCAGTTGGCCACAGTGGTATAGAATGACAGTTCTCCTCCCAAAGTTCGGGGTCCTTTCAACGCTTTTTATCCTTTCCTTCCCAGGCCATGGGCTTTCCTGCTCTTTCCCAGGCCCAGCCAGAGTAAAAAGCTGGCCTTCTCTACTTGGGAGCCTCATCTCCTTCTCAAGGATGACTGATGGTGGGAACAAGTGTGGTATTCAGGAAAGATCTCCTATTTCCCACCACACAAAATATGATATGGACCCTGGCCGCAGGAAGCCACAATAGTGTAGAGTTTCCAAAGTCTGACTTACTCAGCCTTAACAGGGATCACATGTGGCTCACTGACTGTCTCACCCAGCTGCCACCATGTCAGATCCAGTCCAGCTCCTTTTCCCATACTTTCCTCCAAGTTACACTGAAAAGATTTCAGATCTTCATGTTCCTCTTGTGGTCTGCTCTCCCAATTTCTTACAAACAAACATTCGTAACAAAGACATACACACTCCCAAATAAAAGTAATGATTATATTCTGTCATAAAGCAACCTAATTCTGGAATGATAAAGAAAACAATTAACTGTAGGCAGCCTGTTCTGTAAAAGATGCAATTATGTGTAAAAGATGCACATAATCCACACTGTTAAGCCAAACTATAATCATCTCGAAATTAAGCATATTAATTTGTTTTGTTTCACCGGGTCAGGATCATCCCCATACAGTAAGTAGTATTACTCATTATTCAACATCTCCAACACTGAAAGAGGTCACCAAAATGCTTACAGAACAACTCCAAGCTCCATCATACAATATAGAGACTGGCTACTGTCCTTAAAATGACATTCTTTCCAGTTCATGTGACTTGTCCATGCCTACTTCGACCACCTGTGGTCAGGGGGCAGGATCATAAGGGCCTATAATCCCTTAAATATTCTTACAAAATCCAAAAATCTCTGAAATTTGAAAGCTTGTTTTCATAACTCATTTGGCAGCAAAGCTGGCTACCTCCCACTATATACAAATATTAACTCAAAATGGATAAGAGACCTACATGTAAGAACTTGAAAATATAAAACTCTTACATGAAACAAAAGTAAATTTTCATGACCTTGCAATGTGCAGTAGTTTCTTAGCTATTACAGCTACAACATAAAAAAAAAAAAACAAATTAAAAACAGGTAATTTACATTCCATCAAAATTAAAAAACATTTGTACTTCAAAAACTACCATAAAGAAAGTAAAAAGGCAAGCACAAAATAGAGGAAAATATTTGCAAATCATATATTTGATTAGGGACTTAAATCCAGAATATAAAAAGAATTCTTATGACTCAGCAAAAAGACAAAAAATCCAACTTAAACATGATCAATGTGTTTGTATAGACACTTCTCCAAAGGAGATATGTCAAGGGCCATTAAGCATATGAAAAGATACGCAACATTGTTAGCCATGAGGGAAGTGCAAATCAAAAACACAGTGAGATACCATTTCGCCCCACTAGTATGGCTCTAACAACAACAACAAAAGGAAGGATAACAAGTGTTGGCAAAGATGAGAAGGAACTGACAATGTAAAATGATGTGTGGCTGCTTTGGAAAATAGTTTGGCAGTCCCTCAAAAAGCTAAATGTAGAGTTACCTTATGACCAAGCAATTCCACTCCAGGGTATTTAACCATAAAAATCAAAAGCATATGTTCCCACAAAAACTTGTACACAGATGTTCATAGTAGCATTATTCATAATAGCCAAAAAGCAATCCAAATATCCATCAACAGATAAAGAGGTAAATAAAATGTGATATATTGTTCCATTGTATGGAACATTACTCAGTCATAAAAAGGAATGAGGTTCTCCTACACACCACAATATAGACAAACCTTGAAAACACTATGCTAAGTGAAAGAAGTCAGACACAAAAGATATATATTCTATGATTCTGTTTAATCTGAAATACTCAGAATAGGCAAATCACTAGAGACAGAAAATTGATTAGAGGTTGCCAAGGACTAGGGTGAGAGGGAAATGGGAAGTGACTGCTAATGGTTATGAAAGAAATTTCAGGTAATGAATGTCCTAGAATTAGTGTTGATCAATACACAACTTCTAAAATCTACTAAAAACCACCAAATTGTATGCTTTTAAAGGGTGAAATTCATCATACATGATATCTCAATAAAGCTAGTATTAAAAAGTAAAACAAAAAACATGACTTGGGTTATTGCTGAGTGAGGTTATATATAATCTTTAATACCCATGTTAAATCAATATGCATTTATTTGCTGCAGAAATCTGTTTAATTTTGAGTACTTCCCCAGACCCTGCCAAGGGTGTTCTATAATATCAATATTATAGATCTCAGTGCCTCCGTAAAATCTTAAATTTTCTGAATCTCAGAATACATGGAACCCAGGATTTTTAGTAAGGAATTATGGGATTGTATAACCAAAACCTGACTTATCATAAAAGTCTGAGCTTGACAGATAATACTAAAGCTCTTTCATGCATGAAGTAGGAAATAAAAGTATCTAATACATGGGGCTGGTCCGAGTGCAGTGGTGTTTATAATTAATTGATCACAGCCAGTTACAGATTTCTTTGTTCCCTCTCCACTCCCACTGCTTCACTCAACTAGCCTTAAAAAAAAAAAAAAGAAAAAAAGAAAAAAAAATCTAACACATAGGATAATCATGAGGATTAAGTAATTAATATAAAGTCCTTAGAACAGTGACTGGCACATAGTAAGCACTTATTAAACATCAGTATTGCTATTATTCTTGTTGAAGTAGGAGTTTGGTTCCAATGACAGCTCTTCTGGATCTAATCCCTTCCATTAGACCAGGTATCAGAGATGTTTATGGTTCTATAAAACCAGTATTCTCTTCTGTAAACTTTGGCTTCCCATGTCAGGAGAAGGGGGGCAGGATGTAGGCCTCCTGAGACACAGTACAGAATGGTAATAGGAAAAAATATCACAGAATAGCATAATGAGAGGTAGAATTCAATGGAGTTGGTTATCTCTGTGGCTTTGAATGGACCCAAAAAGTCGTCTTCCAGATTTTGATAGGAACAGATTGTACAAGCATAGCAAAAGAATTAGACAGGGACTTCCACAAGACTGCCTCTCCTGTAGGCCACTCTCTGTTGTGCATACTGAAGCACTCTGCTTTGTATAATGTAGATGTGCTGGAGGGTTGTGGTTCAACAGTGTGGGAAATTGTGGGAGAGTACTGGAATTGTGGGCTTTAGTAAAAAGTATATTAAAGTATTGTTTGCAGTTCTGCAGTGGTGAGGTAGAAGGACCAGCAGTGTTATCTAGAGTACATATGGTAGTGGAATTTGTCTTCCAGAATTCTGTTGATATAATCTGTTTGGCAAATTGGTCCTAAGGTGATTGGCAATGGACATGTGGACATACACAAAGGAATCTGACATGATTACCAGAGTCATAATAAGTCTGAGGGCCACAGGTAAGTTGTTAGTAAATCTCTGGAGATAACTCTTTAAAACAGTGGAGATGACTACATCAATCAGGAATCTAGAATACGGGCCTTTTGATTAGAACCATTTCTTTCAAAATTCAAGGGGGAAACAAAAACAGTTTAATGTATTTTTCAGCTAGGGCTGAAAGCTGCAGAGTTTTCAAGAGTTCTCAGGGAACCTGCACGGCTTTTTGTCAAAGCTTATAAACAAACCTACGTTCCCCAGTTCTGGCTGTATGCATGATGTGAAAGGCAAAACTTTGATAAAATTGCCCATTTTATCTGGCATAGGCTAAGCATTTTCATTTTTCTCTGAGTTGATGCAAACCAAGGTGGTCAGACTTCATCATCTCAGGATTCCCATTTCCTTCAAAGTAGTTTTGAAGACAACTTGACTATCTTCTTACCACTTCACAGCTTTGCCTCAACCAACACAGTCTTCCTTACAAAGGCATAACAGTTTCTTATAGAGTAGACTCTTAACATTCCTGAGTGAAAAAGCCTGAGACTTTTATGATACTGCAAATTTGAAAAGATGACTGCAGCATATAATTTTCCCCACAAAATGAATACAAAACCACATACGCAACAATAAAATGGTGCCAGTGCAGAGTTAAGTTGTTGCTTAAACCAACTCACTAGCTAAGCAGAGACCCCTACACACTAGCTTGTAGTAGAAAAATCACCATACTTCATGGACTGTCACGATCTTTTGAGAATACTCAAAGGTCACAAATGCTAAATCTTCAAATTCCAAGAATCTTCTGTGATGTGGCTCTCCATACGATGGAAGGGGATCTGTCACTGTTGGTTATATGTTTCCATAATTTAGGGACACACTGATCAGTCAAGGATGAGGGTAAGGGTGATAAATCTTTTGAATCAGAACACAGTGCCTACCCATTTAGGTGGGCCCATGTTACAGAGTGAACTATTTACAATCTCATTCATGTTTTACGGAACATTCAGTAGGCTTTGGAGCCAACTTTGCCTCTTAACCCAGGTTGATACTCTATATTATACAGCGATTCATATGTCACCTAATTCAGTGTTTCTGCTGACAACTAACTCCATAACTTCATAACATATATTGCATTTAGAAATAATACCTCATTTGCTTTCTTATTAATCAACTGGCCTCTCTTTCCTTTCACTTTACAGTTCCAAAAAGGAGGGAGGGGATACTTTGGGAGTGTCCAGGCCTGAGAGGAAGTAGAAAAAAAAAATCTTGCCCTTTCTGTCAGGGTGGACTCTGGGAAAAATCAGAAGATTGTGGGAAGACACAGACACATACAGGTCCTGACCTTTCTTCTGTGAAGTCCCAGGTTAAAGTCCAAAATAGAAGAATGTTTTGTCCTGCTTCCCATTTGAAATTCTATGCAGATATAAAGCATTCCATTCCATACCCATTATTATTTCTTCTAGTAAAATTTGACCTCATCGGGTCTGCTCTCTCATATAATACTAATTTAAATTAAATTAAAATTAATTAGTTAAAATTCCAGAATCTAACCTTCTAAATGCAAGTTTTCTTTTTTTTTTTTTCAAGTTTTAATTTAAATTCCAGTTAGTTAACATACAGTGCAATATTACTTGCAGGTGTAGAATTTTGTGATTCATCACTTACATACAACACGCAGTGCTTATCACAAGTGCCCTCTTTAATACCTATCGCCCATTTAACCTGTCCACCCCCACCCCCGACTTAGGTAGATTTCTTTTAAACAAAGAGTTTGATAATATGTATCTTGTTAGTTAAAGAGGAGGACTCCTTGCTGGCCCCACAACAACCATTGCTGACATAAAGAAGAGAAATGGTGGGGCACCTGGGTGGCTCAGTCGGTTAAGCATCTGACTTAGGCTCAGGTCATGATTTCACGGTCCGTGGGTTCAAGCCCCACATGGGGCTCTGTGCTGACAGCTCAGAACCTGGAGCCTGCTTCAGATTCTGTGTCTCCCTCTCTCTCTGCCCCTCCACTGCTCTCTCTCTCTCTCTCTCTCTCTCAAAATATTAAAAAAGAGGAAGAGAAATGGTGATCACAACATGGAAGACACCCAGATGTTCCCACTGGCCTCTAAGGAAATGAGAGCAGTAGCTGAGAAACTGGCTAGGAAACTTACCAGAGGAATTCACTGCAACATCAGGAGGTACCCAGGTGGTCCTATAACTAAGGATTCCAAATACTGCCTCAGCCAGGAACCTATTGAGAGGTATGGCCTTAAGGAGGTATTAGATGTATAAACCCCTCCCCACTGCTGCATATGGGTCAGGGAGGACTACTAGGTCCCGAGTCTAGAGAGGAAAGACCAAGCTTTCTGAGGGATGGAACCAGACCAACCACAGACCAATCACACCTCCAAAGCCTGGGGTTTGCAGGGGACACTCTTTGCCCAACACCTCCAAATACCCATACTCCATCATGGGTCGAAGTGGGGAAAGGGGGATGAAATCTGAAAAACAATCACACATAAGAATCTGATTTAGCTGAAGAAACTGTTAAATTACTTAATTAGACTAAGTTTATCAGACTCAACTAAAAGCTAGGGTTGGGGTTTTTGCCCTATTTTACCTAATAAGGTGGGCATGGGGGTTCACAAGAAATTGCAGATTACAGAAAATAAGCTACAGCTTGTGCACATATCTGTAATAAAAGTAAATTTGTGACCCTATTGCATATAGTTTTACAAATTGATCAGAATTGGTCAGCACACTTGTGAAAGATTTGGAGCACATTAGATGATAAACACTGGATTATACACAGAAGTGTTTTTTAAAAATAAACAATTAAAAGCATAGTCAGCCACCCTTTGGTCTGCAATGACTCCACCATTGTTAATAGGACTTTGGGGCTGCATTCACCTGCCTTCCCACTCTGCCAGGGAAGCAGATTCAGCAGAGTCTAATCCAACAAGAGGTAGTTTGGGTTTCATAACTAGGACCACCCATCTTGCTGTTCTCCCAACATTGTGATAATACCCCAAATGCCTGTTTCTTGGATTCCCTCGTTAATTTAAATAAGAATAGGCTTTTTGTTTACTTAAGAAATATACCCATCACAGTTTTTGTTTCTTTGTTTTTAATCTCCATACATGAAGGAGAAGAAGGGTGAATTTATGGAAAGGCATGGGATAGATTTCCTCAGAGCCTCCAAAGGGTATCAACCCTGCCGACACCTTGACTTCAGACTTCTGGCTTCCACACATGTGAGAGAATAAACCTATGTTGTTAAGCCACCCAGTGGTAATTTATTATGATAGCCCTACAAAACTGATACACACATATAGTTGTTTTGTTTTTTGTGGGTTTTTTTAAACGGAATCAGAAGAACATCGCCAGTGATCACCAATGATGTTCTTCTGATTCTGTTAAAACACACACACACACACACACACACACACACACACACACACACACAAAACAACTATATATGTGTATCAGTTTCGTAGGGCTATCATAATAAATTACCCCCGGGTGGCTTAATACAACATAAGTTTATTCTCTCACATGTGTGGAAGCCAGAAGTCCGAAGTCAAGGTGTCAGCAGGGTTGATACCCTTTGGAGGCTCTGAGGAAATCTATTCCATGCCTTTTCCCTAGCTTCGGTGGCTGTAGGCAAACCTTGGCATTCCTTGGCTTGTAAACACACCATTCCAATTTCTACTTCCGTCACATGACCTTCTCCTCTTTTTGACTCTGTGTGTCTTCTTCTTTTCTGTCACTCTTTTTTTTTTTTTTTTAAGATTTTATCTTTTAGGTAATCTCTACACCCAACACTCAAACCCACAACCCTGACATCAAGAGTCGCATGCTTTACTGACTAAGCCAGTCAGGTACCCCCTTTTCTGCCACTTCTAAGGTCGACTGTCATTGGATTTAGGGTTCATCCTAATCCAGGATGATCTCATTTTGAGATCCTTTTTTTAATTACAAATGCAAAGATCTCTTTCCAAGTAAGGTCATATTCACAGGTATAGGAAGTTAAGGCTTGGACATATCTTTTGGGGAGACATATCATTTGGGGAAAGATCTCTTTCCAAAGAAGGTCACAGTCACTGGTACAGGGAGTTAGGGCTTGGACATATTATTAAGTAAAACAGCAAATCAGAATTACAGACTTCTTAGATGTTAAAGGTTATTTTCACAGACCATAGCAACAATCTCTGAAGTCAGGGTGTCTCTTAATTAGAATTAACATTTACAAGAAGTTTTATGATACAAAATGAGTATCTGCTTTTCTGACTTATTAGAAGACTAAACATTTTTCCTTATCTTATTGAGATTTCTTTTCCCATAATTATGAAGGTCTGTGGTTTTTCAAGACCAAGTCCTAGAAAGCCATTAGTTAGCAACAACATGAAAAAAAATAGGTATGAGAGCTCAAAACTTACCATATGGAGGACAAAGGAGCAAAATAAAATAGACCCAGTTTTCTTTTTTTTTTTTTTTTAATTTTTTTTCAACGTTTAATTATTTTTTGGGACAGAGAGAGACAGAGCATGAACGGGGGAGGGGCAGAGAGAGAGGGAGACACAGAATCAGAAACAGGCTCCAGGCTCCGAGCCATCAGCCCGGAGCCTGACGCAGGGCTCGAACTCCCGGACCGCGAGATCGTGACCTGGCTGAAGTCGGACGCTTAACCGACTGCGCCACCCAGGTGCCCCAATAGACCCAGTTTTCTAATCTTAGACCAACAATTTCATTCCAAATGTCTCCTAGAGGCATATACCATATACCAGAAACCATTTTCATGCTTCTCACTTTCATACACCTCATAAATTGGCATGGATCCACTCACCATGCTGTGTCCATTCACAACCAGGAAGAAGACTTGATTAGCATTGAATTGTAAGAGCCTGCTAATTATTTTGATGAGTTCACTCATTTTGATGTGATCAGGTGCAAAGAACTCAGTTTTATCCAGGATAGGAAACTGCTTCTCACCCTTTCTTGGTTCTATTATCACTGGGATTTGGGTAGGATACTGCTCTTGGATAAATTTGGCATCTTTTATTCTTTGTTGCAAGGTGCAGAGCCACTTGAAGGTCTTCTCCAAGATCTTGGCATAGGAGATTGAGATAGGATGGCAGCAGCAGTGGCTCTGACTGTGGAGATAGTAACTCCTGAAAAAATTTATTAAATAGTTACTATGTCCCTTTTCTTCTGGTTCTTCCTCCTTCATACGTCCCCCTCCTCTCTTTTAACTCTTCCTCCATTGGATCCTTCCCATATGAAGGCTATAAACATGCTCAACACTTGTTCATAAAGATAAAAGCAAAAATGGCAACAAAAACCCTGTATCCTGTTTTAACCACTACTAGAATCATAGTATTGGTCAAGGGTTGGAGTTTACTGTTTGCATTTGGCTTTTTAAAAAAGTGCACAGAGGCACCTGGGTGGCTCAGTCGCTTAAGCATCCAAATCTCAATCTCAGCTCAGGTCCTGATCTGAGCCCTGTGTTTAAGCCCCATCTTGGGCTCCACGTTGGGCATGAAGCCTACTTAAAAAAATATATATAAATATACACATATATAGTTAATAATTAATGTATGATAATTATACATAACATGTAACATATTATATAATAATATGGCTTAGTATATATAATAATTAAAATATATTATTGATTATTATTAATTATATGCACAGAAATTAAGGGTACTAGAGAGACTGTGGTTCACATTGGCTATCATAAGCTCCCTGTCTATTCAGGGAAAGAAAATTAGAGCATAACAAAATAATCTGATAGGTAGAGAGATTATGACATATTCAGAAATGAAAGAGCTGGATGAGGTCAAAGAGACAGTAGTGGGAGAAAAGGCTGCAAGAACTAGACACATTAAAATAAAGGTTGCAGTCAAATGATTAGATATGAAAGTTTAAAATCCTTTTTTAAAATGTTTATTTTTAAGAGAGAGAAAGAGCACAAGTGGGCGAAGGGCAGAGAGTGAGGGCGACAGAGTATCCAAAGCAGGCTATGCACCAACAGCAGCGAGAAGCCCCATGCGGGGTTTGAACTCAGGAACTGTAAGGTCATGACCTAAGCCAATGTCAGATATTCAACCCACTGAACCACCCAGGTGCCCCTGAAAGTTTAAATTCCCGATGAGGAAAAATTCTTAGTGAATGATCAAGGGTGTGGTCATGGATGCCCAAAATAAATTCAATGTCTCTTGAAATGAAAAGGCCAAGGAAGACATTATATAAATTGTCCACATAGATGTGAATGTCACCCAAGATGAGAGCAAACCAATGAAGTAATCAAAAAGACTGTAAGCCAATTCCTTATTCCTACGAATAAAGGGGACTATCCAAGGTAGTCAGTAACTGACAACAATGAGGAGGGACAGAAGATTCTTCACCTGCATGATGTAAACTTCAAATAAAGTAGAGGTTGTAATTACACAACCAAGTACAAGTAATGGTTTGGCAGTGTCATTGGGGAATTACAATGACAGTCTAGTTTTCAGCCCTAACATGGGTGGGGCATAGAAGAATAATTGCCACCATGGAAAGGGCAGCATGGCTTGTGGTGTCCTTAAGGGAGAGCTATTAGAGAAGAAGAAGACTTGAGGTAGGGACAAGACCAGTTGGGAGACTGTTGCTGCATCTGGGTGAGAAAGGATGATGGCCCAACTACCCAGTAGCAGTGAGAATAAAAAGAAGGAAATATGTCCTAATGGTATAAAGGAGATAGATTGCTTTGATAACTAATTAAGTGTAAAGAATAAATAGGAAGGATAAAGGACAACTTTCAGGATGCTCTTTTGGGCAAATGGATATATGAATATGCTCTTTACTGAAACGGGGAAGAGCAGGTATATAAACATCAATAATGAGATCAGGTTTTGATCTTCTCCCTCTGTGAATACAAATATATTCTAGGTTCATGGAAAAGATTGGGGCTACAGAGATGAATTTGAGAACCATCATCCTGAATAGAAGTCAAAGGCAAATAAGTGAAAGAGATCACTTAGGGAGGGTATTTTGTTTTGTTTTAATGAATGAATGAAACCTCTTTGTATCTGTGGCTCTACATTATTCTTTATTCTGTCGGTCAGTGGTCCTGATTTGTTATCTTTGTTTAACTTGTTCCCCATCACCCTCTTGACAATCATTGAATGTCTCCATTGTGCCATGTGTTGAAATACAAAATTAAAAAGCATAGTTCTTTCCCCACTGCTTCTCTAACCTGTCACTACTTCTCTGAGGCACTTGCCTGTTTTACCAGCCTCCTTATGCTGTCATGAACTTCAATTATTCATAAGAGTATGAACTCTTTCTCCCATTAGAATATAAACTCCCTAAGGGCAGAGACCTTGTGTCATTTTCTGAAGCATTCTCAGACACTAAACAGTGACTGAACCAAAGTAGTCTCACCAAAAATATTTATTAAAGTAATGAATGAAAAAGAACAAAGATTGGCATACAAGCTTGATATGGTAAACTCTTATAAACCAATATAACAAATAGTATGGAAGTCAGTGCCATTCTGGTTAAATTTATTATTTGTTAATTGAATTAGAAAGGAAAAATAAGCAAGCAGAAAATAACAATGACTGCATCTCATACCCATGAAGATGGCTATCAAAAAAAAAAAAGAAAGAAAGAAAGAAAGAAAGAAAGAAAGAAAGAAAGAAAGCACCAAGTGTGGGCAAGAATGTGGGGAAATTGGAATCCTTATGCAATGTTGTTAAAAATGTAAAATGGTACAGCCACTGTGAAAAACAGTATGATCTTTCCTCAAAAAATCTAAGGCAGAATTATTATTATATGAGCCAGCAATTTCACTTCTAGTAAATACCTAAAAGAATTGAAAGCTGGGACTCAAACAGATAAGCAAACATCTCTTCACAGTGGCCAAAAGGTGGAAGTATCCCTCAGTGGATGAATGGATAGGCAAAATATGGCACATACATTTGATGAACTATCATTCAGCCCTAAAAAGGAAGTAAATTCTGAAATGCATAGATAAACCCTGAGGACACGTTAAGTGAAATAAGCTAGTAACAAAACAACAGATATGATTTGTATAATTCCACTTACGGTACTTGAGGTATCTAAAGTAGTCAAATTCATACAGACAGAAAGTAGATTAGTGGTTACCAAGGGCTGAGAGGACTGCAGAATAGGGAGTTGGTATTTAATGGACATATTGTTTCCATTTTGCAAGATGAAGAGTTCTGGAAATGGATGGTGGTGATGGTTGCATAAGGAAGGCAATGCACTTAAACAGTACTAGAGTATACATTTAAAAAAGGTTCACTGGGTTAAGCGTCCAACTCTTTATATTGGCTCAGGTCACGATCTCACCGTTGGTGGGATGGAGCCCAGTATCCGGCACTGTGCTGACAGCGTGGAGCCTGCTTGGGATTCCCTCTCTCTCCCTCTCTCTCTCTCTCTCTCTCTCCCTCCCTCCCTCTCTCTGCTCCTCTCCCACTTGCTCTAGCTATCTCCCAAAATAAATAAACATGAACATGCTTAATATGCTACATTTTATGTGTATTTTACCACAATTTTTAAGAATTAATTTTAAAAAGAAACCAAGCACAATTAAAAAAAAAAAAAAAGATGACTGAACAGCAATCCACATCAGTCAGAACCCACTGGGAAAAAAGACACGGACCAGAAGCCAGCTTGACTACCTGGCCATCGGAGCCAGAAGCCAGAGGCGGGGCCAGGCAGGGCCAGGCCAGGCCTGGGGCTCCGCGCAAGGCGGGGCCGCACGGCGAGGCTGCTGGTAAACTGGGTCACCGGCGGACTGGGCCGCCACTGCGCAGGCGCATGTGGCGGCTGCCTAAGCGCCTGTTAAACATACCGGAAGTGACGTCTGTAACGCTGAGACAGGTTCAGGGAAGGTTCGTGTAGGTGAGCAGGGCGGGGGGCCGTGGTCCTGGGCCACTATGAGCTGCACCATCGAGAAGATCCTGACAGACGCCAAGACGCTGCTGGAGCGGCTGCGGGAGCACGACGCGGCCGCAGAGTCGCTAGTGGATCAGTCCGCCGCGCTGCACCGGCGGGTGGCCGCTATGAGGGAGGCGGGGACGGCGCTTCCGGACCAGGTCGGGCAGAGGGTAGGGGGCCGTGCCCGCGGGTTCTGTGCACCGGGAGGGGTGGAGGGCATAGGACGGTGGGAACCCGGCTTTAAATTTATGCCTGCTCTCAGAGGGTGGCGGTGAGACCTTTCTGCGGGGTCGGGGCTGAGAATGCTGCCCTGGAGCCCCGACCCCAACTTCTTCGGTTGCATCCGCGGCTGTTTTCCTGTTAACGGCGCGCTTAGTCTGTCTCTGTTTGTCCAGTATCAAGAAGATGCACCCGATATAAAGGACATGTCCAAATTCAAACCTCACATTCTGCTGTCCCAAGAGAACACACAGATTAGAGACTTGCAGCAGGAAAACAGAGGTTAGTCAGGTCTTTTTCTGTAGTTATTATTTTCTAATATCCAATAATGTTTCAAAAGTTCTTGCCAAACTAACTTCACATCTTATATATATCTCCGGATTAGTACTTTGAAAAAGCGTTATCCCTTGCTGGCCCAGTAACAATAAAGTTTACGTTACCCTTTTTAAGGTCATCTGACTGATTTTGCATTTATAGGCTGCTTACCAAAGGGGGTGCTTAGTAGAGTTGAATTATTCCATGGCTTATTTGTGTATCCCCATATGGATATTTGCATAAGAAAAGAGTTAATATCCTCAAGAGCTTAAATTTTTTTTTATTAATTGACATAAACACTAAGATTGAAGAAGTTTTTTAAATGTTCTTGTGCAAGGTGGAAGAAATGAATTTTATCCTCAGGGTATATATTCTCAGGTTTAATGAGTAAATTATCAATGATAGTATGAAGTTATTTGTATGTCAGTTTACAGAGAGCTTTCACATATATCATCACATTATATTCTCATATCTTCATTTTGAGGTAGATAAGCCAGTATTTAATATTACAATGCAGTTAATAGGCTCAGAGAGGTTAAATGATTTGCATAGGAGTAGTAGTAAGCTAGTAACTCACAGAATTGAACCGAAACCCATGTCTTCTGGTTCTACATCCCATGTTGTTTCTACCAGACTATGCTGCCTCTGCCTAGAAAGTTATTTTTCAGATAGACCTTAACTGTTGAGTTTTGTGGACTTAAACACTGAGTTATAACTTTGCATTCACAATATCTCATGGACTGTCATAAAATTCCAACTTTAAGAGCTTTGGCTTTGAGAGCTCTCTCTCAGACATCACTGCCAAGTGATTTTATTTATTTATTTTCTTATAGAGCTATGGGTTTCCTTGGAGGAACACCAGGATGCTTTGGAACTCATCATGAGCAAGTACCGGAAACAGATGTTACAATTAATGGTTGCTAAAAAGGCCGTGGATGCTGAACCAGTCCTGAAAGCTCACCAGTCTCACTCTGCAGTAAGAAATTTTGATGAATAAGTTCTAAATGAACAGGATTGAAATCTTGAATTGTTTTAAATTGTTTGCTTGTTTTTGAAGAAAAGTAAGCTTGTTTTCCTTTCATGTTTATCATATTTGCTTTGATTTCCCTATACCTTTGTAAGGATATGAATAGAAAAAAGGGGGGTAAGGGACTGTTCAGGTGCTTTTCTCTGAGTAGGATTAAGGTTCTTCCCTTCCTCACCAAGATCTCTTTTCAAGATTAATGGATGCTTAGTTCCTTGACCAAACATGATGCCAGGTAGTGCTGAAGGTGCTCAGTAAATATTTGGTTGCTTATTAAATTTTTTTAAATGTTTTATTTATTTTTTGAGAGACAGACACACAGAGTGAGCAGGGGAGGGGCTGAGAGAGAGAGAGAGAGAGAGAGAGAGAGAGACAGAAATCCAAAGCAGGCTCCAGGCTCCAAGCTGTCAGCACAGAGCCCAATGCGGGGCTCAAACTCACAAATCACGAGATCATGACCTGAGCCGAAGTTGGACACTCAACCCACTGAGCCACCCCAGCGCCCCAATATTTAGTTGGTTATTATTGTACTTTCACTAAACTATAAGCTTCTTGATTGTAAGGAGCATGAATTCTTCTTTTATCCCTAACATAGTACCTGGCACATAGCAGGCAGTCAGTAAACCTTTATTAAACTGAACTACATAGCATCATACTATGTTGTCAGAAGTATGGTTTTAAAAAAATACATGGCGTAGTTTCTATAGTTTGGTTGCTTATGATTTAATTTGGGAGACCTAGTAATTGTGCTTATGTTTGTAGAGTGCTTCATAGTTGTCATTGTACATTCACATATACTATATCATTTAAAACGGGATTAAAAGATGGGCACCTATTTGCTCCAGGGAATTTATGAAAGATAAGTTGCATCTTATATTCCTTTGAAAGCATTTTACTGACTTAACAAAAGTCGTAGGGAGCAGGAATATTTTAAATATGTGAATAGCTCTCATCTAGAAGAGAAAAATAAACGATTTTCTGTTATCTGGAGGAAAAAACTTGAACCTTAAAAGAGACAGTTTAGTTTGGGGCGCCTGGGTGGCTCAGTTGGTTTAGCATTGGACTTCAGCTCAAGTCATGATGTCACGGTTCATGGGTTCAAGCCCTGCGTCAGGCTCTGTGCTGACAGCGCAGAGCCCACTTTGGATCTTGCCCCCCTCTCTCTCTTCACCTCACTCACTCTCTCTCAAAAATAAACATTTAAAAAAGAAAAAAAAAAAAAACAGTTTAACTCACATGAAAAACTTGCGAAGAGATATGTCCAATGATAGAATAAGGTACCTTGGAATGCGGTGAGCTTCCTGCCAATAAATATACTCAAATTTAAGTTAAACAGCCACATAGAGATGTTGTTCAATGGCCAGTGGTTGGTTAGGCTAGAATCAATCTTTTGAAAACAAATTATTAATTTGTGAATACCACAAGATAACTTGATTATGTCTTTGCCTCTTCAGACTCAGATTGTGATGAAACTCCTGTGTAACTTCTATAGCATAGATTAAAGGAATTTTTTAACTCATAATGCATATGTTCTCGTGAACATCTATAGAAAAGATAACTTTTCACCTTTGTCTTTTCTTAATCTTAATCTTTACAGGAAATTGAGAGTCAGATTGACAGAATCTGTGAAATGGGAGAAGTGATGAGGAAAGCAGTTCAGGTGGATGATGACCAATTTTGTAAGATTCAGGAAAAACTAGCCCAATTAGAGGTAAGATTGTTGCTATTATAGGGTCACAATATTCAGGGAGTTTTCTTAGAGTCCAGAAGGTATGCCATTGCTATCCTAGGCAGTGTATTGATGTTTTCTGTGTGTTCATGATTTAAAATTAAAACTCCTGTTCTACATTCTTTCCAAGAAAGTAAATACAATCAGCAGCAAACAATGAAAATGCCAACTATGTGTTGGCTAGAAATTGAGATATTATCATATTGAGAGGGTAGAGAGAGTAGAAGAGACAGATTACATGTGAGCTAAAATCCCTCCTCTGCTATAAAAGGAAGTCAGATAATGTCTTAAATTGATCATCAAGAAATAGCAGTACAGGGGCACCTGGGTGGCTCAGTTGGTTAAGCATCCATCTTCGGTTCAGGTCATGACCTCACGGTTCATGAGTTCGAGCCCCACATTGGGCTCTGTGCTCACAGCTCAGAGCCTGGAGCCTGCTTCAGATTCTGTGTCTCCCTCTCTGCCCCTGTCCCACTCACACTCTCTCGTTCAAAAATAAACATTAAAAATATGTATATAGCAGTACAGGTATAATAATTACTATTAATTATTCATTTATTAACTATGGAAGTAAGTACCAAAAGAAAAGATAAAAGTTTTAAAAGTTGTTGCCCTTGGGGAACAAAGCCAAGGGCATGCTATTTATTTTATAAGCCTTACAGTTTTGATTTTTTAAAGGCTCTTTTCATGTAATGTGTTTATTATAATAGCAATAATTTACCAAGGGGAAAAAAAAAGACCTGGAGGTATTAGAATCCCATAAAATTATTAAGAAAACACATAACAGTAAATCATTTGAATGTTGCTTATTACAAGATGCTGTCATGGCCCCTTTGAGAAATATCAGAGAGAAAGAGAGGATCCCTGCACAGAGTCTACTGAAAGGAATAAGACTAGTACTTATATGGTATCAAATGGTTTGTACATGCTAGGAGAGATGCACAGTACTAAGGGAAGCACTTTATATGTTAGACGATTTAATGACCATGGACGCAGACTCTTGATGAAGCCTAAAAATGCTATGGTTTCCTAGAATTTCCTACAGAGAGAATGAGGCTACAGAGTGCAAGCTGCCCTAGCTGGAAATCAAAGGGAGAGACAAGGTCCCAAGTAGGAATTAGGAGTTAGTTAAAACAGTAGAACAACCTTGTCTATACTATCCCTGATGTACCTCAACTATGGAAATAGCCCTAAGGAAATGTGGAACAAATTTTACTCAGTATTTTAAGTGGAAAGGACACCAACATCAGATTGAAACCCTAGCAGTATCACATCCACGTTGTCTGCGTTTGGACAAGTTTTTGGACTTTGGTGAGCCACAGTGTCCTCGTCTTCTAGAGAACATGGATGTAGGGAATGGTACCTGCCCTACATGTTGTTGTGAGATGATATATGTAGGATACCCACTGGTACCTGGCTGTGGACCCATGAGTAGTTTCTTCTCCTTTTCTTCCTTCCTCCAAAACTGTAGCAAATTCAGGAGAAAAGACTGAGCACAGTAAAAATATTATTAGGAATTTAAAAGGTAGAAGAAATAGTAGTAAAACTAGTGGGAACCACAAAAAGTACAACAAGCACCGAATACCTCAGGTGGAGAGAGACTTTGGTTTTTTTTCCTTGTAATCCTAACATGTGGTTTATATAAATTACTCAGTAAATGTATATTAAATGATTAATAATTAGTATTTTAGGAAATTCTCAGTTATTTTGTTTCTTTTAAATGTTTAAAATTAATATGCTTTCTGTTCCTGGCCCAAAACAATGTATTCTGATACAGTTTGACAATCAAAATACTGAAATAAACATACCTTTTTTTTTCCAGCTTGAAAATAAGGAACTTCGAGAATTATTGTCCATCAGCAGTGAATCTCTTCAGGTCAGGAAGGAAAACTCAATGGACACTGCTTCCCAAGCCATCAAATAACTCCACTTCTGAATGACAGCTGGAGATTGTCAAGGAAGGAAGTTATTATCTTTCTATTTGAGTATTGTCCATGTAATGTCTTGCCTCAGACTTGATTTAGTGTTGATTAAAGGTATCAGGTGGCAGTTCAGAAATTCGAAATCAGATTGGCTGTCCACAAAACAGTTTTTGGGTGTGTTCGTGAAAATACACACTGAGTTTCACCATTCCTTTCTCTGAGAGACTACTTTTAATTTTCAGTTCTGGGACCTTGATTTATATAAACTGTGTTACCAGTTCCTTTTTGTTTGTTCATATCTCTGAAACTTAGAGCCTTTTATTATAAGCCAGCAATTTTATTTTATTTTATATAGGATTGTAAATTACAATTCTAAAAAATTTTTAAAAGAGATTAGCTTTTTAAATCTACTTGGCATACACCTAGATTTTTTTTTCCAGTTGAGAAAAGTAATACAATTCCATAGAGCTAGATTAGTAGATTCTCTGATTTGTAACGTCATTCACCTCCTATGAAGTTTTAAGTCTCTCTGGTGCTAAGAGTTGGCACTTTATGACCTGGTGTCTTTACTCTTAATTTGAGAGAACCTACTGCTAGTCCCCAAGAAACATACTTGAAAATAAGCCCACCTTTTTTCTAGTGATAGTAAAGTCATTGTATTGTTCAAAGAATCCTGAGAAATTTGTCCCGTGTATGTGCATATACACATGTACTCTTAGTTAAATCCTAAAGGTAGCTTTTATTTATTCTATTTGATATTAATAGTCAGTTTTTCAATATTGTCCTCATAGGAAATCTTCAACTTGGGTGATTCACCCAGTTGAAGAGCATACAATAGGTTTATTCACATCATGGTTTTTAATGTACAACATTCTGTGTACTATACATAGAACTTCTTTTTATAGTTGAGTACCATCACTTACTTGGATGTCTTTCATTATTAGTACTGGCAGTTGGCTTTCTTTTTAGATCCACTTTTCACAAGGAAGCAAAAGTTTATCACCTAATGAGAGTTATTACATTCATCGTGTTGTGCAGACAACAAAGCAGTGTTGAGATTCAAATGCTGAGTGGTCAACTAGGCTCACTCATCAACTCATTCTCCCATCTCAATTTAGTCACATGTGATATTTACAAATTACTTCATGTTATACTGTCAGATTAGGTTTGCCTAAAAATAATTGAAATAACAAATCCTAAACCTGTCCACATTTTCCAGTAGTACTAAGCACCATACTGCATAGGAGAGACCCAGTATTAAAAAGAGTTTTTTGTTTGTGCTTTGTGTGATGTAAACTTTCATACTGCCATAAAGAATTAATTCCAATTAAAACAATAAAACTTCACTAAGATATCCTAAAAGCATCTGATCCCAGTAATACTGAAATTACTTTGCCTATAGTGGTGGTCTTTAATAATCAGGTATTTTAGAATTTGTCAAATTTCTATTCAAAGTCCTATACAGAATTTGAAAAATACTACCACCCCCAGTGTAGGCATTTTTATCTTGTTTTCCAAGAGTAAGTAAACCTTTAGTCCAGCCATTTGGCTTGAAGTATATACCCTAAGTGCCACTGTGTGTCCCACAGTTCCACTCAGGAGGCAGTGGACTATACAGGGCCATCAAATGGCCCATTATAATATGACATGGTGTCTCTTTATCTGCCTTATGTTCCTTTAAAGGTGTTTATAAAGTACTTTACATCTTAGATATCAGGATAAATGTCTATGTTAACCTTTCACCCTGGCAAATCAAAAGCTTGAAGTCTGAGTCTAAAGAGCTCTCAGCACCCTACATAATGTAATTCTGGCTAGTGTTAATATGAATGTTTCTAATAAAAACTTCATTTTGAGAATAACAGTTAATTTTATTCTGCAGTGAGTCTAATTATCAGGAAATACAAAGGTCTATTTTTCACATAATAGCAACATGTCAAGTAGACAGGGCTTTTCATAAATATTTTATAATTAGCATAATGTAGTCAAATGTATAAGTCTACAAATAGTTGCATCTAAAAAGGTTTTAGAAGGGTACTTCCATGGCTCAGTCGGTTGAGCATGATTCCAGCTCAGGTCATGATCCCAGGTTTGTTGGATCGAGCCCCACATCAGGCTCCATGCTGAGCTTGACCCTGCCTGAGATTCTCTCTTCTCTCTCCTTCTGCCCTCTCTACCCCGCTCATGTGCTGGCTCTCTCTCTCTCTCAACTAACTAAACGAACAAATAAGTGAATAAATAAAATAGTTTTAGAGATTTCCTCATGATTTAGAAATCCAAAATTATATGATTACAAATCAAATTACAAAAACTGAGTTTAGAAGTACCTTGAAAAATGCTTAAATATTACTGATCTTACCTTAATACCTTTTACCTTGACTTATATTGATAATTTTCACATAATTTGATTCAAACATTGAAGGTCCATTCCGTGTTCCCCAAAATTGCTGACTACTGAAATAGAAACTTAGGAATGGGATCCAGGAATTTGTATTTTATAATCATCCCAGATAACTTCTACGGATACTAGTTTGAGAATGTCTAATCTGCTATGTACCAGGCACTTCATTTGGAGTTACGAATAGAAAAAAGGTGAGGGAAAGGCGTTGACACTGTTTTTGAAGAAAAATTTGGTAGAGGAGACAAGTATACATATAATTACAGGGCAGTGATAAATCCAATATGAGAATGTATAGGATACAGAGAAGGCTCTATGAGGAGGAGAAAGCTTGGTGCTTTCTAGTTATTCTATAATCTCCATTTCAACTATACCTCATTTTACATACACTCAGGCACAAGGAGGTTATGCTATCTGTCTAAACTGGACCCAAGATTCCAACCTAGAGAGACCCTTAAACATACTCTTAACCACTAAGTTAGGATGCCTTTAAATGCCAAATACGGGTCAGAGTTCAAGTGGTTCTTGATTGGCAAAATCTATTTTTACTAATAGTGCAAAAGAAACACCACAGCCCATATGTTAGAAAATACGAATTCAATAAATGGAGTCTTAACTCATGAGACGTAATTGTCCTCTTTTCTTTTTTTTTTTTTTAATTTTTTTTTCAACGTTTATTTATTTTTGGGACAGAGAGAGACAGAGCATGAACGGGCGAGGGGCAGAGAGAGAGGGAGACACAGAATCGGAAACAGGCTCCAGGCTCTGAGCCATCAGCCCAGAGCCCGACACAGGGCTCGAACTCACGGACCGCGAGATCGTGACCTGGCTGAAGTCAGACGCTTAACCGACTGTGCCACCCAGGCGCCCCATGTCCTCTCTTTTCTAAAGTGGTGCAGCTGAGACCATGTGTACATACGATTAAACAATGTTTAATTGGTGGTCTTACCTACGTACAAAGAGTGCAGTGCTGTCTTTCAAATCCGCCTCCTGAGCATGCCATTTTTCATCCTTCATGCTCTTTTCTTGTAGTTGCAAGGGTGGTGCTGTGCCAGATTCCATGTCCCTATTGAAGGCAGGAAGATAAAGGGAAATGGCCTGTGCCAGCTCTGTGTATCCTCTTTTACGAAGGAAAGCAAAGCTTTCCCCGAAATTCCAGACAGATTTCCCCTTGTCTTAATTTGCCTGCCTCTTTAAATGGTAACTTCTATCTTCAAAGGAGGCTGTGTACATAGCTGCCTCAGATAAAGTCGGTATTCCATTAGCAAGGAGGAAAGAGTATTGAGAAGGCAACTAACAAGGTCTGACAAGTCCTTTTACTCTGAATCATTCTTAATAAGTGAAAGTTGAAGGTGTTGGTGTTGAGTGGCCAAGAGTGGCTGTGGCAGACAACTGTCATTTCTTTCCTGGCTGCCCAATATCATTCGTATCCTGTTAGGGAGTCCCTCACCTAATGAGGCAGAGGCCTTCCTCCCCTCCTAAGAAATTTAAGTGTCAAATGTTTTCCCAGCCTCTTTTGCAGCTAAGGAAGATATATCTGCTTTAAACTTTAAAGTTAGGCATACAAAGAAGCAGGGAACTATGCAGAATTCCTTTTGAGTAAAGGCCTACAACACTGGCTACTATGTCCAGTTCCACAGAGGAACAGCCCAAGCGGCTTTAGTGACAACATTTCAGTATCCAGTGTCCGCAAAGTCAATGGTGCGGCTGCAGTGTGTCTGCCACACAGTGAGATCGTCAATGAAGCAATTATCTGAAGTGATTAGAGGCTCTGTAGCCTCTCATTTTGGTTTTCTGCCTGTTTTAGAGATCCTGAGGATTGCCTTTTAATAAAATCACTTTTTGTTAAAATTAACCTGACTTGCCTCTAATTAAGAACGCTGATCAAATAAGCATAGTCTAAAAAACAACTGTGCAAATACAAATTTTGCCAATACTTTATACATAATTTTGCACTTACGTTTTAATATTTAACACTTAGAAAAGGATATGTAACAACCAAATAAGCTATCAAATATAATCATTCATCACCTAACAAGAATTAGAACATCACCCATACTTTGCATTTATCTAAGCTCCTTTCCTATTCTCCCCATCTCCCTACTCCCTTTTTTGATAGTTCTACCACATGCAAAAAGACCTAAAATATGTATGCATCCCTAAAGTGACATTTTTTAGTTTTGTTCCATTTTGATTTCTATAAAAATGGTACCATATTTTACATAGTCTATAGGGATTTGATATTTTCAACTGAACATGTTTCTAAAAATAGTTTTGTACATAGCTGTCATTTATTTCCACTGATGTTCACTATTTCATTGTGTGATCATATAATGTATTAAGAGATACATATATAATACTACAATTATGCATTTTGTAAATCCTTGCTAATATCTGACTTCCTGAATTTTAATTCTCCGTCCACCTTTATATTAGATACATTTCGCAATAAGCAGTTATATTGCACATTTTTCAGTATTTCACTTGCAGGTGTCTCAGCAACTTTTAGAGGGAATTAAGGACTATTATCTGCTAATATAATGGAAAGCAGATGATGCTTTTTCTTTTGTCACCCACAAAGAATGCTAAAGAGGAGGCAGAACCTTCAGAGCTGAATGAACTGCAATTTACTCAACATTTCATCTAGCCTAAAAATACAAGAGGAATTGATGGAAGTGGATTTCTATATGTTATTGATCCTAAGCTTGATTTTTATTTCATATGTTAACATCCCTGTAATTGGGATATGTCTTACACATGTAGGGGTTTGTGGTGTAGTTGACTGCAAGCATAAGCATAATTGGCTGTGTTCCTGGTGGCATGACTGGACAAAGGTAAGCTCTTGCTATTTTGGTCAAGAAACTATTTTAAGCACTATTTGAGAAGGGAGTAGGGGTTCAGCTGTTTTCTGTGAACTTTCCATTCAAGTGAACCTTCTGGTAAGATCAAGAGAGTGCCAGCATAAGAACTTGGGAGTATGGCTATATTCGTTCTTTACTGCTATATAACAGATGACCACAAATTTCCCACCTTAAAACAATGCCCTTTTCTTACAGTTCTGTAGGTCAGCAGTCCATGCAGGGTTTAACTAGGTTCCCATCTAATGATGTCACAAGGCTGAAATCAAGGTGTCAGCATAGGCTAGGCATCTCATCTGAGGCTCTGGGCCCCCTCCCAAGCAACAACATGGTTGTTGGCAAAATTCATTTCTTTTTTTTTTTTTTTAATTTTTTTTTCAACGTTTATTTATTTGTTTTTGGGACAGAGAGAGACAGAGCATGAACGGGGGAGGGGCAGAGAGAGAGGGAGACACAGAATCGGAAACAGGCTCCAGGCTCCGAGCCATCGGCCCAGAGCCTGATGCGGGGCTCGAACTCACGGACCGCGAGATCGTAACCTGGCTGAAGTCGGACGCTTAACCGACTGCGCCACCCAGGCGCCCCGGCAAAATTCATTTCTATACAGGTGTAAAACTCCCAGGACTTCAAGGCCAAAAGGAGATCACTCTCCAACCTTCCTTGTCTCCCATCTCTAGACTCCCTTTTAAGAGCTTACGTTAGGCCCAACCAGAATAACCCCCTCTTGATTAACCCAACTGATTGGAGATCTTAATTACACCTGCAGTAATCTCTTTGCCATAAAGGAGATATGAGGTATCCTCTAATATCCACAGGTCTAGCCCATGCTCAAGGGCAGGGGACTATACACAGCATGTACACCACCAGGTGGTGGGATTCTTGGTAGCCATCTCACAGTTCTGCCTGCCACACAGCTTTTGCTAGCTTGAAATAAAATTCTGGACACCACAATGAAGCACTCTTAGGAAATCCTGTGTTACCAGTATTTTTGGTGGCCTAAGAATAATCCTGTGTGGAAAAACCTGCACATCTATGAGCCAAAAAGAGATTCAGTAAGATTCATCAATGTATGCTGTAATCAGTGAACTAAAGTTGTTTTTTTTTTTTAACATTTATTTATTTTTGAGAGAGCACACATGAGTGGAGGAGGGGCAAAGAGAGAGGAGGACAAAGACCCAAAGTGAGCTCTGTGCTAACAGCTCAACTGACTGAGCCACCCAGGTGCCCCTAGTGAACTAAAGTTTAAACAGAAAAAGGTATTTGCTTAGCTTCTATTAGTTTCCTAGAGTTACCATAACAAATTACTACAAACTGGATAGCTTAAAACAACAGAAATGTATTCTGTCACAGTTCTGATGGCTAGAAGTCTGAAATTAAGGTGTTGACAAGGTTGGTTCTTTCTGGACGCTCTAAGGGAGAGTATGTTCCATGCCCTTTTTCTAGCTCCTGCAACTCTTGGCATTCCTTGACTTCTAGATACAGCACTGCAATTTCTACCTCAATCTTCACATGATTTTCTTCCTGTATGTGTGTGTCTGTATCCAAATATCCCTCTTCTAAGAACAGTAGTCATTTGATTAGTTGTTGCTGTAATTCAGTATGACTTCATTGTAACTTGATTACATCTGCAGAGACCCTATTTCCAAACAAGGCCATGTTCTGAGATTCTGAGTAGATATAATTTTGAGAGGACAATTCAATCAAGTCCCAAAGTATCTCCCCCAAAACATTTAGTAATTATAATGGAAAAATAACAAGTTTACTATGAATAATCCTGGCAGACACCACTTAAACCAACTGATTAACGTAAACATCACTAATAATAAATTTCAACATCTTATGCCCCCTGGTATAATGCAATGAGAAAGGTACATCACCTCCATAACATTCTTTCAAATAATGCATCACCTCAATCTAACCCAGGGAAGCATCAGACAAAAACAAGTTGAGGGATGTTTACAAAATAACTGATCAATGTTCCAAAGTGTCCAGGTCACGAAAGGCAACGAACTGTCACAGAATGGAGGAGAGTAAGGAGACAACAACTAAATGCAGGGTGTGATCCTGGATTTGACTGTGGAAGAGAAAATGGATATCAGGGAAAGAACTCATGAAACCTGAATTAATTTTGTAGTTTAGTTAATATTGTGTCAAGGTTAATTTCCTCGTTTCGAAAATTGTCCTATGGCTAAGTAACCTTAACATAATGGAAAAGTGGGTGAAGTGTTTATGGGAACTTTCTATATAGTTTTTGTAATTCTTTTGTAAGTCTAAAACTATCTCAAAACAAAAATGTATTCCCTGGATTACTAATGAGGCTGAGCATAATATCAAATGATTATTTGCCTAACAGTTTTCTTTTTTCTAATTTTAGAGAAAGAGAGAGAGACAGAGCTCGCACACGCCGGTAGGGGTGAGGGAGACAGAGAACCTTAAGCAGGCTCCATATTCAATGCAGAGCTCGATGCGGGGCTCAATCCTGTGACCTTGGGATCATGACCAGAGCAGAAATCTAGAGTCAGACACTAAACCAACTGAGCCACGCAGGCACCCCGTACCTATACAGTTGTTCGTTTGTTTGTTTTAACATTTATTCATTTTTGAAAGACAGAGAGAGGCAGAGCATGAGCGAGGAAGGGGCAGAGAGAGGGAGACACAGAATCTGAAACAGGCTCCAGGCTCCAAGCTGTCAGCACAGAGCCCAACGTGGGGCTCAGACTCATAAACTGCAAGATCACGACCTGAGCCAAAGTCAGACGCTCAACCGACTGAGCCACCCAGGCGCCCTTAACGTTTTTTTTTTTAATGTAGACAGTCAAATCATTCCCCCATTTCTTTTCTTTCACTTTTTCCTATTTATAGGTATTAATTTAGTATATATTTATGAGACTAATACATTATCAGTTTTACATGTTGCAAACATATATATTCTAGTTTCTTGATTTTTTAAAGTTTTTAATGCTGTCTCTTGATGAATGGAATTTTTAAAATACAGTCAAATTTATTACTACAAAGAAAGATTCATAAGTTAGGTTTCGTGAAGAAGTTTTAGGAAGACAACCAATTTACTTTGCTTATTTTTTTTTTCACTTTATATACACACAAGAGTGACACATGATGAAAATGTTTTTAAAGTTTTATCTAATTAGACCTAAACCAGGTCTAAATAACTTTAAAGGAACTCCATTAACAAATATAAAAATTGTAACCAATGACAGTATTATGTCAGAGTGAAAATGGCAACATATTTTCTTCTTGCTGATGCACAAATAACGATGTATGGTACAATCAATAATGTCTTAGAATTAGTGAAATGGATAATTCATCCATTCGATGAATATTATTAAGTACTTACTGTTATGTCAGTCCCTGTCCTAGATTTAGGGGATGTAGTGATGAACCAGAGAACTGAAACTTGGACTATTGTTTAGAAAGAAGGGGAATAAACAACTAAATTCATAAATGTGTTAATTTTGGACAGCAATACATATTATGGAGACAATAAAACAAGCTAATACTGTGGAGAGCGATGGTGATAGTGGGTACTTTTACTTTAGAGAAGATCTTTGTGAGGCAGTAACATTTAAGCTAACAAGTTACTGATGAGAAAGTGCCACAAAGTGATAATTTGGGGAAACAGCATTCCAGACAGCAGCAACAGTAAATGCAAGTTGTGAGTAGAAACAAATCTGCAATGTGGGAAAAACCAAAATAGCAATGGAATTGAATCACAGTGAACCAGAGGTTAGAGATTTAGTGGGAACTAGGTCAGTTAGGGCCTTGTAGGCCATGGTAAAAGAATTTGGATTTTATTCTGAGTACAATTGGTTTCATTAGGATCTAAATTAAGTTTAATTAACAATATTCTTTTGCTCCACCCTTCCCTCTGGCTGATTCCCAGAGCTAAAGTGTTATGGTGACTACTTTTAATGCAGCAGCTTAGCATGTAATTCTTCTCTTATGTGCAGTGTTGACACTTTAAAGGGAAGCATAGGGGCACCTGGTGGGTCAGTCGAGCGACTGACCTAGGCTTAGGTCATGATCTCACGGTTTGTGAGTTTGAACCCTGCATTGAGCTCTCTACTGTCAGGGCAGAGCCCACTTGGGATCCTCTGTCTGCCATCCCCCGCTCATTCCCTCTCTCTCTCTTTCTCTCCCTCTCTCTTTCAAAAATTGAAAAAAAAAGGGGGGGGGAAGCATTATACAAAGTTTTTGCATTATTCTTATTTAAATTCTAATATTTTATTACATGTTGTTATCCTTATATCATTCTTATTTACATAATGCATTTTAACTGTTAGAGGCTTGTTAATGAATAAAAAGTGTTGGAATGCAGGGTTCTAGGATTAAATCTTATTTACATTCTTGTGGAAATAATGATTCCTTATGAAAGTTTCTGCTCTAAATTGTGTTTTTCTGTTCTGAAATCTTGAATGTGGATACCTTTACCATCCACTATTAGCAAAATTTTATAAAAGTCCCCAGGGGTGCCTGGGTGGCTCAGTCAGTTGAGCATCCTACTTCGGCTCAGGTCATGATCTCCCAGTCTGTGGGTTCAAGCCCTGTGTCAGGCTCTGAGCTGACAGCTCAGAGCCTGGAGCCTGCTTCTGATTCTGTGCCTCACTCTCTCTCCGCCCCTCTCCCACTCATGCTCTGTCTCTCTCTGTCTCAGAAATAAACATTAAAAAAAAATTTTTTTTTTAAAGTTCCCTTTAGGGGCGTCTGGGTGGCTCAGTCGGTTGAGCATCTGACTTCAGCTCAGGTCGTGATCTCGCGGTCCGTGAGTTCGAGCCCCACGTCGGGCTCTGTGCTGACAGCACAGACCCTGGAGCCTGTTTCAGATTCTGTGTCTCCCTGTCTCTCTCTGACCCTCCCCCATTCATGCTCTGTCTCTGTCTGTCTCAAAAATAAATAAACGTTATGGGGCGCCTGGGTGGCGCAGTCGGTTAAGCGTCCGACTTCAGCCAGGTCACGATCTCGCGGTCCGTGAGTTCGAGCCCCGCATCAGGCTCTGGGCCGATGGCTCGGAGCCTGGAGCCTGTTTCCGATTCTGTGTCTCCCTCTCTCTCTGCCCCTCCCCCGTTCATGCTCTGTCTCTCTCTGTCCCAAAAATAAATAAAAACGTTGAAAAAAAATTAAAAAAAAAGAAAAAAAATAAATAAACGTTAAAAAAATTTAAAAATAAATAAATAAATAAATAAATAAATAAAAGTTCCCTTTACCTCCCCTAAATAGGAAAGACATGTCAGAATGAAAACAGCCCTTAGAATCTTGAATAAGTTTAGCCTTATTTTTTAAAAAATCTCTACATTGACCTAATATTTCTCATTTCACAGAGAACTGACAAAAATCTCATCCTATACAGTTGCCATCACTGCTCAAGAAAAACTTACAAATGTGTAAAAGATGCTTTTGATTGTCAAATAGATTCGAGAGATATGTGCTTATTGATAATTGTAGAGAGAAAAAAACACAATCATAATCAATTTCACTATCTATTTAAGTTTCTGAGGGAAGAAAAATTGGGATGATAAATACCAAAAAATAATGTATGCATTTTTTTGTTTCAGTTTATTCCTTAATAGAATAAATATTTCCTCAAAATCCATAACTACCCCATTGCATAGGAGATGGTTTCCCAAGTGACTTCACAAGTTTCTGCTTTAACTTTGGTTTTAAAAAATAAACATAACATGATAACTACATTTCAGTTTTTTAATTTCACTTCAAAATTAATCTGAAAAAAATTATTGCCCTAAAATGTAGCGATCTTCTAAAAATGAAACCTACCTCTAGTTATGGGTAATACTTGTAAAAAGAATAAATCACATAAGCTAGTGATTTAAATCAAATGTTTCCATCTTTTACTTTCTTTAATGCCTTCGATGCTAAAATGTATGCTTCTGGGTGTATGCATATTTGCATTTTGTGTTTAATGTAAATTGATACTAATTATGGATCATGGAGGAATTTAAAGGCAATTGAGACATAATCAGAATGATGAGGATGAATGGTTGTATGATTTAAGAAGGCATTTAGAAACTATGTGTAACAGTAGAAATCAAGACTTATTCTTTCTTATTAATAGGGATTGTATATATAGAATTTAATGAGACTATTATTTTTTACATTTCCCATTACTGTGATATTTGAGAATGCGTGCTCTTAGACCTAATTCTACTTTTAGCCCAGCTTCACATGACCTTGTTTCTAGTGCAAGAGCCCGGGGCAGTTTCTCTGTAACATTAGATTAGAATATCCAGACTAGATCTATTGCTGAGAAGGAGAGATCTCAATTTAAGAACTGGACAAAGGAAACAAAACAGCTGGTTTGATAGATGAAACGTTTTGTACTTCCCCAACAGAACACTCTAATTTCTAACAACATCCTACACTATTGTTCAGTGCTACTCATTCAACAAGCTTTTGAGAGTTGTCTATGCCAAGTACTGTCAGAAACTAGGGATGCAAAGATGAATGTCATTGGTCCTGTCGTAAAGTATCACTAGGTGGTATAAACCAATAATTACAATAGAGTGAGCTATGAAAACATTGAAAGCAAATATGAAGCAAATATCTTACCTTGGAAGCATGGGAAGGCATCAAAGAGAACAAAGGCAGCTTGGAGGTGGAATGGAATTGGACTAATAGCAACAGAGTTCAGAGAAAAATCTTTTAACATCATAACTAGAATACTGCCTCCTCTTAGAATTCAAAATAATTTGCTCAGAATTGGAGGCTATTTACTCTTAACTCTGTGCATCTTTCCTTCACTGCACTTATGTCTCTGTGTACGTTTAAACTTGTTTTTGTGATTACTTAATGGTGCTAGACTGAAAGTTCCTTGAGGCCAGAACTATATCCATTTGTCTTGAGAACTGTATACACCCCAATGATGACAGATATGAGATGCAGAATAAACGTATCTTGAAAGCGAAAATAAAGCGTAGGGGAGTTCTCAGGAGCGTGACTGGTCATTGTTTATCCAATACTGTCAAGAGGGAGAGCCACAGAATCTGGGAAAAGCATTCCTCTCACCAGAGGGTACTGCCCTATTGTTTGACAAGGGATAACTCATTGAACTTTTCTGTGGCCACAATGAACTATTTTCTTTCTTCCCCATACCCCGTTGGATTAATCATCATTTGCCCTGATTTCAACCTTTTGGTTACTGATTCAGCCTCTTTGATTACCAGATACAATACGAATATCTTCTGGTGACTAAAAGGTCAGTTGAAGGAGTTTTTTGTTTGTTTTTTGTTTTTTAATGGTTATGCTGCCTTGCTCACTCTTGTCCGTCTGTTGCAAGCACTGCAGTTTCGAGACAAAGGTCTCACGTAGAACTTCCAAACTACCTTACTAAAACCTACTCTATACTAACGAAAATTCCAGTATATTATAGCAGACAAGAGAAAAAAAGCCTTGCGCTGTGAGGAGAAACTGGGGTTTGGGGCTTCTGAATGATGTCCGAGAAAACAGAAATCCTTTATATGACATTCCTGCATATGCCCTCCAGATTGTTCCTCCTCAAAGTTTAGCCTGGTCTCTCTGTCTAAAGCATATTCAGGTTTGCAAAGATCAGAGACGCCGAAAGTTACCCGCCACCCCGCCCCATGCGTCCCAGCGGAGTCAGTAAACACGGAGATTGCCTCCCGCACCTCAAGGGGGAGGGAATGTAAGGGAACGTGGGCACCATCTTGGTTGTGGTTAAGCGCAGCGCACTAGTTGGCGTCATTCAGACCTCATGCGCAAGCGTATTAGGAATACGCTCCCCCTCGCTTCCCGTGCACGCGCTTAGAGCCCGCAACTCTCGCGAGAGAAGCGAGATTTATTCCTACGTACCGGGCCGTGCTGCTTATGGCGGCGCTGGAGAGGGGGCGCTGAGCTGTTGGGGTGAGTACGACCTCAGGGTCCAACTGGGGGTAGTAAGAAGCCAGGCTAGGTGCGGATGAGAAGACCAAGACTAACAGGAGAGACTTCGGAGTCAAGGTGGGCACTCCTAGAGCTCTGGGCAGGGAAGGTTTCACCCTGAGTCTCTACCCCGGCTTTTCCACCTGGCCCCCGTTTAACTGTCTAAGCCTCACGTCAGGCCGCAGAGCTGAAAGGAAGAGTCGAGGCCAGGCAGCCGCGCGTGGTGGTGGTGGTGGTGACTAAAGTGGGGGGAGGGAGCGAAAATGGAGGCTCCGACCGCAGCCAAGATGGAGGCAGGGGTGCGGGGCTCGGGCGCGGAGGCTGCTGGGAATTGTAGTCTGGCCACTTCCTCCTCTGCGGCTTGGCGGGGGAAACGGGAACTACAAGTCCCGGCGGGCGGGGCGGGGGGGGTGGTGGCGCGGTCCTTTGTGTGAGGCTGGAAGAGCCGGAGGCAGAGGGGCCTGCTTTGACTCCGGACCCCATAGTTTACTGGCAGTCACCTGCTTGGGGATCTGACTACGAGTACCAGAGCGCAGTGCGGTACTGGCGCCTCCTTTGTGTATGGACTGAGACCCCGCTCCGTCTAAATGCTTAGAGACACCCCTTTCCCCAGCCACGTCTGACACAGTAGCGTAGCCGAAGTGTCATCTTTACTTCCACTCACCTAGAGCTGTCTGTCTTGATTCTGAACACCCAACATTCCCTTCTTCGCTTACCCCTCGGCTTCTTGAGAAAGGGAACCAGCCCCTAATCGTGGGCACGTGGCTCTCATTCCTTCATCCTGGGGTTTGGGCGTACTCTATTAGAGCTCTGTGGAATCGTCCTTAGCACCATCTCTGCCGCTTATGGTGCCAGAGCCTGAACCCCTGTTGAGCAGCGAACGACTTGGCTTCGTCATTCTCTGTAGAGTGAGTTTTTTTAGAACCCTGGCAGGAGACCCTTGAAGATTTTAACCATCGATCGATATTTTATCAGTAGGAAATTTGGGGCGCCTGGCTGGTTGAGTCGGTAGAGCTTGCAAACTCTTGGTCTCAGGGTCGTTTTTAAACCCCACCTTGGGTGTAGAGATTACTTAAAAATCTTTAAAAAAAAAAGAAAAAAACACTATGACAATTTTAGTGCCTTGGTTCTTTTGGTTTCAGGTTTTCCTTTAGAAACACCCAGATGGCTCCTCTCTTGCTTGACTCAAAAGTGAGGCAGGGAAACTCCCTAAAACAGCCTTCAATCTGCAAACACAAAAATCTGAACACTGTTGTAGGAGGTAGTTGTTTTGCACCTAAAGTGAGTGAAAGAATGGTCCTCTAAAGAGTTTAGAGACAGGGTTAGAGGGCGAGGGAGGACGTCCAAAGACACTGTAGTAAAATTTCCTTTGAGAGACATAGTTTTTTATCAGGATGATATGAACTGCCAGCTCTTGACCAGAGCTACTGGCCTAAAAAATGCAGGTACCAAATTATAGCTCATAAGTTATTCAATATCAAAATGCTGAGTAATTTTCATTTTGAGTTTCTAGAAGGTAGGCATTTTCAATACTACATGGAGGGGCAATATAATACCTTGGTGCTTTTGGGGTACTAATGAAAAATAGGTGTTCTTGGTGTGGGTTAAGAAGAGGGTTTATATGCCTGAATGGTTGTGTGTGTATGTATGTGGATATATATATATATATATATATATATGAGTCATAAAATCTGGGTAAATATTCAGCCTTGTTTCTTTTTGTTTCCTTTTAGCCTTAGGCTTGAAATAAAAGAGATGGTAGTGGTTTGAGTGATTTTGCAGCTGCTCTGGATGTTTACCATTGGGATGAGTATTTATAGCAGCTGAGTTGAAAAGTAAAGTATTTGAGGCGCAGAAGATAGGTTTTCTTTTTTTGTAAATAAGTTCTGACTTAACAAGTATGACCTTTAGAGTGTGGTTGAAAATTTGGTAAATTCCTGCAAATCAAAAAAGGAGAGCGTGAAAGCTGACATACAGTCCTGCTTTATTCCACTGCTGTTTTCCCCTCCATCCATCTAAAGACACACTGTGCAGAGCCATCCAACTTGTAAAAAATATTTTTTCTGGGGTGCCTGAGTGGCTCAGTTAAGCGTCTGACTTCAGCTCAGGTCATGATCTCAAGGTTCGTGGGTTCGGGCCTGCCTTGGGCTCTGGGCTGACAGCTCAGAGCCTGCAGCCTGCTTGGAATTCTGTGTCTCCCTCTCTTTCTTCCCCTCCCCCACTCGTGCTCTCTCATGGTCTCAAAAATAAATTATAAATGTTAATAAAATTTTTTTAAAATATTTTTTCTTTTAAGTAGTCGAAAAATATACATAACATAAAGTTTATAATTTTAACCCCCCCCCCCTTTTTTGTAAAGTGTATGGTTCAGAGATAATAACTTCATTCACATTGTTTTGAGGACCATACTTTTGGCAAGGTAGCTGAAACATGGAAATGCTGTTTGGACAGATTTTTACGGAGCTGAACTGTAGGACCGTATTATAAAATAAAAATCTTGATTTTGTTAAATAAACACAAAGAACTCTGCCTTCTTAGCTTTTGTCTTTTCAAAAAATGAAAGGGAAACTAATTTGAGATCTTTGACTCAGACTGTCTTATGGAGAGCTGTAAAACCTGGAGGATTTTTCATAATAGAGAATTACAGCGACGGGGCGCCTGGGTGGCGCAGTCGGTTAAGCGTCCGACTTCAGCCAGGTCACGATCTCGCGGTCCGTGAGTTCGAGCCCCGCGTCAGGCTCTGGGCTGATGGCTCAGAGCCTGGAGCCTGTTTCCGATTCTGTCTCCCTCTCTCTCTGCCCCTCCCCCGTTCATGCTCTGTCTCTCTCTATCCCAAAAATAAACGTTGAAAAAAAAAATTTAGAGAATTACAGCGACAAAAATTACAACTTTTTAAAGACTTCATAGCTAGAATATCTACAGGGGTGAAAATGCTTTGGTAGGAGTGACTTGTTTTCTTGAATTCCATCATTTCTTGATGTTAAATTCTTTTTGCCAAGTCAGGATTTTAAAAATTCCTTTGTCTTGATACTGGAATGTTTCCACTTCTATGTAGGAGTACCTAGTTAAAAACAATACAAAACTTTTTTTTCAGTTCGTACTGCCAAGTCTGAGGAATTATAAAATGTATTTTTCATTAAGGTTATTAAACTGGGGTATGATGTTCTAGGCAGTATTCTGTTGAGAAGTACTGAATGGGCATTTTATTTTTGAAGCGTTTTTATATTTAATATGTCCTTTAATGCTGAGGTTTAACTGTAGTTGAAAATAAATTGATTAGCAGTTTCTTCACGGTGAACATGTTGGCTATCCATTGGTTTGTAGCCCTAGCCAATAAATAACCAGTTAGTTATTTACACTTTTGCTTCTCAAAATGCAGTACGTACAAGCTCTTGCTATGGTCAGGTTTGCTAGATACTGCCTCCTCTTATCTGTGAAAGCCTTTGCCAAAGAGCCTTTTGTTTTCTGTGTATTGGGCATGCCAGTACCTTTTTCCCTCATGAGTCTGTACCTGCTGTGACCAATTTGGTAGTCATGTATGGCACTTAAACTGTGCACAATTCTGAATTGAATGTGCTATAATTGTAAAATAAACATCAGATTTCAAAGAAAACTTTTTAGATTGACTACATAGGGAAAATAACATGTCAGATATATTTGGTTAAATAGACCTAATAAAAATTAGGTTCACCCTTTTCTCTCAATTTTAACATGATTACCAGAAAATTTTAAATTACATGCATGGTTTTGCACTATATTCCGCATGAACAGTGCTGGTCTACACTATTTTCTGGTTTTGTGTTTGGAGCATTTAGCTCCTTCCTACACTGGCATTTGTCCTATTTCAGAGTGCTAGTGTATTATAAAAGCGGTTAAGTGATAGATGGAGATAAAACTTTAAATGTCTTAGCAGCTATTCAGGTAACTAACAACCCAGCGTAATTGTTCTTACTGAACATATACAAAAAGATAATTGCAGTAATTTGATTTTCTCTAATTTCTGCCTGATATGATGGCTTAAATTGGTTAATTATCTAAACTTTATCATTTTCCTTAGATTCTAAAGCAAAGGTGAATTATAATGTTAACCATTTCAGTTATACAGGTAATAGCAAAATATGACACACTTAAATTTGTCTTGAGCTAAAGCATCTAGAAATATGAACTAGTGCTGCCTAATTGGATCGTTGCTCTTCTCAAAAAAAAAAAAAAAGTATTTTCTGGGCACCTGGGTGACTCAGTCGGTTAAGTGTCCAACTCTTGATTTTGGCTCAAGTTATGATCTCTCAGGGTTTGTGAGTTTGAGCCCCGCGTCGTCGGGCTCTATGCTGACAGCGCTGAGCCTGCTTGGGATATTTCCCCCCTCCCTCCCTCCCTCCCTCTCTCTCTCTCTTTCTCTCTGCCATGTCCCTCTCTTACGAGCACCCACACGCGTTCTCTAACATTTTTTTTTTTTTAAATTAAAAAAAAACTACTTTCTGAACAAAGTGGGTTAGGTGGGAAGACTTACAGCCTAGCCTGTCATTAACATTGTCTCCAGGTGAGTGCTGTACAGACTTTGAGAATAACTTGTCAAAATGACAAACTGGGTTATGTGATATATTTTAGATGGATTGTTGGCCACGTAAGTGTAGTGGTTGAACATTTATTATTTAGTGCCTGCTGTTTGCTTGTCTTCTACTAGGCCTTTTGAGATAAAACAGCAAACAGGTGATGATAATTTTAAGACCGTTGAGATAGGAATACCTATTTGGATTATCAGTTCAGTTAAAAGAATTAGCTTTTAACTTCCGACTGAAGCTGTGTGACATAATAGTTGATAATTAACTAGTGGTGATACTGTTTCCATACAAAACAAAGGAAAAGGGAATTGATTACTTAGCAATGAGGGAGGCTCTGAGATCAACATTTAAACTGTTCCTTAGTATTTTGGTTGGTACTTCTTTCATGTGACTTAAGTATCTAGCTTTTGGGGGCTAGAGGGAATGCACTGCATTCTTAGGGTTAAGGCAGAAGAGTTGTCAGTACCGCCCATGAATGTTAATAATCTTGGCATGAGTGCATAGCCAATTTTATTAAAATGCCCAATGGGTACTTTTTAAGTATTTCATTAAGTGTTAATTTGACTGAAAAGTGTTTTGTTAACCATAGAAGTCTCACAGCTGTGAAGATACTAATGAAGTAAAATTCAGCCACTTTCAGTTATTTTTGATAGCTGGTGCATTTGTTTGAGCTTTAATAGATCCTAATAGGCTTCATTAGTGCCCCAACACTAACTCTGCAATGCTCCAGATTTTAGATTCTGGAAGTCTCATTTCTGTGTTACTAAGTGACAATCTGGACAGTTCTTAACATAATACAACACCCTAGAACTGGGTTAATCCAAATTTTTCAAGATAAGTTGTTTCAGAAAAAGACAAATATATGATTTCACTCGTGAAATTTAAGAAACAAAACAGATGAACCTAGGAGAAGGGAAAAAAGGAAGCAAATCCTAAGAGACTTAATGATAGAGAACAAACAGGGTTGATGGAGAGAAGGTGGGCAGGGAATGGGTATTAAGGAGGGCACTTGTGTTGAGCAATAGGTGTTATATGTAAGTGATGAATTACTAAATTCTCCTGAAACCCAATATTACAGTATATGTTAACCAACTAGAATTTAAATAAAAATTACCAAAAAAAAATTCTCACCTCTTTTATCAGATAGCACTTTTGGGGTCTTTGGGTTTGTAAATAGAAGTTGGTAGAACTGCTGCACTTGAATTGTGGTGTCCTTTTCCTATTATGGACTAACTGCATTTTTTGCTGTGGTAGTTTCTGCTGTGCTTAAGTTTGGCAGTGCTGGATTAGGTGCTGAAGGGGGCTGTGATACAGAAATAAACTTGTGGGGCACCTGGGTGGACTTTTGATTTCAGCTTAGGTCATTTCACGGTTTGTGGGTTTGAGCCTCGAGTTGGGATTCTCTCTCTCCCTTTCTCTGTGACCCCACTGTCCCCCCCCCCCCCGGGGGGGGGGCAAACTTAAAAAAAAAAAAAAAGAAACTTGTTTCATAATTGGAGGAACAAGACACATAGCATGAAGTAAGCAAAGTGCAGAAATGACTTGGTACCAAAAAGGATGATATGATGTATGCAGTGGGAGTTACTGCCTCACATAGTGGGAATTAAGGTATTAAGTCTGTACTGGAAATGGTACAGAGGAAGCTGTTTTGTCACTTTGAAGATGGTAATATTATCTCTTTGTGGGAAGACCCACATGCACAAAGAAGGCTAGAATTCAGGAATCTTCCAAGGGTTATGTTTAAGAATTAGGCAGGAAAATGCACCTATCTAGGAGACCTGGAGAGCAATTGAAGGTAAAAGGTGGAAAGGTAGAATAGAGAACACCTTAAAATGGTAGTTCTTAAATCCTGCCACGAGTCAGAATCATACGGAGAAAGGAGAGATAAAATATACCAATTCCTGGGATGTAACCCTCGTGAAATTGAACTAGAATCTCAAGGTAGGATCCAGGCTTTGATTTTTTTTTTTTTTTTTTTTTTTTTAGGTTGCCCAGGTGGTTGAGTTGGATGTGTAGCCAGGATTAAGAATTTCCCATCTAAAGTGCTAAAAAAATCATTGAAGATTTAGGACAATGAGATGAGGTGAAATTGGAGTTTTAGATCAGTCTGGCAGTATTGTGTGACGGAAAATGGAAAGAGTTGACACTGGAAATTAGCAGATGTGTTAGATACTTATACTAAAATATGTGTCATTTAGGTATCTTGAAGGAAATATTGGTAAGACTTGCGACACTGGATGTGGAAGTAGAGAAGGAGGAATCAAAGATCATAACGGAAGTAGCCTCACTTTAGGCCAATTAAATTACTTTTTTTTTTTTTAATGTTTAGTTTTGAGAGATAGAGCAGGAGAGGGGCAGAGACACAGAGGGAGAGGGAGGGAGGGAGGGAGGGAGGGAGAATCTTAAGCAGGCTCCTCATTTTCAGCACAGAGCCCAGTGTGTGGCTCAAACTCACGAATCGTGAGATCATGACCTGAGCCAAAATCAAGAGTTGGATTCTTAGCCAACTGAGCCACCCAGGCACACCATAGGCCAATTAAATTACTCTTTGAGTGAGGACTGGGCTTAGGTATTTTTTAAAGCTTCCCAAGTGATTTGAGAACCATTGGCCTAAGAAATATCTAGTCTGGGAAATAAAATGATCCAAATAAAAAGAACAGTATATAACAGCATTTGATATTTGAGGTAATAATACAAAGTCAGGGAACGTAAGGTATAGCCACAAAAAAACAAAAAACAAGCCACAGATCAGCTCTTGATGAGTTTTCATTTTGTGTATGAGAAACCAGAATTTAGAGAGATGAAATGATTTGTTCAAGCATTTTACTAGTAAGTGTCAGTGGATGGACTGGGGCTCTCCTGGTCTAAGCTATTTCACAAGCTCTGACCTCTCACCTTATAGACATTCTTATTTCTGAGGTTTCTAAACTACACTATTCATCTCTCAGCATATCTAAAACCAAATCTACCTTTTTTTTTCTCCCTGTGTAAATCGTTTTGCTAACAGCACCAGTTAATATTTCGGTCAGTACAGAAGAAACGCTTTTATGGCTAATATAAAGCACGATTCTGTGGTTTTACCTATAAATATATTTCGCTTCCCATCTCTTCTCATCTTAATTGTTTCTTTTTTATAGATATTTTTCTCTATTTCTGGCAACAGCTCAGAAATAGAGATTTCTCAGAAAATGAGATTTCTGTTACCTTCACTAACTTATCTCCCATAGGATTTCAAGACTTAATATCCTTTCATCAAGAACTAAGGCTCTCTATTTCCTGTTATATCAAGTTGAAATACGTCATAATCTGACTCCACTACACCTGTCACACCACGTATCCCATTTCACTTTAAGCCAGCCCTCTGTTCTGGCCAGACTAGACTGTTGATTCCTCTGAAACAACAAGCTGCACTTGTTGGCCATAGTCATTCATGTAATAATAAACCTCCCTTGATGTCAGGCATCAAAAATCATATACATGGTCCCTGCTTTCAAGGAACTTATGATTCAGTGGCATACCCTGGCTTGGCATATCCCGACATGCCTAGAATGCTTGACTGTTTATTTCTTTTAAAATTTGCCTATGTCTCTAAATTAAGCCTGTCTCTTATTAAACTCCTTCTCTGTGCTCACCATGTTGTTTCAATGCACTTACAGTGGTGAAGAAACAACAAGTAGTAGCTCTAGTATACTGTATGTCATAGTACTCCGATATTGGTTGGGCAAATTAATTTTTGGCATTTGGTCCTATATTCTAGTTTTTCTCCGTGTATAACTTATCTTCTCTGCAAGAGTGTAAGTTATCTGATGGCAGGAACTTCTTTATTTTCCATAATACCTACCATAGTACTAGATGCTTATAAAACACTTGTATTAAATTGAATATTATGCTTTATAACTTAGAACTTAAGGTGTGGAAGTGTCAATTAAGGACTGAAATTCCTGTTTTGAGTGTATGACACCAAAGGGGGTATCCATTAGCACTTGAGAGATTGCTCAAATAACATCAAATGAGTGTGCTTTCAAGTTTCTTGCATTCCTTGTTTAGCCAATGAATGATTCTAACTTTATGAAATGAGCTTGTCACCTCTACCCACCCTCTGTCTTGGTTCTTTTATGTAAGTTATACTTAATGTCTTCATTTTTTATCTCTAGTATGAAGTGTAACAGAACAGATTTTACCACCTGAAACTGCTGCTTCAAGTTCAGATCAGGCAAGGAACAAACCTCGAAACAACCAACAAGACCAAAGAAGAGTACACTTAAGTTGAAGACACAACACTTGATCTGAAACAAGAAGTTTGTGCCTACTCAACAGCTTTGAAAGAGCACTTCCCAACGCTGCTAGTAGTCTTTGTTTTCTTCAGTGCTGTACTGTGAGATTGCCCGGTGCAGCAGCAGTTGTATTCTTTATTAGCTTGATAGATCATTTTCTCTCGCTCTTTTTTTTAATACTAGCAACTTTCATCCTTTGAAACGTGTGCTGAAAAAGAAGAATCAGCAAATACTACTGAAAGTGCAATATTTGATTATCACTGCGAGGTAGGTTTGTAGTTTCCTTTTGGCAAAGGATCCGTTTGTACCTTCAGAAATCCTGATTGTTTTGGCCAAATATAAAATCTTATTAATGTCTTCTTTTCTAAAGTTATTCTGAAAACAATTTATATTCTCAGCCATTTAGTCTGAAAATGTCAACACTAGATTATTTAATTTATTATCTTACTGGACAAGGACAATATTGATGGCCAAACTATGGGATTTTTCAAACAAGATTACATTTGTTAATACATGTGGATCTCTCTTAATGTATCGGTCTCTTAGAAAGGAAAACTCCCATTGCACTGTTTAAAAGTTAGAATTTCAGTTGCATTCTGTTCAGCGATCTCTGTAAAGGTAAAGAAAGCCTAGAGAGAAGGGACATTTGAAGGCGAATAGTGCTTTAAGAGGGAGAAGAGTCTTCGTAGAGGCAACAGAATGAGCAGATTCAGGGAGATCTGAAAGCATATAGTATATAATGAGTGGTCTATTATGAACAAAGTGGGAGATACAGTTTTGTGGGTAGAGAGAGTAACTAGAAAGGAAAACTTGCTGGAGGAAGGTTCTGAAGGTCCCAATGTATTTGACTTCGTTCTATAGAAAAGTCGTCAGATGTTTATATTTGTAAGCAAGGGCTTAATGGGTTTTTTAATTTCAAAACTGAGATAGCTTTATTGCTTCAGGTTTTAAAATTATATTTTCAGAAGTGTATCTTTGAAAACAAGTAGAACAACTTTTTTTTTTTTTTTTCAACGTTTATTTATTTTTGGGACAGAGAGAGACAGAGCATGAACGGGGGAGGGGCAGAGAGAGAGGGAGACACAGAATTGGAAACAGGCTCCGGGCTCTGAGCCATCAGCCCAGAGCCTGACGCGGGGCTCGAACTCACGGACCGCGAGATCGTGACCTGGCTGAAGCCGGACGCTTAACTGACTGCGCCACCCAGGCGCCCCTAGAACAACTTTTTAAGAGATAGACTGAGGGTGGGAAAACCTGTTAAGAGCAATGGATAGGATATAAGGAAGATAAAAGCTAGGGTATAGGCAGAGAAAGAGACCGTAGGTGTTTTTAGTGGTAGAAGTGATAGGACTTGATAACCAACTGAATGTGAAAATGAGCCTGGAGGGAATTGACCTAGTCTACCCAGTTATAGAAGCTCGAAACCTTTTTGTTCATAGGACTGGGGAACTTTACATGGGGACTTGTTGAAAGCAAAATATATTGTGGAACTCTAGTGCATTCATTAGATAGTAATCTGAAGTTGAGGAAATATGCTAGCATGGAATATTAAACAGTGGTTATTTGGGGAGGGAGGATTATAAAAGGCAATTGTCCTTTTTAGTCAGCTTTCTAAACTGTGTAGAAATAGAAGCTTGGAAATCAGAAAGGAGTCCTCGCTTTATAAGTAATAAATGAAGAAGTACCAAAGAAGAGAATGTTCAAAGAAATAAAGGTAGCCAGGAAGGAACACCGAGGAAGATCATTTTAAGGAGAATTTGGTTGATAACCCTTTTTTAAAATGCTGCAGTAATCAAATAGAATGAGGAATGAGAACATTAGGTCATTCCTAGGTTGTCATCTTACAAAAGCTTCCTCACCATTTCAAGAAGCACTTGGCCTTTAATCTGTAATTTATTTAAAAGTTGATGAGCCTGTTGTGGTAATGATCATACTGTGGACCAAAATTATTCCTTAACTGTGAAAATTACCAATCATACCAATTTATTTAAATTATCTGTGTTCTGTAAACAGACACTCAGTTACTCAGTTTTAAAGTTATTGTACCATTTGCTTCTTCTGTTTGTTTCTTCTTAACCTCCTCATTTGATTTTTAAAAAATAATCTTAGATTGTTATCAGTTGTGCTGGATTAGATAAGGTAATGCAAATTGAAACTACCATTTTCTTTAGTCTTCAGAAGAGTAAAAGACTAGGCACCCCAACATGAACTTTTTTTTTTTTTTTTTAGTGTTTATTTTGAAAGACAAAGAGTACATTCATGAAAAAGAGGGGCAGACAGAATCCCAAGCAGGTTCCACGCTCAGCAGGGAGCCGGATGTGGGGCTCAATCTCACGACCAAGGGATCTGAGCCAGAATCAAGAGTCTGTTGCTTAACTGACTGAGCCTTCCAGGCACCCCTCCAATTCTTCTTTGGTAAAAGGGTGGGTTAACGTTAATGACTTTCCAATTTTAAAAATAAATACGTAGGGAAATTGGGAATTTTTATCTGTTGGATTCTCTATATGAACACAGCCTAGAACAGTATTGATGTAGGCACTAAAATTCTTTCATGTATAAGGCAGCGGTTAAGGATGTGGGCCATGGGGGTGCCTGGGTAGCTCAGTTGGTTGAGCGTCCAACTCTTGATCTCAGCTCAGATCTTGATCTCAGGGTCTTGAATTCAGGTCCCACTTTGGGCTCAATGCTGGGCATGGAGCCTACTTAAAAGATAAAAAGAATGTGGGCCATGGAGGGGTCCTGGCCGGTTCAGTCAGTAAAGCGTGCAGCTCTTAGCCTCAGGTTGGTGAGTTCAAGCCCTATATTGGGCATGGAGCCTATTTTAAAAAATAATAATAATACGGGGCCATAGTATCAGTACTGTATTCTGTCCCCATTTACCATTTTAAGACACCTTCCAAGTGTTCTCTTGAGAAATCCGTGAGCATTAGATTAGACTTCTCTGGTCTTTTTTAAAATACATTTGAAATCATATTGTATAGATAATCTCTCTTATTTGTCATTTCATATTATAGCATAAGCATATTTCTCCATCCTTTCTAAAGACTGCATGGCATTTATACAAATTGTTGTGACTTGACCCAGTGTTAGACTAGATTGTTTCTAGACGTTTGTTATTAAAACATATCCGTGAACACATTGGTGCATAAAGTGTCATTCACACATTTCAGATTGCAGGTTTCCTGCATTGGAATTATTAAGGAAAACAACTCCACATTTTGATTCATGTTGCTGCATTTCAGAAAGGTTGCACCAGTTTACCAACATAAAAGTATTTGAGCATATTGTTCTTAGCCTACTTTCTCACTATTTTTAAGTCTTTAATCTTTGGTCATTTGATAAATGAATAATTTGCTTTATCAAAATTTTGATGGTCAAAACTGAAGTTTTTCTTGTATTTTATGTTTAATGAGTGGTCTTTAAGACTAATTTATTTGTCTAAATGCTTGCAGTATTTGACAAATGAGTGCCTAATATGTGCCAACAACTGTTTGTCTAGACTGTAGGAATTTAACTTTGAACAAAAAGTCCTTGCCCTCATGGAGTTTATAATCTAGTACAGTAGGCCTCCCCTTATCAACAAAGGGATATGTTTCAAGACTCCCAGTGGATGTGTGGAACCTCAGTACTGAACCCTGTATAAACTGGTTTTTTTCTATTCCTACATATCTGTGATGAAATTTAATTTGTAAATTAGGTGCAATAAGATATTAATAGTAATTAACCCAATTATATCAGTATACTATAGTTAAAGTTATGTTGAATGTATCTCTCAGAACATCTTATTGTACTGTACTTGCCCTTGTTGTAGTGATGTGAGATAAAATGCCTACATGATGAGCTGAAGTGATGAATGACATTTGCATGTGGTATAGCGTGAGGCTGCTATTGACCTTCTGACAATATGTCAGGGGGAGTATCACATGCTTCCAGACTGTGGTTGGGGGGTAGGGAGGTGGGTAACAAATTGCAGAAAGCAAAATGTGGAAAAGGGGTGACTTACTATAGTTTAATTCCACTGATTTGCTTACATTTCCTTAATAATAACGCTGATACCTTTGTGTTTGCATTTGTTTTCCTTAGGTTTGGGTATAGAAGGTTGTCCTTTTTGTATGTAATCATTGACTCTGCAGTTTTTTCTGTTTTCAAATCTAGAAAGTCTTCCTTCCAAAAATTTTATTAATATGCATGTTTGTATTTAATATCTGTTAGGGTATTTAACTAGGTCTATCTTGATTATATTTTTGTATGCTGTAAGGTGAACAACTAAATTGTTCCCCCACCCCCATTTAAAAAAAGCCAAATAACATTTACACTCTGGTCCTTTCCTTCCATTCCCCCTCCCCCCTTTTTTTTGATGTGTCTTTATCTTAATTTTTTACAAAGAAGCATCTGTTGTTGAGCTATCTGTTTTTTCCATTGGACTTAACACTTTTATGTAATTGGCGTTTTTGTGTGTGTGTGTGTTTAATGAACTTTCTTTTTGTTTAATGGCACTTCTTTAAAGTTTTAGTGGTGCTGGTTAAGAAAATCTTACAGTGCCATAGAAATGTAGTTTAGTCTGAATTGTAAAGAATTCTTTGAAGAGAAGGGTATTAACATATTGCTTTATCTAAAGTTGCTCCAGTGCCATGTTTTTCCTAAAAGAAAGATGAGGCCCCCCAAATGGATAAAGGATAGAGAAAGAAACTTCAGTCAGGAAAGATGGGAGGAGAAAGGAAAGACCCTTTTTCAATTCTGCTTTGATACTCATTTTGAGATGAGATGAGACTAAAGAGCAATACAGTCCAAGTTCCAGAACCTTTGTTGGGGAATAATAATCTTAGAGGGAAAGGATAGCTCTGATTCCTTGTATTTCTGTTTCATTTTCCCTTAGAAAAACAAGTCTGACCTTGTACCTGCAGGAATATGTGATAGGACTGGAGACTTGAGAATGTGGTTTTTGGGACTTCATGGCCTGTGTGTTACAAATCACAGTATTGTGTTCTTACCTGTATGGTAATAACTCTAGTCCAAATAGCACAGCTTGAAAGTCATGATCCAAGACATGTCTTGGATCTAGAATATGGTCTTCAAATTAGTTTGATCATATTGTTAGTTAAAGCATGTATAGTCAGTGTGTATATGTGTAGATACTTCTAAATCGTGTAATTATACTAGACACATCGCATTTGTATTATAAAACATAGTCCTACAAATAAGGAAGATAAAGATGGAAAAGGTGCCTGGTTGGCTCAGTCAGAAGAGCTGGCAACTCTTGATCTCGGGGTTGTGAGTTTGAGCCCCGTGTTGGGTGTAGAGATTACTTAAATGAATAAAAACTTCAAAAGAAGAAAAAACATCTAACTTACATTTTGGGATGTCTGGCTGGCTCAGTCGATAGAGCATGTGACTCTTATTAATCTTAGGATCGTGAGTTAAAGCCCCACATTGGGCATGGAGCCTACTTAAAAACAAAAGATGAAATAAACAATATCATAAAAATAGTTTACCTATTAACAGTACAGAAACTTCCCCCTCGCTAAAAATGTTATGTCTAAATGCTTAGTTTATAAGTGTTTTAAAAATGTATACCATCATGAATTAATATCAGAGGGACAGTTTATGTGCAGTGTGTTTTATTGCTACTAGTATAAGTCTGTATCATAGTCTTGATATTAACGTTTGGCAGACTTATCAGATCTTAAATTAGATGATCATTTTACATCATGTAGAGGTTAAAGAACTAATACTAGGATTAGAAGTGTCAGGGCCCATTTTCTTTGCTGGTGCTTGCCTTATATTAACATTTTTTTTTCTATCTAAGAGTCTTGTGTAGCAATCTTTTTCAACCGTTTGTCTTTTTGTAAAAAAAAATTTTTTAACGTTTATTTTTGAGACAGAGACAGAGCATGAACGGGGGAGGGTCAGAGAGAGAGGGAAACACAGAATCCGAAGCAGGCTCCAGGCTCTGAGCCGTCAGCACAGAGCCCGACACAGGGCTTGAACTCATGGACAGTGAGATCATGACCTGAGCCGAAGTCAGACGCTCAACTGACTGAGCCACCCAGGTGCCCCCTGTTTGTCTTTTTGTGAGGGCTGTTTAAACTAGATAGCTACGTTTGTCCACTTAATTGGGCAAATATAAATTGTAATATACTGAAAGTAAATGAATGAGGGCTTCACTGTCAGTCTCTTGTGGAGTTTTTCACCCTCCCTCAGAACACCTAAGTAATGTATGCGCAGTGTGATATTATCTAACATACCACTCAGTCCTTTCCTGAAAATATATGATATTTATAATAAAGCTAAGTTTATCTATGGGCAAGATAAATAATATAGTTGTAATATTTTCTTCCACATCCTATTGGATTATTGTTGTGCATACTCTGAAGAGTCAAATAACTGAAAATACTGGATTCTGTGTGAAGTTGTGAGACGTTGAGAAGTTGGGCTGAATTGTATCATTGTAGCAACCACCAGTGACTCATTATGGCATTTAAAAAATTGTAAATGTTGTGTTTTAGGGATTGTGAAAGGGCTTTAAAAGATACATTTTAGCTTGACCTCTTAATGTTAACACTATAATTTCTTTTGTCAATAGAAACCTGATTCAATGAATTGTTTTGCTGAAGTAACCTAAGGGTAAATCTGTAAAGGTATAGAAGTTGACTATCAAGTGTGTGTTAAATTGTTATTGATCATAGTTATAAACATTGTGCTATGTTACCACAGCTGTTTGAGATGGAGAACGTTTTTACTGTATCATCAGATCCTCATCCCCCTCCTGCAGCCCCTCCTTCACTTTCTTTACCTTTATCTTCATCTTCTACCTCATCTGGGACTAAAAAACAAAAGAGGACCCCCACGTATCAGAGATCTGTAAGTCAGGGAAACAGTCATCCCAGCTCATTTTGCTTTGTGTTAAGAGCATGACTTAGGGCCACTCACTTTGGTTGAAGTAACCTGCAAACTCACTTTCTAACTTCTCTAGGCATTTCCTTCACCCTGAATCATGAAAGATAAGTAGTTTAGGCCTTGCTACTCATAGTGTGTCCAAGAATCTAAAGCATTGGTACCACCTTGGGAGCTTGTTAGAAGTGGAGAATCTCAAACTTTAACTCCTGCCTCCACTGCAATCAGTATTTTGTATTTTAGCCCTAGTTCAGAACCCAGATTGTAGAGGTAGGCCTTCTTGGTTTAAATCCTCTACCATTTAACTTTGGCAAGTCATTTAACCTTTCTGTGTCTGTTACCTCATTAGTAAAATGAGGATAATATTACTTTCTCTTGGGCTTTGTAAAAAATTAAATGAGTTCATGCATGTCAAACAGAAGAATGTCTAGTATGAAAGAACTAGAACTTAATTACCTACAGATTTAATGGCTTTGATTTGCATGGTTTGGCCATCCCATGTACTGTTTAACTACTCATACTTGGGTTTATTGTTCTACAGTCTTAGTCTTTTTATTTTCCTAAAGAAAAATATTTTTATTAATAGTGCCCAACATCACATTTAAATGAAAATGCTTCTTAATAAGTCAAATTTTCAATGGAAGAGTCTAAAACTAGTAAAGATGTGGATATGTTGCTGTCATAGTAAATCAGTTACAGACCTAATCTCTCCTAGGGATTTTTCCTCTTTTATCCATCACTTACATTAATAATTTGTTTCTATGGTTTTACTCAAATAAGGCAAAATGAAATCTCCAATGTGATAGACTGTATTTGATGATCTAACATGTTCCATTGCATTATATTTAAATAGCTCTTTTCACTAAAGAATGTTTTCCTTTGTTTTACCTGATCGTAGAAGCAAATGACAGTATTTAGAGACTTCATCAGCATCTGAAACGGGTGAAAAGATTTCTTTAAATATACTGTGAAATGATTAAAACATTTTTAGATTTGAAGAGTTTTTGTTGTCATGGACTTCTGTCTTAGAAAAATCCTGTTTTCTAAGGGTTATCTTTCACTGAAGAATCTGTTGCATTACTCTAATATTTTGTAGTTTGAAATAAGTATTGCATACAAAGTTTGTTTTGTTTTCATCTCTACTAATTTAAGTAATTGCCTTTGGATGCATGGCTTACCATATAGTGTTGATTTCTATTTAAGTTTCAAAGTAGGTGTTAGCAAATTTCTTAAAGAAGTGCTTTGGTAGTCTGGGTTGCCATCCCTTGAATATCAGTTACCTTTGTTCTGAAATTATTGTTTTAGTAGTAATTTGAAGTTAACATAAAGGCAGCTTATACTTAACGTAGTTGCTTTACCTTAACACTAAACTCCAGAAATCCTATTTGTCTGGTAAGTGAAAATTCTACCATAAATTGGGGCAGTTCCTTAAAATAAATGGAATTATTTCTTCTGAAGTATTTTATTAGCTAAACTAACATTTCAATAGTAAAATCCCATAAACTTTGCTTTACCGATTTTATCTTTATTTGCTTGTTTATATTAAAAATTTAGTGATTTGTTCATCATAAAATGCTTTAATGTACAGATCTGAATATATTAAGTTCTTTTTCTTCTTAAAACAGATGAGCTTTGATCCAAACCTTCTCCATAACAATGGACACAATGGGTACCCCAATGGTACTTCAGCAGCACTGCGTGAAACTGGGGTTATTGAAAAACTGCTAACCTCTTATGGATTTATTCAGTGTTCAGAACGTCAAGCTAGACTTTTCTTCCACTGTTCACAGTATAATGGCAACCTGCAGGACTTAAAAGTAGGAGGTAATCTGTCATTGACTATTGTTTTTAAAAAACTAATCACAGATGTCTCTTGCATATCATCTTGCTCGTGACAGTGTTCTACTACTTTTGGCCTTTTAATTGTCCCAGTTACTGAAATGTATCTCTGTAAACTAACAGAATCCTGATTTCTCTTGTGGTGGTGTCTTTTTGAGGGATAAAGGACTAATTGACTTAAAGATATCTTTGAATATTTTTTAAATAGATACTTGGAAGATCTAATTGTTCTCCCCCATAATAATGACTTTAGCTGTATATTAGATTTTAAACCAATGAAAATATTAGACCTTTATGGTGTTAGTTTTGACTATTTTATTAAGTACTAATTTTGGTAGTACCTGAGAAAAATAACTCCTACAGTGTCACCACTTGAACTATTCATCTTGGCTGACACCATAGAAATTACTTTCACATGTGAAAATGTATGGCTTATTGGAAGACTGAAGTTACAAGGTGTCAAGGTGTGTGTGTTTAAAGATTTTATTACAATTTTTTTAATGTTTTTATTTATTTTTGAGAGAGAGTGAGGGAGCATGAGCAGAGGAGGGGCAAAGTGGAAGGGGACAGAGGATCCAAAGCAGGCTCTGCGCCTACAGCAGAGAGCCTGATGCAGGGCTTGAACTCTGAATCCAGGAGATCATGACCTGAACCGAAGTCAGACACTTAGATTCAGCCACCCAGGCACCCCCTCGGTGTGGTTTTTTTTTTGTTTTTTTTTTTTTTTTAAAGTATCTTTGGGAAAAAAGCAGTAGTTTACATGCATATTTGGCATACCAAATACTCTAAATCCTGTAAGAACATTATTTTGGTTAATCCTTACTTTGCAGATGAGGAAACTGAGATACAGAGAAGCTTAAGAAAGAAGAAAAGTTGCCAAAGGTCATGATCTTTATATCGCCTCATTTTCAGTATTTGTTAAATGTGAAAACTAAGACGTTTCTATCTTAGAAAAAAACAGTGGTTCTGAAGCATTAGTATGTATCAGAATAACCTGGAAGACTTGTCAAAACAAATTGCTGTACCTGGTGCCTAGAGTTTGTCTTTCAATAGGTCTGAAGTGGGGCGGGGCCCAGGACTTTGCATTTCTGCTAAGCTACCAGGTAATGTGCTGCTGCTGCTGCTGGTCCAGGAACTGCACTTTGAGAAGTCACTGGTCTAAAACATCTCAAATGCTACATTAAGTTTGGCTTGAAAGTGAAGTACCATTTTGCCAAAATTAGTCCAACACATACAATACTTATACTTTATTTTAGATGATGTTGAATTCGAAGTATCATCTGACCGGCGGACTGGGAAACCCATTGCTGTTAAACTGGTGAAGATAAAACCAGAAATCCTCCCTGAAGAACGAATGAATGGACAAGTTAGTGGCTTTGATGCTTTGTGTTTTCTTAGGGCCCTGCATTTGCATATCTTTCACATTAGAAAAGGAAGATTCTCCCCATCTCCTCAGTTTGCACGCAAGAGAGCTATAGTATATAAAGATTACTATCTTAAAATTCTAACAGAAGCACTGGCATTTCTTGACCTGAAATAAAATATGGTCAAGACTCAATTTGGGTTTTTACATATAACCCTAAGACTACACTTACAGTCAGCTTATGTACTGTAAGTTTGAAACTTGGCAGCATGACATCCTCTTGTGGATCATATTAAAATGCATCCCTATGTATAGTATAGAGGATATTAAAATTCAGTTAATATTGCACAGTGCTGCTCCTGAAATGATTAGCAATGGAAATTTTTTTTTTTTTGACTGGTAGGTTGTGTGCGCTGTTCCTCACAACTTAGAGAGTAAATCTCCAGCTGCCCCGGGTCAGAGTCCAACAGGGAGTGTATGCTACGAACGTAATGGGGTAAACTTGTGTATTTTTCTTAAACCTTTGCCTGATCCACCATGTGATCTATAAGCGTACTTTAAAATTCAAAATAGAAAACGTAAGCTGCAGTTGATAAATTCAGTTTTAAATTTGGTTTCTAAGAGACTTCGAGTGCAGCATAATCAAAAACTTTAAAAGGAAAAAAATCCTTAGGACTTCCAAGTGTCTTAGCTTGCCCAAGTGTGACCTTAGTTAGAACATTAAGGTAAAATGTTCCTTTTACTCGAATTTTTGGGGGTTGTGGGAGGGGATCTTTTTTCTGGTTCTTTTTAAGCACTAACTCCATCTTTTTTGTTTGGAATGCCTTACATAAAAATTGTTTTTTTGAAATGTAACTACAGTCTCTGGGCAAATGCTTCCACGTGTGTAAGCTTTTTGAAGTTGGATTGCTGCTCAGCTGTGGACTCGCAGAAGTCATCAGCATCATGGAGGGGAAGTGTGTGTTTATATGAATAAAACAATGTACTTGTCATAAAGCATTGTTAAGACATTTGGTTTAAAATGCCAGTTTAAGAGTTATTTAACAAAGTAAATCACAGTATACAGAGAATATGCATCCTGCCAGTATAGTAATAACAACTTATTAATTCACAGGAAGTGTTTTATCTGACTTACACCCCTGAAGATGTCGAAGGGAACGTTCAGCTGGAAACCGGAGATAAAATAAACTTTGTAATTGATAACAATAAACAGTAAGTTCTTTTTTTTCCACTTAAGTTGGGAGTTTTTGTTTTGTTTCTTTTGTTTGTGTGTCTTCCTCCTCCCCCCAAGGAGAAGAAAATTGAAGTACGTTGAAAACCTAACTTGTAAATTTGGATAATTTTAATGATAATTTTCATGATCTTTTTTTTTTAATGTTTATTTATTTTTGAGAGAGAGAGAGAAAACACAAGCAGGGGAGGGGCAGAGAGAGGGAGACACAGAATCTGAAGCAGGCTCCAGGCTCTGAGCTATCAGCACAGAGCTTGATGGGGGGGCCCAAACCCACAAACCGTGAGATCATGACCCGAGCCAAACTCAGACGCTCAACCGACTGAGCCACCCAGGTTCCCCTTCATGGTCTTTTAAACTTTTCATCAGCTAAGCATTTGAGGGTCTATGCTATGATGGGCACTGTGCAGCTGTCAAAAATAGGAATATAAAGTTATGGTCCGAGCTTTCAAGGAGCTGTTCTAGAAGTCCGTGAAAGTTTCGCAGTGCTAAAGAGAAGTTTTGAGGGAAATGGTGTAAAGTCACCAGGGAGATGAGGGGGAGGAAATAGCATTCTGAGTAGAAGTGTAATTTTGAGGAAATGGCCAAAAGTTTTGAGTTTGATTGAATTGATTGGATCATAGGAAGATGAAGTTTGAGCTTTATCCCATAGTCCTAGGACTCTGGAGGGATTTTAAATTGGGGGGGGGGGGGGCGGCAGGGTAGGAGCAGAGATGGAGGTATGATTGGTTTAGATCATTGAAGTGGTGGAGATGGTAGACTTTTGAAGGGTAGGTATACGCTAGACTAGAAGCAGTGACTTGAGAGTTAATATGCAAGATGAGTGTCTATGCGTAGGCCAAGGATGGTTAGGTGGAGAAGTTAAGCCATTGATTAGATAGAGGTGTATATTGGAGTTAAGGAAAGGAGAGTTCCAAATGCCACTTTTCTGGCTACTGGACAGATAATGTCATTAACCAGAAGATACAGCAGAAAGTACTAAATGTGGGAGAAGAATTATACTTATTTTGGCATTTTTTTAAATAAATGTTTATTCGTTTTTGAGAGAGCAAGAAGTGAGCAGGGGAGGGGAGGGGCAATGGGGAGGAGCGGACAGAGGATCCGAAGCAGACTGCGCAGAGAGCAACGAGCCTGATGTGGGGCTCAAACTCATGAATCGTGAGTTCATGACCTGAGCTGAAGTTGGGCCCTCAACCAACTGAGCCAAACCAGGCTCCCCTTGTTTTGGCATTTTATGTAGGTGAAGATCATAAATATGTAGTTGCATGTAGAAGTCTGAAACAAGCTTAATGGACAGGATATACAGCTGTTGAATTCATCAGCATGAGCAGTTAAGGAAAGTGTAGTTAAGAAAGCTTAAGGATAAGGGGCACCTGGGTGGCTCCATCGGTTAAGCGTCTGACTCTTGATTTTGGCTTAGGTCATGATCTCATGATTGTGGGTTCGAGCCCCACATCAGTCTCTGCACTGACAACTCCAGAGCCTGCTTGGGGTTCTTTCTCCCTCTCTCTGCCCCTCCCTCCCTGCCTCCTCCCCCCCCCCCCCTTCCCCCCCCCCTCTGAAAAATAGGCTTTAAAAAAGAAAGAAAGCCTAGGGAAAATTATTTTTGTACAAGCACAGAAGGAAGTTAAAAGTAGGAAGTTGGAAAAAATGCTAGGAATGCACTTTACAATAGTGTAGAGAAAGCAAAGTCCCAAGAGCATGTGCAGAATTATTAGCCCTGAATCTTACCTCTTGTCAGACTAAAAGGAATCAGATTGAGTTGGTGGGTATGTTAATAGTTTCAGTCTAAAGCCCTCCATTTGATCTTAGATAGGAATCTAGGGGATAATTTATTAAGTTCCTGTATGCCAAGCACTTGTACTAAATGTATATAATTGTTACTTCTGAGAACAGCTTCACCTGATCAGTGTCTTCATCTGTAACACAGAGTATGTTCTCATAAAGTAACTTGCCTAAAGTCATACAGCCTGTAAATAGCAGGTCTTTGAACCCCAGTCTGGCTCTAAAGTCTTTCACTGTAGTAAGTTGCAAAGACAAATAGTATATTTTCCACTGTCTTCATTAGTCTGTTAAATTTTTGAAATAAAAACCCCAATTGGGTGACAGTTTGTCCGTGAAGAATTTACTTAGTCTTTACCTTTTGTTAAAACAACTACACCAATAGCCTGCACCATCTTTAAAATGAAATCAGATTTACATTTTCCTGCTCAAAGATGAGGACAGGATAACAACATGTAGGGTCTAATGGGTTTCAGTGAAGGTGAATGTCTTGTTTGTTTGTTTTTGTTTTTAAAGCATAGGAAATTTCTCCTTTAATCACATTTATTCAACCTTCTTTTATGGCTGTTTAATCAGAAATCATTGATGGGATAGCTAGTAAATTCAGCACTCGTTGCAAACAGGGACCAGTCCGTATCCATCTCTATATCCCCAGTACCTTTAGTTTGCGGCACAAGATACTCAAATGTTTACCCAATAAATGACCTTCCTAAGACTTTAGATTACCCTATTTGGTTGCATTCAGTTTATGACTTTCTTTTGTTGTAATAGAAAAGCATAGGGTATCTGTGATACTCTTTTAAGATTCTAAGAGAAAAATGATATATATGTGTGTGCCCAATTTAGAAGGCTAGGGAATTTGAGCAAAAAATCCTTTGCCATATGAAGCCATGTGAAAAGGATCATGTGTCAAAAACTTTATATTTGCTCTTTGTGTTGACATAAAATTGAGCTCTCAGAAAACTAATTGTTTCTCTAGATTCCTCATATCTAACCAAGCCAATGCATTTTTTTTTTTTTTTTTTACCCCTTTTTGATCCCCCCACCCCCACCCAATTATTCCTTTCTAGTACTGGTGCTGTAAGTGCTCGTAACATTATGCTGTTGAAAAAGAAGCAAGCCCGCTGTCAGGGAGTAGTTTGTGCCATGAAGGTAAGTGTCATCAAATGTGAAAAATTTGAGGTTTTTGTTCTTTGACTACTTTCAGTCCATACTTCAAACCCAAGCCTTTGGTTCTTTCTTTTCTTTGTCTTCCTTTTAAAAATATTTCACTGGTAATGTCAAAAGTAATCTTTTAAAATTTCTTGGTTACTAATTCATATTTTCTTTACAATGGGCCATGTAATTGATACTGTTAATATTAGACCTAGCCAAATATATTGTTTCCAGGGCAGTATAATTTTACAACAAGGCTTATTGACTGTAAATTGTAATCATAAATATGTACACTGAATAGTACCTAATGTTCCTATTATTTTTTTGGGTTTTGCTTGTTTGTCTTTAGGAGGCGTTTGGCTTTATTGAAAGAGGTGATATCGTAAAAGAGATATTCTTTCACTATAGTGAATTTAAGGGTGACTTAGAAACCTTACAGCCTGGAGATGACGTGGAATTCACAATCAAGGACAGAAATGTAAGATAGTTGACTAACTTGATCTTCCGCCTTCTTTTAAGGTCAGTAGTGAATTACATTTTTAGGAAACACTTAAAATTATATGATCTCCTCCTCCCTTCTGATTTAGGGTAAAGAAGTTGCAACAGATGTCAGACTATTGCCTCAAGGAACAGTCATTTTTGAAGATATCAGCATTGAACATTTTGAAGGAACTGTAACCAAAGTAATCCCAAAAGTACCCAGTAAAAACCAGGTAAATAGTCTTTTTCAGAAGAGTTTTCTATTGTCTCATCAGTAGAACAGTTTGATATACAGAAATTTTATTCAATTAATATAATTTTATGGTGGTGGAACAATTAAATATTTCTCTATTTATTTTTTATTTTTTAACATTTATTTATTCTTGAGAGAGAAAGAGCATGAGCGGGGGGAGGGGGGGGCAAAGTGAGAGAAGGACGCAGAATCCAAAGCAGGCTCCAGGCTCTGAGATGTCAGCACAGAGCCCGACACAGGGCTCGAACCCATGAGCTGTGAGATCATGACCTGAGCTGAAGTCACACGCTTAACCGACTGAGCCACCCAGGCACCCCAAATATTTCTTGATATATATAATTAAGCTAAACGAGGGACCAGTGATTGATATGTCCATGAATAGGTTTTGTTTTGTTTTGTACTGGGTGATCAGGAGAAAGGGAAAAAAGAAATGCTGGTTAAATTGGGAAAAACCATTTTAGGTATGCATTTATTGGGGTTCTCTCCCACCTCCTCCCCCTCCTCCTCCACCAGTTTGTTTCTTTTATGTGGGAGGTAAGGTGAGGAGAGGAGACTGCTGGCGTCATTGCTAAAGAAATGTGAAACCTAAAAGACAAATTCTTTTCCTTAAATAAAATATCTCTGTCAGAGTGCAGGATCTTAACTGCAGTGTTGTGATTTTATCATGTGACCACAGAACACAAAGTTTGCAAATTGGGCTTATGTTGTCAACATTTTTTTTCCCTGTAGGGAACTGTTTATTATAAATAACATGGGTTTGCTGTGTGTTCTTCTTGTTTGACTTAGAACTAGGAAGGATGAGAAATCTCCAGCTAAAATAGTTTTTCCTTCTCATCAGAATGACCCATTGCCAGGACGCATCAAAGTTGATTTTGTGATTCCTAAAGAGCTTCCCTTTGGAGACAAAGATACAAAATCCAAGGTGACCCTGCTGGAAGGCGACCATGTTAGGTTTAATATTTCAACAGACCGACGTGACAAATTAGAACGAGCAACCAACATAGAAGTTCTATCAAATACGTTTCAGTTCACTAATGAAGCCAGAGAGATGGTGAGTGTTGGATATTATTAGATATTTGTATTCAGTATGGGGGCCTAATATTATATTCAAATTTGTAATGCTATACTGAAAAGCATTTAAGTTAATGATGACATGGGGAAGCTTCCTTGTGAAGTGACTAAGAACACAGATATTTCAGTCAGTCTGGGTTTGGTAACTGACTCTGCCAGTTATCTTGAAACAGATGTGAAAAAGTTTCAGAATGGAAATGTGTACAGGAGGAATTCTAAGATCTTTTGAGAGTCCGTTACTTTGTGGACCTTAAATATGAAGACTGAGAAAATTCAAGTCTATCGTTGTAGAAAACAGATCTTCCCAAACTGTTCCGTGTTTAGTAAACACTCGATAAGGTTAAGTAGGTTTTGGATTTTTGGCTTTTACAGCAGGAATTTGCAAATTCTTTTCAGTGGGTATATGTCCAGGAGTGACCTGCACCAGAAATGTTTCCCAAACATGTTTTATAAGCTCTGTTTTCATAAATTAACTGCCTCAGATGTAATTTATAGTTCTGTTGGGATCGTAACATGAGTGGTATATCTCCGTGCAGTCAATGGAACTGGGTACATTCAATGAAAATTTAAGTTTCTTGGGACTTAGAACCTTTATCTTTGGAGAACTGATCTTGTTTGATACTTGCAATGTGCTTTTAACTTTATAAATTTTGAGAACCAAATGAATGGGGTGTGTGTGTGTGTGTGTGTGTGTGTGTGTGTGTGTGTGTGTGTGTTTTAAACAAAAAGCTGCTCAGGTAGGGTCTATTTTGCTTGACAGTATAGACTACATTGTCGAGTAGCTTGGCTGCCATCAAGATTTAGCCAAAGATTAAATGTCAGGATATTATTTATGCTATATTCAAAACTGGTTATAGAATAGTCGTCAGTAATAATACAAATAAATATGCAACATGTAAGTCATTGGTAGGTTGATAATAATTGTTTCAGTAAACTTCTGAGTACCTGCCATGTGCCAGCTAACTCTGGATGTAATTGCCCTTACAAAGCTGATAATTTAGTAAGGGGGAAAAATGAGGAAAGGATTTCGTATATTTTGTTTATTCTTCACACCTTAATCTTAAGCCTTTCCTGCACCTAAACTCACATAAAAATTTTTGAGATTGAGACTAAAAAAAAAGTTCCCTTTAGTCGACTTTGGAAGTATTTGAAGTATTTGTGTAGATTTTTAAAATTTCTAGATGTTGTCATAAAGCTTGGGCCTTAGGATCCATAGATTTAGAATCTTTGTTTTCTACCACTTATTAGCTGTGTGCTTTGAACAAACTGCTTAACTTCAGCCTCGATTTCCTCATCTTGCAATACAGGGTAATAATACCAAGTTCACAAATTTGAGAATGAAAAGGAGTATATTGTGTGCATGTGTTAACACTCAAATGTGATAGTTTTTTCTATGCATGCTGACCGGGGGGTAGCATCTCAGACAGTGGCTTAGAAGTTAATTTACTGAAAGCAATGAGTTTGTATTTAAATAGAAAAATTAAAAAGTGGGTACAGATTTTGAGTCATTAATTCAGAGAATTCCAAATGAGTTTAACTTGATGCCTCCAAAATTGAGTATTGTTTTCTTGGCAAGCTTCGCAGCCAGTGAAAATATTATCTGGATTTCAGGGTGTAATTGCTGCCATGAGAGATGGATTTGGTTTCATCAAGTGTGTGGATCGTGACGCTCGTATGTTCTTCCACTTCAGTGAAATTCTGGATGGGAATCAGCTCCATATTGCGGATGAAGTAGAGTTTACTGTGGTTCCTGTGAGTACTTTTTGAGAAAGAATGGGATGGTTTCTTGATGCTTCCTTTTTCAGTTTAAAGTTACTTTTGTTTATCATTTGTAGGATATGCTCTCTGCCCAAAGAAATCATGCTATTAGGATTAAAAAGCTTCCCAAGGGCACGGTTTCGTTCCATTCCCATTCAGATCATCGTTTTCTGGGCACTGTAGAAAAAGAAGCCACTTTCTCTAATCCTAAAACCACTAGCCCAAATAAAGGCAAAGAAAAGGTAAGTTTTACATGATCAAAATGATTTGTGTAGCTCTTTATTCCTCTCTTTCAAGGAAACCACTGTCCACACAGTAATGGAATGAAGTATTGTCTCTTTTGGAATTCTCTGTAACATTAACAGTGAACTGATCTAAAAGAAGGTTTTTAATCTCCACATTATGACTTGGGGGGTGGGGGGGCTGTTCTATGGATTGTGGGATGTTAAGCAGCATCCCTGACCTTTACCCACTGGAGATCAGTATCTCTCTTCTCCCTCTGTGTGACAGCCGAAACTGTTGCCATATCCTGCAGGACATCCCCTAATCCCCAATGAGAACTGCTCATCTAAAATGATAGTACTGATCTTCCCAAGCAGTTTAAAACTTCCAAATTTGTGTGGACTCCATTTACACATTTGAACTCCATTTTGAATAGTCCACAGAATAGAGATAGAATGATGTCTAACATGGCTTTTGCTCTCAACTAAATAATAAATTGAGGGTTGTACAGAAGCAGGTAATTCATACAAAATATAAAATATTGCCATAAAAGATCAGTGAGAGCACTGTGGCGAAAATAAATTCTAATGTGGCAGGATCTGGGATGGTGTCACTAAGGCACTGACACTTAATAGGTGGGTATACATGAAGAAAGAACATTCCTCACAGAATAGAGGTACAAATGAGAAAAATTCAGGATTTCTTTAGAAAGCACTGAGTAGTTAAACAGGAAGATAGGGTTTTTCTTTGGTGGGTAGAATAGGGGAAATAAGATGAAAAATCAGGATACAGCTAGATGGAGAAGGTTCAATTGCTACTCTAGCGAATTTAGACTTTGTTCTATACTCAGAGAAGATTTGTGGAAAGTGACATCAGATACGCACTTCAGGAAGAAATGGCATAGTATGAACCCTAGATGGGGGTGGAGAAAGACAAAAGATGAAGAGGCCTGATACGAAATGAGTTTAGGTAGAGCTTGAACTGGGAGCAGATATCATGGATCTAGACAAGAGCAGCAGGTACGTGTGGGAGATATTGGAAGGTAATGTAATTTTTAAAATGGCTACTTAGGATCCTGAGAGAACTGGAACAACATCTTGCTTACTATTTATTTTGTAGCTTAGGAAGTCACTTCTGAGCTTCAGTTTTTAAACTGAAAAAATCATAGTCTCCTGTTACGGTGAAAAAGCCCTCACAAGGCCAGGCCCATAGTAGGAATTTCACAAAGGCTGCATTTAACAATAATAAAAATAAAAGAAAATCAGTGGGGCTTGTTTTTAATGGTTTTTAAAAAGCTCTTAGAATGCCCTGCTTCCCAAATGGCTTTGACAAAACTGAGTTGATCAAGACAGCCTTTGAATGAGACTTTTCCTGCCCTTTTATTGTTCTGTTCTTCTTAGATCAACACTGGACCCTAGTAAGTCCTTCTGTCATCACGCTTATTTATAACAGTGTATTACAGTAAGGAATATGAATGGTAGAAGACTAGAAATTAAATTGGTTTTGTATAGTTGAAACCATAAAAGTGGTGTAATTTGTGAGGTAGTTGAACAGTGTCATTTACAGTATGATTCTGTATGGTATACCAGAAATTTCTTAGACTTTTGACGAGTGAATCTTTCTGGTAATCAACAATGTTTTAAATTCTGTAAGCGTTGAATATCAAATGCTCTGAACTGTGCTAGATCCTCTACCGAATTAAATTTTCGTGCATTGGTAAATACGCTCTCATACAAAACACTGTAAGGTACTATGGGAGATTCAAAATAGGTGATACAAAAAGCTTCTTGCCCTATAGAATTTCTGTTTATTAAAAATACATGCTAGGGGCTTCTGGGTGGCTCAGTCGGTTAAGCGTCTGACTTCGGCCCAGGTCATGATCGCACGGTTTGTGAGTTCTAGCTGCACGTCGGGCTCTTTGCTGACAGCTTGGAGCCTGGAGCCTGCTTCGGATTCTGTGTCTCCCTCTCTCTCTCTCTCTCTCTCTCTCCCCCTCCCCAGTTCATGCTCGCACTGTGTCTCTGTCAAAAATAAATAACCTTAAAAAAAATTTAAAAAATACATGCTCAGTTTAATTTTTGGCTGGCTATGAGAAGTATAGAATGGGTGTGTTATAAATTTTCAGTAAGCTTTCCCTCCTCAATAATAAAAATTAGATTCTCGGAACTAAAAGACCCAATTACAGTATGTTGAATCAGTCCTGGGTTTAAGGTAAGACTATCTTTTATTCATATGAAAAATTGGTTACTGTTAGGGAACCCCAGAATAGGACATTTGTACAGCTGTGCCAATTCTTTAGCTCCAGGGTCTAAAAACTGTAACTGCTTATTGCCTTTTTGTTCTTGATTCTTTTCATTGTATCCTGTTTTGTAGGAGGCTGAGGATGGTGTTATTGCCTATGATGATTGTGGGGTGAAATTGACTATTGCTTTTCAAGCCAAGGATGTGGAAGGATCTACTTCTCCTCAAATAGGAGATAAGGCAAGATAATTCTGCTTATTTGAGAGGAGAGTTAAAGGTTGTCATCTTCATCATAAGTCCTGCAAAATGTCTTTGGGGTTTTTTTTTAATCTTACCAAGTTTTGCTAAAAAAAATTGTGTGTTTATAAGTTTAATATAAGAACGTCTTCCCATTTACAAGCAGCTTATTCAGAATAGGGTCTAAGACACCCTTTGTTAAAAGCTTTCTGAGGAGTCAGTAAGCACTAGAGAAGATCTGCCTAAGTCAATTACCTTATAATATTATAAGCTAAACCAGTTGCTGAAACATTATCAAAGTAAAATCATACCCAAGATTTTATATTGCTGTGCATTTTTCTCCTCACTATGTCTGGTTTTCTGATAGCCCTGCTTTAGAGAAATTGAGAATCTATAAGGAATACACACTGGAGAACAAAACTTGATCCCCTTATGAAAAGTGTGAATGAGACCTAAAAGTGTTAGTTTTGGTGAAAATCTCTTCCATCAGAGTATTTAACACAAAGGATATTTGGAGTGGGAAGTTGTAGGTCCTAAGGTAAGGAGCTTGGTGTGGGAAAGACATGATATTAAATATGAGTGTCCTTATTTTTCACAGGTTGAATTTAGTATTAGTGACAAACAGAGGCCTGGACAGCAGATTGCAACTTGTGTTCGACTTTTAGGTCGTAATTCCAACTCCAAGAGGCTCTTGGGTTATGTGGCAACTCTGAAGGATAATTTTGGGTTTATTGAAACAGCTAATCATGATAAGGAAATCTTTTTCCATTACAGGTGAGGACTGCCTTTTAGGAACTTAGAGCTTACTATCCATTGTTTGGTTTTGTTCGAAAACATTTAGTATCGGGTGGTTATATATTTTGTAATTCCAAATTTCATATTGGTAAAATTATGGCACTATATAAACAAAAGTTAATCATGTGTATAGGGAACATGTGGCCGGAAGATAAAGGCCTGTACCTGCTTTGAACATTGGGCAAGAACTTTCTGCTTCAGTAAAAGAATACTGTCTTCTATGTTGCTACCAGAGAGTTGTACATTTAATATGTGTCAGTTAAGGGCATGGGCTCTTAGATGGTTCAGGTTTGAATCCTGGCTCTGCCACCTAATTAACCTCCTAGTATTTTAGTTTCATTGTCTTGAAGCTGGAGATAATGGTGCCTTTTCATTGGGTGTTTCTGAGGATTAAATGAGTCACTGCCTATAATGTGCTTCAAACAGTATCCAGCATAAGTAAGCACACCATGAATGTTGTTACAGAAGAAGTAAATTTATTTGCTACCGTTGAGGTTTGTGGTGATTGCTTATTCAAATGTTTCCTTTCTTCCCAGTGAGTTCTCTGGTGATGTCGATAGCTTGGAACTGGGGGACATGGTCGAGTATAGCTTGTCCAAAGGCAAAGGCAACAAAGTCAGTGCAGAAAAAGTGAACAAAACACACTCAGGTAATGAATTGTGGTTTCTACTTATTTAGTCTAGGCTTTTGGTGGGAGATGAGAGACAGCATGGGAGAGGAAGCAAAAACCCAAGATTAGTGGTCCCCCAGGTGTGATACCCAGATACAGTAGCATCACCTGGCCACTTAGAAGAAATACAAGTTCTTTGACCCCACCCCAGAGCTACTAAACTTAGGATGGGCATTCTGTTTTAACAAATCCTTTAGGTGATTCTGACGTACGCTAAAGTTTGAGAACCACTACATAGATAGTTTAGATCATTCACTTTATTTTCAATTCAGTACCTCTTTCTTAAAAAATAACCCTAAGATGTAAATATCCATGGGAATGGGGAAAGAGGCATTCTTCGAGGACGCTGTTTTGGAGAAGAATGAGAAAAATAATGGGAACTTAAAATGGTTGCTGTTTAGGATCTCTAACTTAAAAAAAAAACCCCGCAACTTTTGACTTTGATCTCAACTCCTCAAATAATACTTCCTCATGGTGAGACCTAGAGAAATGACAGCCAAGAACGTTCATTTCATTTCAATAAATATCTAAGCACATGCTGTGCTTTAAGTACTGGGGATACAGCAGTGAAGAAATCAAAGGCAAGAAACCTGCCTTTGTTGAGTTTATTTTTTAGTTTGTATTTATAGGCAAGCAAGATGAGTAAAATTTTGTGCTTAGAAAGATAGTAATATATATTACTAACATATTGAGCTTAAAATAAAGGGAAGTGTATAAGTGTTGGGGTTGCATTTTAGAGATTAGAGAGAGAGAGAGAGAGAGTGCGAGCAGGGGAGGGCCAGAGAGAGACAGGGAGACAAAGAATCTGAAGCAGGCTCCAGGCTCTGAGCTGTCAGCACAGAGCCCGATGTAGGGCTCGGTCCCATGAACCTTGATGAGCTCATGACCTGAGCTGAAGCCCAATGCTGAACCTTCTGAGCCACCCTGGCACCCCAAATTAACATTATTTTCATGATAATTTAGCAATAGTTCAAGAGTAGCAGACCAGCCAGCAACCCTCTGTTAACATTTGTTCTGATGATTTTTGCTTTTTTCCTGTGGAATGGAGTTACAATTGTTGAATAAGAAGTATACATGCTTTTGCTTTGTAGTGAATGGCATTACTGAGGAAGCTGATCCCACCATCTACTCTGGTAAAGTCATTCGCCCCTTGAGGAGTGTTGATCCAACACAGACTGAGTACCAAGGAATGATTGAGATTGTGGAGGAAGGTAAGAGCAGCCCTATCAGATTGTTTAAAATTTGTTTTACCTTTACATGAGCACTTGGAACATTGTAAAATGTGGTGGTGTTGGTCGCAGTCGCTTTCAGACTCCTTAGAAACTCCTTAAGGAAAAGTGCCTCTTCCTATCCTCCCCCCCCAACCCTTGGTTTTTATGATCATCATCCTGGGTTTATGTTGTGAACAAATGACTGTTATGTGAGCAACTGAGTTATACTGAAATAGAACAAAATCTCACACTAAAAGTACTCCTCTAATGTTGGATGATAATCAGATATTTACAGTTGGCTGCATTTAGTACAACTTTACAGTTTTCTTGTAGTCTGTAATTATTTACATCAGTATTAACAAATTTTCCTAGTAGCCAATTCACTTCTATAAATATTTTGCTTTCTGTAAATGTCCTATATTTATTTCTTAATAGCTAGGGTTCCATGTGGATCCTAACAACTTGTTTCTGGGCCATGGCTCTCTATGTTTTTCATTTACTGCTTTTTTCTCCCCATCTTCAGTAACTCCCTGATTTCTGGTGTCATCCCAACAATTAGTACCAAAAGACAACTTTGTTCATAAAATAAGTTTGCAATAGGAATGATCGTAAGGACCACTGATGATTAGTAGAGCTAAATTACCATAATGATGGGGTTGATGAGAAGAGGGTTTGAATTTCCAACCAAAGATGATAGCTTGACTTAAGAGAATAAATCTTGTGTTATCTAGGAGTCAGAGGGCATAAAGTGGGGAAGAACAGGTCATTTGAGAGAAAGAAATGAACCTTGATAACATACATGCTCCTTGTATGAGGCCCTTAGGAGTTTCCGCTTTACATAGAATCGGAGTACATCCAGTTCTCCCCAACACACACACCTCCAGATAGGAATAGATTTTATAGCAAATCAGTCTTTTATTTCAATAAATCACTCCTTTAGTTGATTCAGATCTAATTCAAATTAATTCTAAAATAAACTTCCTTTGTTCTGCTTTCTCATCTTATAGCTGACCCTGGTGGTTAAACACACTATTTTTTAAAAATCATTCAGTACAAATCTGGTCTTTTGCAAATCAGTATTTTAAATGAATGACATGATTACACCATACTCCTAAAAGGGCCGTGGGGACTGGGCAACTTACTCACCTTTGCAATACTTCCTCTGTAACATTTCACTTTGACTTCTTTTTGTGTTCCCAACCCCCAATCCACTTACTCTTCAACTCTGGCTCTAGGATATAGTCAAGCAGTGATTTTGTGGGAAAGGAAACTTTTCTGAACTCTAATAGACCTTAGAGGGTTTTGAGACTAGACAGGTTACATTTTCCCACTTGATAGTGAGAACAGCTCTTTCATTCAGGAACACTTTGAAGTAGGGCAAGGCCTAGATCTGAACACCACCTCTTCCACTTCTACCTGTATAACTTTGGACAAATTACTTAAATCTCTCCTAGCTTAGTTTCTTCATCTTTAAAATGAGGGTAATTTCTTTGAGAAGATTCTAGAATGATTAAATATGAATCTGTAAATGTTTAATAAATGACTGCTTTAATAAAACTGAATCAGACCAGCTGTCTCTAGAGAATGCTTGTGTATGACTTTGTTGGAAGTGTATCCTCAGAAGTTTGTGGTTCCTGTATGTTTGAAAGGAAAACCTTCCCTTACACCTTATAATCATTAAAAGAATTGTTAAAAGCATTTCCAGTTCTGAAGCTTCCACTTCCACCTCATGTTTTTTTTCTCCTCTTCACCTTTGTTGATTCAGTGGCTTCCCGTTCAGATGAACTGATAGGATAAGCAACTGAACCTTTGGCACAGTTCTTATTCCTAGCCTGCATTCCTCTCCAGCCAATATTTTAGTCTAGGGCAGAGCTCAGCAAATAGGGTGGTTTGTTTCTGTAAGTAAAGTTTTCTTAAAACAGCTATGGCCGTAGTTTACATCTTGTGTTTGGTTGCTTTCCCACTACAACAGCAAAGTTGAGTAGATGTGACAGAAATAGGATGATTTATAAGTCTAAAATATTTACTGTCTTTTCAGAAAGTATGCTGAGCTCTGAACTAGGAGAAAGTGCCTGTTGGTTTGAGGGAGCCATAATCAGAACAAAGAAAAGAGATTAGAATGCCAAGGAAATTTATCCACATTGTTTTTGCCTGTGCCTGGCTTGTTTAATGCCCAGTTGAGTATGGGTCAGAAATATTTTTGACTGGTTGGCTCATACTGTGAACTGGGGAAGAAGATAATTCAGAGGATCATGCTAGCAACCCATTCTGCTTAAAATGCCCACATATTTAGGTAATGAGGTTGAGTGCCAGTGTTCCTTTTAATTTCGTAAGGATGGTTTAAAACTGTTCATTAGCTAGTAAAGTACTACTACAAGTTCTCATTTGTTTTCTTGGTAATATTTCATTGAAGCTTTAAGGTAGGAGTTCTCAGGTATTAAAACATTTTTCTTAGGTAAGAATACATTCTTAGCAACTTATCTATAAACTTATGACCATCAGCATAGGATCATTCTGAACTATTAGTTTTCAGACTTTATACCTGTCTCTCATTACAGGGGATATGAAAGGTGAAGTCTATCCATTTGGCATAGTTGGGATGGCCAACAAAGGAGATTGCCTGCAGAAAGGGGAAAGTGTCAAGTTCCAGTTGTGTGTTCTGGGCCAAAATGCACAGACTATGGCCTATAACATCACACCCCTGCGTAGGGCCACAGTGGAGTGTGTGAAAGATCAGGTAAGTGGTAGTATCTCTGGATCTGAACTTGATCCTTTTATGAGTTGGCACACAAGTGGTAACCAAAACCTTGAAATTTTTTCAGCCAAGGGAGAACCATCAGTACTCATTTCTCCTTTTTTCATTGATTTGAGGTAGCTTGTAAAAATATGAAGAAAATGACATGAAAAGGAAAAAAATGGTGATATGAGCAAAAAGAAAGTTAAGAGTGCTATTGATAACATTACATGACGGGAAATAAGTTCGGAATGAGATTTTTCAGAATAGAAAGACTAGGATTTTGTATGCTTGAGCTCGGGACTTCTTTTGCAGACCACACAACGAAAGCATATGTAAAGGTGTTCATAAGATAAGTTTAGGGCAAACAAAACTATTCCTCATATTGAAATCTCAGTGTGATTTTGCTTAATTCAAAAACTTCATATACTATATGAAGACACAGGCAACCTTTGTTTCAGACAGGCTATGATAGATTGAATGGCAGTGATTTCAAAGATACATTTCCTGACAAGTTTTTCAGACCCATATGCTGTTACATTATAGCATGAGCAGTTAAACTGGAGTATCAGCATTAATACCATGTTTAATAAATCCCCTTCTAGTTAGGTATTGTGCTTCATTCACAGTGAGGTACTTTTCCCCTCTGTAGTATGTCCTGTTTTTAGTTACTGTCTTTTTTAATTTTTCCCTCCCCCCACCCCCCCTCAGTTTGGCTTCATTAACTATGAAGGACGGGGTAGGGAGGAGGTGTGCGTCGAGGTGAAAGAAGTTCAAGATGGCATTGAGCTGCAGGCTGGAGATGAGGTGGAATTCTCAGTGATTCTTAATCAGCGCACTGGCAAGTGCAGTGCTTGTAATGTTTGGCGAGTCTGGTGAGTTTGTTGTTGTTGGATTGGTAAATTCCCTGGACTCTTTAAACTTTCATAAACTCTGGTTTAATCACACTTGTTCACTTTTCATTGCTTCTCTTTTTATCCTGCTACTTTCTGGCTATTTCTTGATCTTTCCTCTGTGTGTGTGTGTGTGTGTGTGTGTGTGTGTGTGTGTGTGTGTGTGTGGTTTTTTTTTTTTTTGTTTTTTTTTTTTGAAAGAGTACAAGTCGGGGAGGGGCATAGAGGGAGATTGAGGATCTCCATGCACTGACAGCAGAGAGCCCGATACAGAGCTCGAACTCCAACCATGAGATCATGACCTGACCTGAAGTCGGACACTTAACCAACTGAGACACCCCTACTGTGTCTTTTTTACCTCTGGCCTTCATTTTCTAAATTTTAGTCTTACAAATCTGGCCTAATGAAACATTAATTGGGTACATTCTATGTAATAGAACTTATAATAAGATTATGTAGTCCTTATTCTTCAAGGATTCTGCTTAGCTTTTTCTTCCATTAAGTTATTTATATGCTACTTAAAATTCTAATTTTATAGTTTAGCAGTGCTTTCTCTGTGCTCTAAAAAAATTTTTTTAATCTGTAATATTGTCATGAGAGGAGCTGGGAGTCTCTTGAAATACTTCATATTTAACTTGTCTAAGGTTTTTCACATCTTATTACCTCGTTTTGTGTGTCTGTGGAACAGGTTTTTCTAGGTGCAGACCAGTCCAGGGATGACCCTCACCCAAATGATTCTTCCGTTCCTCCACAGTGATAAACCTTGAGTTAGGAATAAAAACAAACAAACTTGTCTGTCCTGTCTTGCCAGCTGTAGCTAGGTGGCTAGATGAGGCAAGAGTCTCCTCATTAAAACTGAGTCATTTGGGTAGTTAGATAGAAAACATACTCCTCTGCAAGTACTTGCTTTCTTCCCACCAAGAGTTGCTGCTTCTCACCTCTTAACTTCATTACAGCGAGGGCCCCAAGGCTGTTGCAGCTCCACGACCTGATAGGTTGGTCAATCGCTTGAAGAACATCACCCTGGATGATGCCAGTGCTCCTCGCCTAATGGTTCTTCGTCAGCCAAGGGGACCAGATAACTCAATGGTATGAGGGCATTACAAGTTTTGGGAGGTGGGGGTAGGGGCAGCTGACAAACAGTATGCCTATCAAGTTCCTATTTCAGCATAGCTCGGAGCTTAATGGCACAGGGAACTTCAGTTTTCTTTTTCAGTGTTTCAATATGCTCATAACTAGTTAAAACTCCATATACATTGGTTCAGCCCCTAACAATAATGATTCCTCACAGTAAGCAGCACATTTTCTGGTCTTCCTGATCCTTTGAACATAATAGATAATAGATCAGGAGGGCTTATTAGGGATTTCCTCCTCTGGGAAAGAAGTGGTGGTTACGATGATTAAAAAAAAGTACTGCTTTTGTAGTGATTAACTGTAATTTTACTTCTTCACAGGGATTTGGTGCAGAAAGAAAGATTCGTCAAGCTGGTGTCATTGACTAACCACATCCACAAAGCACATCATTAATCCACTATGATCAAGTTGGGGGGATTCTGGTGAAGGGTTCTGAATATCCTCCTCTTCATCCCTCCCAAAATCTGGAATACTTATTCTATTGAGCTATTACACCAGTTTTAACACCTTCCTCGTGTTATGTTTAAAAAAAAAAAATAAATAAATTTAAGAAACCATTTTAAAATTATGCACAGTTGCAGCCTGGAAAACTTAAGGTGGCGCCTTATAGTATCAATCTTAGGAGCTTTATTTGGTGCATTTAACGCAACTGGTAATTGCAAATACCACTTCGCCTGTGTAAGTGAAAAATATAGACTGTTATCTTGTTGGCCCTATGAAATTCTGCACTTGGTATTTAGCATATACTCTACCTTCATTACTATCTGGCAAGATGTTCTGCCTTAGCACTCAGCTGCATTCTTTTCCTTTTCTTTCCTGTTCATTATGCTTTAATTCTGAGGACCATATGAGGGTAGAATATATTAAAAATTACAAAAATTATAAAAATTTGTATAGGCAAACCATTTCCTTAAGTTGATGGCCAAATGTTAAAATGTTATTTTTCATATCATTTATAATCTTGTCACAGTCCACTTAACAAAGTTTGGTTAGATTTCAGTGAAAATTATCTTCCAGAGTAGTTGTTTTTTTTTTTTCCTGGGATTAGGGAGGGGGGTAACTTTACTGCAATTAGTATGTATGGTGCAGAATTTCATGCAAATGAGGTGTGCCAGCAGTGTGGTAATTTAATCGTATTTAAACAAAAACAAACAAAAAAAACGAATGCACAAACTTGCTGCTGCTTAGATCACTGCAGCTTCTAGGACCCAGTTTCTTTTACTGATTTAAAAACAAAACAAAACAAAAAAATAAAAAAAGTTGTGCCTGAAATGAATCTTGTTTTTTTTATAAGTAGCCGCCTGGTTCCTGTGTCCTGTGAAATACAGGCACTTGACCCTTGGTGTAGCTTCTGTTCGACTTTATATCACGGGAATGGATTGGTCTGATTTCTTGGCCCTCATCTTGAATTGGCCACATCCAGGGTCCCTGGCCAGTGGACTGAAGGCTTTGTCTAAGAGGACAAGGGCAGCTCAGGGGATGTGGGGGAGGGCGCTTTTATCTTCCCCGTTGTCGTTTGAGGTTTTGATCTTCTCTGGGTAAAGAGGCCGTTTATCTTTGTAAACACAAAACATTTTTGCTTTCTCCAGTTTTCTGTTAATGGCGAAAGAATGGAAGCGAATAAAGTTTTACTGATTTTTGAGACTCTAGCACCTAGCGCTTTCATTTTTGAAACGTCCTGTGTGGGAGGGGCGGGTCTGGGTGCGGCCCGCCGCGTGACTCCTGGGTCGGGGGCCCACGTGGCTGGGGCGGGGACTCGGACGCCCCGGGCGCCGACTGATTACGTAGCGGGCGGGGCCGGAAGTGCCGCTCCCTAGTGGGGGCTGTTCATGGCGGTTCCGGGGTCTCCAGCCTTTTTCCCAGTTGTTCTAAATCAGTTGGAAGCGGAGGCAGCGAAGTTTGAGGTAAGGCTCTGTTGTGTTTAGCGTTCGTCTTTGGCGCAAAGAAGCAACTCGTTGTTGCCAGGAATCGAACGGAATCTGCAGGCTGGAGACAAAGGCCCTTGGGCGGGGGTCCTTCGTTTTGAGCGTTACGGGGGAGATCTTTGAAGACCGGCGGGGGAGTAAGACAAGGGGATGGCCAGGAGGCTGCCCCACCAGAGCGGAGAAGACTTGGGGGAGGAGTAGGAAGAGGGGTTTCCTTTACCTTAGGCTGAGGGCGGGGCCCAAGGGCTGTTGAAAAATACCGAAGGGTGGGGGTAGTAGCTAGGAGACTAGCCAGAATTCTGAGGCCCGCAGTAACCTGCCAGTGCTTTTGCACTCCTGAAATCACTGAGAACCAAGTGGAGGGTCACGTGTATGGAACCCACATATTTCAAACTCGGGCTTTAACTTACTATTGATTATAGAAAGCTTTGAAGTACTGTGGATGTGACTCGCCAGTTAACCCTGATTGCTGCTTTCCCACAGGTTCTCGCTGGTGTGAAATGACTGAGTACAAACTGGTGGTGGTTGGAGCAGGTGGTGTTGGGAAAAGCGCACTGACAATCCAGCTAATCCAGAACCACTTTGTAGATGAATATGATCCCACCATAGAGGTGAGGCCCAGTGGCAGTGTGCTGACCCTACCTCTGGCTTTTGGCTCACCCTTACCCATATCCTTTAGCTTGCTGTTTAGCTAAAGGAATAATCAGGAGACAGAAGTAAAAGTTATTTTGGGTACTGCGTTCAGCAATACAGTAAAGCTTTCCATGTTTGTGGAGAAGAGTTCATTTTTATTAGCTGTTAGAGTTTTTCTAAAAACTTGACAATTTAGCAGTTTAATAAACTGTTGCATACTCGTTGAACTCCTATATGACAGCTCTATTAAAAAGAAACCAGCGGTGGGAAGAGTGACTGAGTAATAGGATGGAGATAAAGGATTCAGAGATCTAGATAGTCTGCAATTTTCATTAAAAGTTGAAGCAGCTGAGACTGGGCTGGAGTAAGAAAGAACATGAGATTTTCAGTCACTACCTAGATTTTTTTCAGTCCCTGTTGGCAGTTTATTTAGTTATGTTATATTGAACAAAACACTTAAACTCTCTGAGCCTCATTGTCTTCGTCTATTAAATTATTATAAACATGTCCTGCCTATCACACACAGGGATGTTGAGAAAAATCAGTATGTTTAAATTTTTTGTGAGTCCACGTTCTAGATTGGCTTGAATAAATGGCATCTAAGGTCCTTTAAAAAAGGTTGTGTAATTTTATTCAATTTAGAAATGTCTGACTAGAGATTTTTTATTTTAATCCACATCCTGGTCTTCCTACCCTCCCCCCACCAGCTGGTGAGTGTTTAATGGAAGCTAACATAGCCATTATTAAAAATTAGTAAGTCCTCGGCAAAATTTTATTTAAGCTAAACAGCTTTAGTGTTAATAGTTAGAACCTTTTAATATTTTGCTGCGTTGTAGTTATTGAAGGGTAACATACATACAGTAAAATTCACAAGTATATCTACAGCCTAGTGACTTAAAATTTGTATTTTAAATACTTCCATAATCACCACTCAGAAATATAGACCGTTTCCAATACTCCAGAGAGTTCTCCCATGTCCCTTTCCAGTCAGTAAACCCCCACACTGCCAGGAAATAACCACTTCTCTCTGACTTCTATTAACCTAAGTTAGTTTGACTCAAACCTACCTTATAATTTTAATTTTGCTCATTTCCTCGAACACTCGTACACTTAGCCATATTTCATACTTCAGGCAAGTTTTGGCAATGTGAAGTCTATGTTAATTTGAAAGTATATTATAGTCCCACAATGAAGTTGAGAGGCACTGATCAATGAACTGGGAAACCAGCTCGCATTTGTTTCTGGAGCTAGATCTTTACCAGGTGTGATGGGTTGTTTTCTTTGAACTGAATTCCCAAAATGTAAGTATCAAAATACAAGTAAAATTTTTGCCTTAGAGGCAAATTGAAACCATGTATATATTCTATGCATGTCTGTCTTTCTAAGGAATTATAACTATATACAGTAAAACCTTGGTTTGCGAGGTTAATTCGTTCCAGAAACATGCTTGTGATCCAAAGCACTTGTGTATCAAAACGAATTTCAAGAACCATTAACCAAGTTGTGATCGTGTGACATTCGGCATCACATATTGCAAGACGTTGCTAGTTAATAAAGTTAAAATTTAGTATAAATGTTTGCTCGTCTTGCAGAACACTCACAGAACAAGTTACTTGCAATCCAGGGTTTTACTGCACCTTGTTTGGAACCTTTAGGAATTTGATTCCGGAATATTTTCCAAAGGTAAAAATCCACTATGATGAGAAAAATATTTTGGTGTTATAATTTTGTCTGAAATGGAAAGTATTTGTGTGTTTAGTTATAAACACAAATGATACTGTGTCCAAGGCCTGGTATAACTGGTGGAAGTATGTTTAGAATTTAAATGTACAATAAACAAGAAAATTCCAGTTTATACCTTGGTAAAATAACACCTTGAATGCAAATCTCTAGTCTAACTGCTGTATAGCTGTCTTTTGAATTACCAAACTTTTTTTATCTTTTCCAAGAACAGAGTGACCACATTTTCCTTTCTGTAGGCTTTTTTCTTAGGGTGACATTAAGTACGTTCTGTTTGTGATTATATATTAGGAGTTTGAGGGACAGAGAGATGGAAATAAACTTAGGAAGGAGCTTATCTAACTTTGGCAATAGCATTGCGTACCCTGTGGTTTCTAATAAAAATGAAATCTTCCTCTCTCCCTGCCGTCTCCCACCCTTCGCACCCCAGGATTCTTACCGAAAACAGGTGGTTATAGACGGTGAAACCTGTCTGTTGGACATACTGGATACAGCTGGTCAAGAAGAGTACAGTGCCATGAGAGACCAATACATGAGGACAGGCGAAGGCTTCCTCTGTGTATTTGCCATCAACAATAGCAAATCATTTGCAGATATTAACCTTTACAGGTACTAGGAGCATTATTTACTCTGAAAGGATGATTGATAAGTGTGTTCTGAAGCTTTGTGAGGGGATGAGGATACCACAATAGGAAAGATAGCATCTTTAATTATGAAGAGAGTTGGTTTTAGGTTGTTTAACATTGAGGATCTGGGGTTACAACTGGAAGTTAATATTGTGACATATTTTATATAATGCACTATGGCTGGAATGTGTGATAATACTTAAATGAAGCTTCCTAATGGGATGATTCAGGACCACAGGTGGTGTTAGAGATCCCACAGGAATTTCAGAGATGAAAACACCTCTGAGAAGCAGTCGTCAGTATGTGACAGAAGATAGAAAATGGTAGGAAGAGATGAACAGGCAGTAAAGAGAGATGAAAGGTGGTCTTTCTCAATAGAACCATAAAGTTTCAAAGCTCAGTCAGACCGTAAAAAATTCTGGCACAACATTCTTGTTTTACAGAATCAGATATCGAGTTCAGAAGGTGTTTTGTTAGGTTTTTAGAGTCATGGTTGTTATTAGTAGCAGAGCGGGACCAAAAACCCAGGGCTCCTTTTTCTTAGCTCCATGTTCTTTGAGCAGAGTAATAGAACAGGTTGAAACTTGGCTCCATCATCCATTAGCCATGGGACTTCGGGGCAAACTACCAAATGGCTGTGATGCAGTTTCCTTATCTATAATATGGAGGTAATAGTACCTACCAAGAGTTGTTTGGAAAATTAAACAAGATAATATAACATGTTAATCGCTCAGAAAAGTGCCTAGCACATGGTCAATGTGAGTGTCCTTCCTACAGCCTACAGGCATATTATACTCCATCCATTGAAGATGTCTGCTCATGGAAACAAACTAGTCCAGAAAAGTCACTCAGCAGGGAGAGTGGTTCATTGGTTTCTTTCTTTCTCTTTCTTTCTTTCTTTCTTTCTTTCTTTCTTTCTTTCTTTCTTTCTTTCTTTCCCTTCCTTCCTTCCTTCCTTCCTTCCTTCCTTCCTTCCTTCCTCCTTTCCTTTTCTTTCTTTTGTCTCTCCCTCTCTCTCTTTCTCTCTTCCTCCTTCCCTTTTTCTTTTTCTTTCTTTCTTTCTTTCTTTCTTTCTTTCTTTCTTTCTTTCTTTTTCTTTCTTTCTTTCTCCCTCCCTCCCTCCCTCCCTCCCTCCCTCCCTTTCTTTCTTTCTTTCTTTCTTCATCTTCTAGAGAGTGGGAGGAGGGGAGGGGCAGAGGGAGAGAAAGTGAATCTCAAGCAGGCTCCACCCCCAGCACAGAGCCCCAATGCATGGCTTAGTCTCAGAAACGTGAGATCATGACCTGAGCAAAATCAGGAGTCAAGACACTTAACCAATTGAGCCACACAGACACCCCAGAAACAAACTATTCCAAAACTGACTTCGGTGGGGTTTTTTCTGCTTAAACCTGCTCTGCTTTCCATTTGCTGTCTGGAAATAATAGCAATGCATAAGAAAATGTCCAGTACTTGGCAAGTACCTAATGTTGAATTTCTAGAAGTCATTTTTCCTCTTAGGCTGTGTTGTCTTACATTATCCTTTAAAATAGGCTACTGCCGTTACTCCAAAGGTCGGTTCTGCAGATAGCCAGTGTAATGAATTTTAGGTGCATGATTGTGTGTGTACCCAAGGGTAGAGTCTGGAGTAGTGCTGTGCAGTATGGTAGCTACAACCTTACATGATTATTTCAGTCAATTAAAGTTAAATACAATTGAAAGCTCAGTTCCTTGACCACATAACAACTGACTTCTTAAGTGTTCAACAGCTACATATGACTAGTGGATATAGTTGGACAGCACAGATAGAGAATATTTCCATCATCATGAAAAGTTCTGTTGGACAGTATTGGTCAAGAGAAGCTAGAGCAGTAGTTTCCAAACTGCTGTGTGGTGTGTCTTACATGTCACTGAAAGGAGTGCTGTAAGTTGGGAGTTCCCAGATCCTTTAGTCCCCCTTTAAGAAGAGCACTTCTGGTGTTTTCTATTTTATATCTCAGACTTCCAGCGATAGTATCGTTTGAAGAAAATGTTTGGACATCACCCATCTAGAGAAGTGGATAGACTGTCTTTCATTAAACACTGTCACTCAAGGAAACTTCAAAAAGTTATTTTGAGGCAGTAAGCTTTACTTTTCATACTTTAGATCTTAATCTAGAGTATGATTTCAGGTTGCCAATTAAATCCAGAGCCAAGCTCTTTGGAGAATCAGGGAGTGTAACAGGGGTATGCGTCAAGGTAGAATAGCCATCCATTTCCACTAGAAGGTGAACCAGTACTTGGCTGCCTTATGGCTGCTGCATCAAGTCTAAACCAGTCCACTGTTGTGCATGGTTTTTTATAATTAAACCAAAAGACCATTAGGCATCGTCTTTTATAATCCGTGGGGGGGGGGGGGGAGTGAAACTCCATACTAGATCAATACTAGAAGCTAACAGGCCTAGATAAAATTGGTTAGATTCTTTTTCCATCTGTTCATTTCTTCCTAAAAACTTACTCTTAGGTAATGATGATAGGTTCCTTTTTTTTTTTTTTTTAGGGAACAGATTAAGCGAGTAAAAGACTCCGATGATGTACCTATGGTGCTAGTAGGAAACAAGTGTGATTTGCCAACAAGGACCGTCGACACAAAACAAGCCCACGAACTGGCCAAGAGTTATGGGATTCCATTCATTGAAACCTCAGCCAAGACCAGACAGGTACAGCAGAGCTTTGAACACCTGGCAAGCATTCATTTAAGGCAGAAGAATTTGATTACTAGAGATAATGATCTGCATTCTTTGTTGTTACGGAATTTTTTGTATTTTATTTTTTTTAATCCTTCGTCTAAACCCCAAATGAACCGATTAATATTTTGGTGTGGCATTTTAGCCTCACGTTAATATGCACAAATATTACTAAAATGAAGACCCTTGATTAAAATTAGTTACAAACATTAGACCTTCCGCCATCAACACCAGCTAGTATTTAGGGATTTCGCTCTCGTGAATGGAATCTTTAGATCTGGTCGTTCTCTATGTCCCACGTTACCCATTTTCCTGTGCTTGAGTATAATTTTTCAAAATTTGCCATTTGTATATATCAGTCTGTTGATGTAATTCAATAAAAATGCTAAATTTGGTGTCCCCAAGAAGTACAAGTGAGATAGTTCACACCTTGGATCGTGTCTATTAAGCCGTCTTTATCATTCTCTTTTACAGGGTGTTGAAGATGCCTTTTACACACTGGTAAGAGAAATACGTCAGTACCGAATGAAGAAACTCAACAGCAGTGATGATGGGACTCAAGGTTGTATGGGGTTACCGTGTGTGGTGATGTAACAAGGTGAGCATGCGGTCTCTTGGCGTCATAATCATAAATTTTATTATTTAGCACCAGGCAGTTTGGAGGAGATTGCTGTTATTTTTTCTGTGTTGCTATTTGAGAGTTTCTACTTGCTCACAGCTGTAAAATATTTTCCTTATGGCACCCTTTCTGAGAGTACTTTTAAAGCATTTAAGTATTTTATAGACATCATTACACTTTCAATAACAGTAGAAACCAGAAGACATTATTATGAAATGTATGCCTACCATACCATATTCTTGCACTGATTAGGAATTGGAAGAATCACTACATCAAAACTAGATTATAATGACATGGTGTGTGTTCTTTTCTTATAGATACTTTTAAAGTTCTAGCATCAGAAAAGAGCCACTGTCAAGGTATGACAAGCTTGGAAGCGAATGTATTATCGTTCATGTTGATTTCTTAACCATGTTTTTCTCATAATCTCCATGTGCCATTTATATAGATTCTGTCTTTATTTTAGCTGCACTGACACCCTGGTCCTGACTTCCCTGGAGGAGAAGTGTTCCTGTTGCTATCTTCAGTTTCACAAAGAAGCTCCTGCTATTTCCCCAACTCTCCGTAGATCAGTACATTATTCTCTGTTTGAGAAGTTCTCCGAATAACTACCTCCTCACTTGGTTGTCTGACCAGAGAAATGAACCTCTTGTTACTCCCCACTGTTTTTCCACCCTGGTTCTCCCCCAGCACATATAAACAAACCTCCCAGGTTTTTCATCTGAAAAGTAATTCATGCTCTGAAACAGAGAACCAAACTGTAGACATGAAATTCTGTAGGAAACAATGTCTTGAGCTCTAAAGTAGCAACTGCTGGTGACTTTTTTTTTTTTTTTTCCTTTTTACTGTTGAACTTGGAACTATGTTGGTTTTTGGAGAAATGTCGTAAGTTACTGTTTTGCTGAGTATATAGTTAAGTTTACCATTCGGTTTGTTTGTAATGTTATTGGCTATACTCTATACCTGGCATCTGCTCTGCATTCATAAAAACAAAAGTGAATTCTGACTTTTGAGTCTATCCTAGTGTTCTCAACTTCCACATAATTAAATCTAACTTTTGCAGCAAAGTGCCTTTTTCCTAGAAGTGGTTTGTAGATTTGCTTTATAAAACTTTGGTGGAATAGATGTCTCAAAAACCATTATACATGAAAATGAATGTCTGAGATACGTCTATGATCTGTCTCCCTTTGAGGGAAAGATATACCGACATAATAGCAGATGCCGTGTCTTACGTGTATGAAGTTGGATTTCCAGAGACCTGATTTGGGTCTCTTCCAAGAGAAAGATGAAACTGGAAACAATTATGAATAACTTCACTTAATTTTTACCTAATCTCTACTTCGGGGCGGGGGGGCAGGGAGTAGGTTACCACTTACAAAATATATGCAATTTGTTTCTTCTAGCTTACTGATAATGAACTTCCATTCATATTTAAATTTAGGTCATATCCTAAAGCTTTACATTTGCAGGTGTTCGAAATTGTAAGTTTAACGCAGTTTTATTTAATAGCTATGATCAATGATTTTCAAGCCTCAGAGGTATTAACGGACACATTTTCACTACGTATTATGATATTTTAAGGATGTATATTATAATCGCCCTCATTCCCCTTCCCATCCCACCGCAATGGCGGCTTGGTTATTTCAGTTGAGTACAGCAAGGTGCTAATAGACCAGGGTCACAGTTTCAAAACTTGAGCAAGCCGGTTAGCATTGCAGAGAGAGAAATTCTTCCACATTTGCTCATTGCACCAGTAAACTCCAGCTAGTAGTTTGGCCAGATGCACACTGTTAGTCCTGCAAGGAAAGAAGAGGTCAGTTAGCACAGATCCTTTACCATGACTGGAAAAACCTGCTGTCTTGAGGAGGGTCAGCTTAGAAATTTTTATAAATAAAATCTGTAGACCATTTTTAGCCATGTGGAAACTCTGAATTAAACCAATATTTTTTCTCATTATTTTGAGAATGAGGATGCCTCAGATCAAAATTTTCAAAATTTTCTTTCTTCATGATGTCCTTTGAAGGGTTTAAAACCAGATGTTGATGAATTCGTCTGTGTATACCAGATAATAAGCTGATGGAGTTTGCTCAGAAGAGAAGTAGCCTTTCTATAGAAATTGCTGTTTGAGAAGGGAGTGGGAAGTAGAACTAATTGTTAGTTATGAGGGTTTGGAGGTACGGCGTTTGCATTTGCAGATAATTTCCTGGTAATTCCAATGAAAAGGAGACTTAGATAACTTTTGATGAGAGATTAGTTCCCAGATGGCTGCTTCCTGTTCTGGTCTCCTCTGGTGTGTACTTACTGAGGTCCTCTATCTTCTCAAACGAGCTTTCATTTAAGGAGACTCCACACTGTCTCTAAATGGATTCAGAAGAGGGCAAGAACCTGCACTGTGCCCAGAGCGAACAAGCCCAGAGAGTTGTGTTCCTTAGTGTTAACTTTGAGAGCTTTCACATACTGTCAACAGCTGTAAATAGAAACTCCCGCTGCTGGGTTTCTGCTCCTTTTGGAACATTGCTGTGTGACTTTCTTGAGGCTAGATGGAGTCTTGTCACCTCAGCTGTCGTTGTCTTCCACCTCTTCCTCCTCTTCTCATCTGTGTGACTGACAGTATGACCCTTTTTGTAATATCAAATTTAGGGAAAAAGATACTCATTTTTGCCCTTATATGTATGTACCTTACAGTTTTTTCAAGGGTGTCCTAAGCACAGAATTATCTAAATGGGGCCAAAATTCAGACTTGAAAATGTTCTTTTAATAGCTTGTTAAGAAGTTACACATAGGTGTGAATTTTGGCACGATAGAATGACAGACTTACAGTTAAATGCTGAGTAACTTCAGTTGGTGTGAAGTAAAGTGTGGTTGTTTAGAATTTGTTTGTAATTGCTGAAAACAGTTCTAGTTTACCTCAGAATCTGAAAAGTCTCTTCCCCCAAGTTAAGTGCCTGGCCAGCTGTCATGAATTACATACTACTTTATGTGTGTTTGTGTTTTAAGGGTTGCACACCCAAGAGTGTGAAAATAAAATGTTCTGTGTAAAGGCCACCATGCCTAGTCTGTAAATGAAACTGTTAAGTGCTGTATTTGCTCCAGCAGCTTACTCTAGAATGTTACTTGGTAATACAATATCATGCTTCTTACAGTTTTCACTTTAGTGTAATAGGTAAAGTTATTCTCAGTATGTCTTTTAGCAGGCCCATGTTTAGTCTTTCATCATCCCTTAAACTGCTGTGAATTTTTTGTCTGACTTGAAAGCAAGGATGGAGAAACACTTTGAAGAGATATTTTCATTTTTTCCCATTCCAGAATTTGTGAGCATGGTCATATTTTGCTTTTACATTTACAGTCATGAACTCTCAAGCTGGCAGCTACAACCAAGAACCAAAAAATGGTGCATTCTGCTTCTTGTAATTCATCTCTGCTAATAAATTATAAGAAGCAAGGATAATTAATTAGGGAAAATATTTTATTTAGGTGGTTTCTGTAAGCAAGAGACTATAATTCTTGTACATTATTTTTCATCTTCGCTGTTTCTTTAAGCAGTGTAATGTGCCACAAAATTATTTTTAAGGTGTTTCCTGTTAGGAATTGTTTTAAACGTGTTCTCATTATCAGAATAGTTGTAGATATGTTTCAGAATACAACTGGTGATTTTTAAAGGCCTGAGTACTGACCTAAGAAGCAACTGGATGAATTCTACTCTGGAGGGAAGGGAGGATCTCAGTGAAAGTTGTATGACTTTTATATTTCTGTGCCATCAGATATAGGTAAAAATACCAATTGTGCAATTCTGTTGTTTAAACAGAACTATTGGCCTCTTTGGCCCTAAATTAAGGGGCTGATATTTTAAGTTGACTATTTTATTGTAAATTAATCCATCCTAATTTTTAAAAATTTGGTTGAATGTTTTTCTTGTTAAATGTTTAAAAAATAAAAACTGGAAGTTCTTTGCTTAGTCATAATTCTTTTTTCTACTGAAGTGCCTTTCTTGAAAGTTAATATTAATTTTAGATTTGTTTTTTTTGTTTTTTTTAAATAAGTTTTATTTTTATTTATTTTGAGAGAGAGAGAGAGAGAGAGAGAGAGAGAGCACGGGAGGGGCAGAGAGAGAGGGAGACAGAATACCAAGCAGTCTGCCCTGTCCTCCCAGACCCCTAAGGCTCGAACTCATGAACTGGTGAGACCATGACCTCAACCAAAATTGAGAGTCAGATGCTTAATTGAGCCACCCAGGCGCCCCTAATTTTAGATTTTTGGATGTGACATTTGGACAGTGTTCGAAGATCTGAGTTCCTCATTTTATCTCCGTGTAAAATATGTCAAAGCCTGCTTTTAAACTCTTACCTTGGGGGTGATTCATAGCCATGATCCATAGCTATATGTCAAATTCTAACATAATAATATAAAGTGCTTGAAACTATCTTTGGAAATATTTTTTTCCTGTTTTCACATTTACTGCACAGTCTATCTACCAACCTTGGTATCATTAGAACATAGTTCTAGGAGCCAAAGAACATGGGTTCCAACTATAATTTTGCTACTCTGGCCCATACATAGTTTGTTCATTTGCAAAATAGGAAAGTTGAATTAGCATGTTTCAGGTTTCCCAACCCTAATTAAGGAGATATAGTTCTAAAAAAACCCAAACAAAAACTTCACACCTAGAATTTTTCACCTAACACTGAAATACTGTGATTATGAGGATCTTGGCTTATTCTACCAAAGACATCATTTTTACTTTCACTTTTTCTTCAAAAGGGGGCAGAGGGATATTGATACTTGGCTGAATTAAATTTGAGAAAAGCAAATTTAAATGGCAAAATATGTTTCTAGATAGGACTACTAGGACATATAAACATTTTAGAATATAAAATATAAGTGAAAAAAATTATGGGCTTTGTGTATCTAAAGCATTTGCACCTAAAATTGATCCCCTATGCCTACCATCATTTGTTGTTTGCTAATATTGGACCCGGTGGTAACTGAGAAAAGAATGTAGAAGAGGATGTTTTCTGGATTCTGCTGATGGCTGCTAATTCTGTTTGGTAATATGAAGCTACAAAGAGACAAATGGTGAAAAAGCAGCGTAAGAAGCTTGTTTCTTTGAAATATGTGGAGACTTCCCACGCATCTCCGTGCTGTTAAGATTTCTGCCTTAGAGCAAGCAATACTGAAGGTTATTAAAAGGACAACATAGTTACATGAGTTATTTATATCCATAGATACATGTAAAGGGGCCAAGAGGCTAGTGATCACTTTGCAAAACTAAGACATTTCAGAGAGTATCCAACTCCTGTCATGACCCGAGGCCTAGGATCAATGTCCAGTATCCAAGTGGGAAGAATATGCTTTGTATTGCTTTAAAGTTGACTCTGGGCAATGAAATGGGGTCTGGAAAAGAAAACTAGACCTCTGGGAACATATGAAATACAGGAAACAAATACCCTTTTCAGTGCCAAAATGAGCATTAAAAGTTTCAGATTCATGAAATCTGAAGGAAACCTGGTGAATTGATCATTCTTACCTGGAGAATTTGTATCCATGATTTACTTCACACTTGCACCGAAATTATTAACCTGCATGTTATTTTTCAATTTAAAAGGATGCACTTAGTCTCTTCTTAAAATAATAGTATAAATAGGGGCACCTGGGTGGTTCAGTCATTAAGCATCTGACTTTGGCTGGGTTCATGATCTCACAGTCCATGGGTTCGAGCCCTGCATCGGGCTCTGCGCTGACAGCTCAGAGCCTGGAGCCCTGCTCCACATTCTGTGTCTCCCTCTGTGCCCCTCCCCCACTAGTGCTCTGTCTCGCTCTGTCTCCCAAAAATAAATGTTAAAAAATTTTAATAATAGTATAAATACAGTGTACCCTCAGTTTACAGGCATGTGGAAAGAGAACGAGACCTAACACTCACCCAATGTTGGGAGTTAAAATGATATTAAATGTTTCTAAAATGTTTCTAAAGATAGAGGTGGCTTCCAGCACAACTGTCTAATGGGGGAGGATGTGGTTGGAACCTCCTAGAACCTTTAGGCACTGGAGCCTGAAATGTTATCCAAGTTAGGAACAGAAATCTAGGATGGCTTCTGTGAACGCGATAAAACTGGCACGATGACCCTTTCTATTAGAACTACAGATGTGCAAGTTACACTGAATATTTAAGTCTGAAAAAGGAAATTTGTGCATTATTTTAAAACATCTTAGTACAAATTGATTCTCCACGTTTACAGCTGAGACCCAATATCCCTGATGTTTTTTTTTTTTTTTTAATCACTGGAATGAAGTCTAAAGACCTCTTCAAAATTAGATCGAGAACTCTCATAAGTTTATGCTTGTTTTGCCTGTGAATTTGAGGAGTCTGACATTTAACAATTAAAGTCCAAAATGAAACTCTAGAATAGCATATGAACTAAAATTACCAAGGTCTGTGCCCGTGGCATCCCATCATTCTGTATCTGGTGTGACATTTCCTCTCAGAGAACCACATTTGGATCCCACCGTGACACAGAGCCACATGCTCTAACAAAATATATTTGGTTTGTTGGCTCACTCAATTTTCCTTATGACTTTCCTTCCTAATTCATTTCGCAAGTTTTTACTGAATACCTGCTATTGTGCCTGGGCACACCATTGCTCCGGACGTTTAGTAGCGAACCAGATAGGCATTGTTTTCCCATTCATCTTTTCTATTCTATTGAGGAGACATCACTAAAACAAAATTTCTTCGTTAGAATTTGGTGATCGTTTCAAAGACTCTACCCAGCTTTTCTGACTTCTCTGACTCCTTCCTGGTCTGAGAATGCTCAGGGATACCCAAGATGCACTAGAAACTGTCTCATGCCTCATTGCCACTTGGGGTTCTCCTTTTTAAGTCAGGTCTCGGTAGAAATGGAAACTATACATTGCTTTGCGAGTTCAAAGTGGTGCTCTTACGGACTTCATCTCATTCAATCCTCAAGAACAAGGTAGCATAGGAATGGTCTCCCATTTTACAGGTGAGAAAACTGAATCCCCTAAAAATGGATGGATTTATCTTCATTTGAGCCCAGGTCTCCTGATTTTAGATCCCTTGCTCTTTGATTCACTTAGAAGTTTTCTTTTCTCTTTCTTTCTTTTTTTTTTTTTTTAAATGTTTACTTTTGAGAGAGAGCACTAGCATGTAAGTGCGGGAGGGGCAGAGAGAGAGGGGGGACAGAGGATCCAAAGAGTGCTCTGGGCTGACAGCAGAGAGCCGAATGTGGGGCTCGAACTCACAAACCGTGAGATCATGACCTGAGCTGAAGTCAGACGCTTAACCGACTGAGCACCCAGGTGCCCCTGATCCACTTATAGTTTTCTTTTTCTTTCTTTCTTTTTTTTTTTTTTTAATGTTTATTTTTTGAGAGAGAGCAAGCAGGGGGGAGGAGTAGAGAGAGGGAGACAGAGAATCTGAAGCAGACTCGGTGCATGGCAGCACAGAGCCTGACTTGGGGATCGAACCTACAAACAGTAACCGTGAGATCATGACCAGAGCCGAAATCAAGAGCCTGGGAGTTCAACCGCCTGAGCCACCCGGGCGCACCCACTTTGTAGTTTTCAAACCATGTTTCTCCAAGCCCTTCCAGTCCCATAAAGACTTCCGGGAAAGCCTGAGTGGGTGGAGCCCAGGCCTTCCTCCTTTGTCCCCCTACTTTAACTGAAGCAGTCCACTTCTGTCTGTTTTTCCATCATTCAAGATTTAATTTGAAGATTTCATAAGAAAAAGTTTAAATACCACTTGATGTCACCAATCTGCTTCTACAACCATCTATCACCAAGTGGGGAATCACTAGGTCATACCCTCACGTCTAGTCCAGAACCCAGTACCCTCTAGGTACAGTCATGGTCATTGTACAACTAAATGGTGAGGCAAGCTATAACACAGTGGTTCACAGGCCCCATGCTGCAGCCGGAATACCTGGGCTACCATTTACCACTAGCTGTGAGCCTTTGGGCAAGTCAACCTCTTTGTATCTAGGTTTCTTCAACTGTAAAACGGAGGTAACAATAGTTCCTTAAAAGACTATTGTGAAAATTAAAGGAATTGATATATGCTTAAGGGGGGGGAAAGATACTTGAAACAGTATTCAGCACAATCACCATGGCATGGATCCTATGAACATGCCTCCCTCTCACTTCCAACAGAACTGCTGTGTGCTGTGAAGTTTAGATGGTTTTGTTGAAAGCAAATTGCTGAATTTCAGTTCCATTCAGGAGGCAGGAAATAGTTTGTCTCATGGAAAAGGATGAGTCCTATAAATTTGACTTCTTTATTTTTAGGCATGTATGGGAAATTATTACTGACAGGAAAATGAGGCTGAAAAAAATACCATAAAATTCCATAGGCTTGGTTTTACGCCAAACTAAAACTGACTACTTAGGTAAAAACTAACTTACATACCTGTAACAGGGTAACAAAAACAGCCCATGGTTGCTGCTGGCAAAAGAGGTATACTCCCAAACCAGAAGCTGTAATGAGCTCAGAACTGCTCCCACTGAGGAAATGTAGCAAAAGATTAAGCTGATCCTGAAAGTTCACTCATGGCAACCCTGAGCCCCATAGGCAGCTTTGGTAACTCTGAGCCATGAGTGACCGAGGGCATCGAGCAGGGTGGGATGGAAGGCAGGTTGGAAAAGGGTGGGGATGCCGGCAGGTTTCACAGCAGGGAGGGAGGTCTGCTATAGCAGAACAGAGGGGCTTGCTGGACAAAAGAAGGCAGGCGGCAGTGATCTGTTTAGAGCCGATTCCCGTAATGTGTCTGTCATCTCCTTCCTGTACAGACTCAGGTTACCGATCTCTCTAACTCAATGAAATTCAAGAGATCTCCCCCTTTTAAAAATGTTTGTAAATTTCTTATTTGGAACTCTGGATGTTTTCCATTGGAATAATATTCTAAGTGATGGTTGGGTTCCCAGGTTGGCTCCAGCTAATGTAGTCCATAAGGTAGCTGAAATATTCACATTAACAATTTACAAGCATGTTTTTAAATATTTATTTATCTTGACAGCGAGGCAGAGAGAGAGCATGCAAGCAGGGGAGGGGCAGAGAGAGGGAGAGAGAGAATCCCAAGCAGGCTCCATGCTGCCAGCACAGAGCCTAATGTGGGGCTCAATCTCACAAACCCATGAGATCATGACCAAAATCAGGTCGAAATCAAGAGGCAAATGCTTAACCAACCGAGCCACACAGGCACCTCTCATATTAACAATTTTTAAAAGAAAACAAAATAATATATTTTTTTTTGCTAAAAACTAAAGCAAAAAATAGAATTAAATAAGACTAGTTTATCTTATATATTGAGGCTTGAAAAAAAAGCAAGCTTAATTACAGAAAAAGTATGGGTAAATAGAGACTTGTCCCATTGAAGGAAGCTTCTGAGGGTTCTCCCTTAAAGGCTGTAGGTGAGGACAGGATCAAGATTTGTTTTATTTCATTTTCCTTTAAATTCAGGTTTTATTTTTCTTATGGTATAAATAACACTTGTTCATGGTAGAAAATGGAAACAAGCCAAAAGAAAAAAGTAAAAAATCACCATCATCCCACTACCTAGACAGAACACAAATGTAAGTCGCCCAGGCGGTTTATCAATGTCTGTAGTGATATTTAAATTAAATACCTTTCGTTTGTTTACACAAACAAGATTATACTAGGTATACATCTCTGTACTATGTTTTCTCACTTAATAAAATCTTTTATTTAATGTTTCCTATGTTACTATGTATTCATTCACATCACTAAGTTAATTACTGTTATTTTGTGATGATTGCACCATCCTGTAATCAGTCTTCTAGTTCAGACCTCTCAGTTGTTCCTACTTTTTGGCTCTAGTAACGATTTGGCTACAGTTAACATTTTTGAAGGACATTTTTGAGTACTTGTATAATAATTTCCTTAAAATAAAGTCATAAAAATGAAATTGTATCAATGGAGGAAGCACACTGTTTAAGGTTTTTTTGGTAAATATGCTGCCAAATTCCCTTCCATAAAAGCTAAAATCTTATACTTTCACACCATTATTGTGACTGTTTCCCTATATATTAAGCATTGAGTATTATCAAGAAACTGGTTCCCTTTTTATATCAAATTCACTTCAAAACTGTATGGGAAACAGAAACAAATTGCAAATGATTTAAAACACACACACACACACACACACACACACACACACACGCACTAAATGTTAGAAGATACGCCATTTTAGAAATTCCTCAGAGTATAATGAATCTTATTTTTCAAAGCTGTATCAGGTGGAATTCACCAAAAGACAAGTTTCTTCAGATCTTTTCATTTTTAACGTGATAGTAAAGACTTCAAATCTGTTCTTCTCTTTTCCTAATTACTTACATCTACCACCTTGTGTATGGACATCTCTATGTGCTAACAACTTTATATTCATTAACTCATTTACTCAGTGAATCGGGAATATTAAAAATAACACAGGGCTTTAATACCCCAAATACTATCCCCATGTCGCAAAATTCTCTCTCTCTCTCTCTCTCTCTCTCTCTCTCTCTCTCTCTGCATCCTTCTCCCTTCCTCCACTCCAGATTCAGAGGAAAAATCCCTCTCTTTTCTTCGAGTCTCGCTTCCGCCTCCTCCCATGTCCTTCAAGACTGGAACCTTGTTCTGTCCTTGACGTTCCATTCTCCAGTGATGTTTATATTCCTCCATCTATAAATATATTCCCTTGACCCTAGATCCCTCTACCTGTCTTTCTATTTTTTCTCCGTCCACTCTCTGACATTGTTAGGAAAGAAGGGTCTCCACTTCATCATCTCCCATCCATTCGTCAACCCACAACCACCAAACCTCCTCCACTCCTATGACTCCTCTAAACCTCCCTAACAGTTTGACAGCCACAGAGCCGGGACAAGAGGTTCTTGAACTTGACCTGAGGAGCAGGCTGACAGCTTCCAGCTGCCATAACGTTTCATTTGCAACCCTGAAGCCATGCTCAGTACCCACACTCCCTACCTCACAGTCAGTGACTGAACATGGTGAGGGTACTAGAGTGGGGCCAGTTTTCTCCCTACAGGACTCCTTGAACGGGCAATCCTTGTGGGGAACGCCCCGCTGGCCTGGCCAAGACTTTCCCAGACTAAAATCTGAGGCTCTTTCAAGTCATCCTCTTTCCTTCCTTCTCTCTTCTTATACCTGTCAGATCATCATCGCACCATTGTCTGAAGACTTTCCCTGCCTACCCCGGCTCCCTCCTCTTTTATCCTTCACAGGCATTACCTTAGATGCAATAAATCTCTTGTATGTCTCATTCTCTCTGGGCATCTTCTTAAAAGGAGCTGAACTGACCCATGGTGATCACCCACTTTCCTAATCGCCGAACCTATGAACTATTTTCTGTCTTTTCATGAAGTCTCACAACATTAAGCCCCGTGACTTGGTTTCAGATTGCTTTTCTCCCAAAGCTTCCACGATACAGTATCTTCTTCTTCTCCTCCTTCGTCCCTCATCATTTCAACTTTTTCTGTGGTCTTTTCTTTCTACAACCAATCCTTAAATATTGGTTTTCCTTAAGAATCTTTCCATGGCCCTCTGCTCTTTGCACACGTTCTGTCTCAGTGCTGTAACTGATTATCAGAGTTTTAACCAAGATCGTTGCTGATGACTCACAAGTATATCTCCAGTTCAGGATTCTCTCCTGAGTTCCAAAGCCAAATATCCAACTGCCAACTGGACATTTCCATTTTGAGGAATTAAGCCAAATACATTGGTTTCGGCTTTAATCCTACCTATCCTCTTGTATTATCTTCTTACCAATCAGTCACAAGGAAACTTAAGACTTATTCTCAACAATTCCTCTTCCATCACCCCTATATCCATTTTGTGGTTTGATAGTCTTGTCTTCAAAATAGGTCATATCTGTCACTTCTGCTGCAGTTCTACAGTGATTGTTTCCATTTAAGCCTTCATCATTTTTTTAAAAACTTTGTAAAATGCTCATTTTTGAGAGAGAGAGACAGAGACAGAGCACGAGTGGGGGAGGGGCAGAGAGAGAAGGAGACACAGAATCCGAAACAGCCTCCAGGCTCTGAACGGTCAGCACAGAGCCCGATGTGGGGCTCGAACTCACAAGCCGTGAGATCAGGACCTGAGCCAAAGTTGGATGCGAGGTATCTAACTGTGAGGTATCTAAAAATCTACACTAGTAGTCTAAATAGTTCTGAGAAGAGACCTACTCCTGTCTTCAGTTATAGAATTCTCATCAATAGAAATCACCTTGTTTTGTTTTCTTCCTAGCATCCATTACTACCTGAAATTACCTTATTGTATGTTGCCCATTAGAATATAAACAGAGGCTGTGTGTTTCTTGTTCACCACTATACATATGCCACTGCCCAGGACGGTGCCTGGTTAGGTTTGCAAAAGTTGAGGCCACACAACTAGTAAAAACAGGAGATAAGACTGGAGCCGAAGTCTGTCTGAAATTACCCACAAACTCGGTCTCCTTGAGTACCCAAGAAATATTTGTTGAAACAACAAATGAAGTCCGTGAACTTTTGTAAGTTTATTTATTTATTTTGAGGGGGGTGGGGAGGAGAAGAGAGAGGAGAGAGAGAGAACCCCAAGCAGGCTCTGCACGGCCAGCTTGGAGCCTGAAGCAGGACTTGAACCCAGGAACCGTGACATCATGACCTGACACAAAACCAAGAGTCAGATGCTTAACCAACTGAGCCACCCAGGTGCCCCTCGGTGAATGTTTTTAAATGGAGAGTGTAGGGGTGCCTGGGTGGCTCAGTTGGTTAAGCATCCAACTTCTGCTCAGCTCATGATCTCACAGCTCATGGGTTGGAGCCCTGCATTGGGCTCTGTGCTGTCAGTGCAGAGCTGGCTTTGGATCCTATCTCCTTCTCTCTGCCCCTCCCCAACTAGAGCGCACGTGCACACATGTTCTCTCTCTCAAAAATAAACATTAAAAAAAATGGAGAATATAGTGGTGTTTTATTTGTTTATTTATTTTTGAGAGGGAACAAGAGAGAGTGCATGGATGCATGTGAGCGGAGGAGGGGCAAAAAGGGAGAATCCCAAGTAGGACCCTTGCTGTCAGCATAGACCCTGACTTGGGGCCCTATCTCACGAACCATGAGATCATGACCTGAGTCAAAGTCAAGAGTCAGACAACTAACCAACTGAGCCACCCAGGAGCCCCTCAAAGTGATGTTTTAAAAAGATTTCATCGGGAAGTATTTTGCAATATGATTTGGAGGCAGCAAAAATAATTAAGAATCTATTGCAATCATCTGAATTTGAGGTGACTAATGATTTATGAAAATTACATTAGCTGCTAATAACCAAAAAACCTGAGTAATCAATTTCTAAAACAAATTTATTTTTCTTATATACAGGTAAGCCTTGAACAACATGGATTAAAACTGCCACTTATACACAGATTTTTTTTTTGTAAATACTGTAGTATAAATGTATTTTCCTTATGGTTTTCTCTTCTTTTTTTTTTTTTTTAAATTTTTTTTTTTCAACGTTTATTTATTTATTTTGGGGACAGAGAGAGACAGAGCATGAACAGCGGAGGGGCAGAGAGAGGGAGACATAGAATCGGAAACAGGCTCCAGGCTCTGAGCCATCAGCCCAGAGCCTGACGCGGGGCTCGAACTCACAAACCGTGAGATCGTGACCTGGCTGAAGCCGGATGCTTAACCGACTGCGCCACCCAGGCGCCCCTGGTTTTCTCTTCTTTAGCTTACTCTATTATAAAAATACAGTATACAATATATAAAATGCAAAATATGTGTTAATCAACTGTTTATGTCATCAGTAAGGCTTCTGGTCTGTAGTAGGCTATTAGTAGTTAAGTTTGGGGGGAGTCAAATGTTACATGCGGATTTTCGACCATACGAGGGGGCAGCGAGAAGGATGTCAGTAACCCTAACTCCAGCGCTGTTTGGGGGTCATCTGTTTTAGAAAGCCTGCAGGGGGGCAGTCCAGGGCTAATATGGCGACTTGAGGATATCTTCAGGGACCCTGGCTCTTTTCTTCTGCTCAGGTATTTCTTCACATGTGGCTTTTGTCCTGCTCATCACTTGTGTTACAACAATGGTTGATTTGCACTCACCCAGATATATATATATATTTTATTCCAGAGAGGAAGAAGAAGACTGGCAAAAAAGCAGAACGTATGCCATGGCACCCAGCAATTCTGTTTATATCCCATTGGTCAGACTGTACTTCATGGCCACGTCTAGCTGCTTGGAGGTTTAGCAAACACAGTTGATTTTGGCTGAGTACGTTAGTGCCCAAACTAAAAAGGGCTTTATTAATAAGAAAAAAAAAGGGAAAATGACTTTTGAGTAGATAGCTAGGGTATCTGCCACAAATGGAAGGGGAAAATTGAAGGATAACATATAAAGATAAGGATCGCTAAAGAGGAAGGAAGATTGGGGAAGGAAATGTTTAGTTTGGATATATCAATTTGTAGATACCCCTGGGAAGCCCAGGTGGAAATATCACCAAAAAAGTTGGAAAGCAATGAACAAATGTTTTGGTTCAGTAACACCATTGTAAATGTGTTTTCATGTTGCTGATGAAAAGGAGGCGATCGCCAAAAACGTAGGCAGCAAACTATTCAGTTTTGCCAACAAAAAGGCTTGTTCCAATTTTCCATAGGAAACAGTTAATAGTGAAAAGATTATTCAGTCTACATCCATAATTCTGTTGTAATCTGAAGCTCCAACTTGTGCTACTGTCTTTAATATAAACTGTTACAACTGATAAACTCTGCTGAATCTCAGAAATACTTTCTTTACCTAACAGTAATTATCACATAATTAGCCACAGCAAAGACTCTCTGTTATTGTCGAAAGATCCTAAGATTTTGGTCCAGAGGGCCTTAGCTTTGCCATTTATGAGTAGAAAGCCTTCGGGCAGGATACTTCACTTTTCAGAGCCTCAGTTTTCTCATTTGGGAAGCAGGGATAAAGTACTTATAGGATTATAATTAGGATCCAAAAGATAATGTCTGAAAAATGCTTTATATACTATAAAATGTTATATAAAAGGAAGATATCATTCTTTTTATAACAATATACAAAGGAGGGGTAAATGAGCACTCAAGATGGAAGTTTAGTTTCTCTAAGATTTGAAGTAAGTTTACTACCTAATTCATTAAATAAATTCTGTCAAGGGGATTTCTGTTAAACATAGCCCATTTCTTCTTTTTTTTTTTTTTACTTATTTTTAAAATTTGTATTTAATTTATTTTTTTAATTTACATCTAAGTTAGTTAGCATATAGTGCAACAATGATTTCAGGAGTAGATCCCTTAATGTCCCTTATCCATTTAGCCCATCCCCCTCCAACAATCCCTCCAGCAACCCTCTGTTTGTTCTCCATATTTAAGAGTCTTTTCTGTTTTGTCCCCATCTCTGTTTTTATATTATTTTTGCTTCCCTTACCTTACGTTCATCTGTTTTGTATCTTAAAGTCCTCATATGAGTGAAGTCAGAAATATAGCACATTTCTAATGAAAGTGTGGGTGTGTGCATGTGCACACACATGTGTGTGCCTGTGTGTGTGTGTGTGTGTGTGTGTGGAGAGAACTTGATGAATACACCAGCATATACATCAAACTCAGCAAGCTGTTCTCATGACTGAAATCCTGAGGACTTTGACATCCAGAGCCTATAAGACTTTGCTGTATTTCACCGGGGTGAAAAATAATCATCACTGGTGAAATCATGTAAGAAAACTACACCTGAGGAGAATCCGATGCATAGGAAGATTTAGAAAGTACTGAAATGCAATTCCTGACCTAGCACATATCTTTTCTGAAATCCCAGGGTAAAGACTGAAGGCTTCACCTGTTTTTCTCTGTCAATTGCCTAAAGCTATAAATAGGTCTAAAACTCATCTCTCTCTTTTTAGCAGAGAAGGGTCAGATTACAGATGCAAAGCAAAATCATAAAATGAATGTCAGGGTATTTTATAGTGTCAGGCAGTCATCCCCACAGCCTCCTCTCTCCTCCTTTCTACTGTGCTATCCTAGAATCAAGGACCCCGGCAAAATGCCTCTGTTGAAACTTCCAGGTAGGTGTGCAAAAGTGTTTTGAGAGCTCAATTCTTTTAAATGCAGCCATTCCTTTGAGTATATCATGTCAGCTTTGACAATCCTTTATTTAGGGTTCAGAGTACCACTTAATTATACTTTTCAGGAAGAAGCAAGACAAGATTTTCAAGGATTTTTTCTTCTTCTTAGTTTTGGAAGGGAGATAATTTTCTAAAACTGTATCATGTGGTAGCATCTTTGATGATCCCAGGAGAAAACGGTGGAAGATATTTAAAATCTACTCTGCTAGTCTAAACAAAGCCTGTGCCTGTTAGAGTTCACAGCAGCGTCCTATATAACGTCTCTAGCTATAGTGTTAGTTGAAAATCACAAGCATGATGGAAATGTTAACCCAATCTGTGTATTTTGATGGCTCACGATCCAGGTTTGTACACATAATGATTTTTAGAATCATACTAAGTCTTTTTCATTAGGAAGGAAATACATATCTCCTGTGAAACGAGAAAGAGAAATTCCACTGAACATAAAAGTAATAACACTCATTTAGAGAACACGAGAAATTTAGGAGAGCAGTACTAAGAAAAAAACAACCACAGTCCCATCATCCAAAGATACCACTTTTCACATGTTAGTGTTTTTCTTTTCAATCTATTTTCTATGCAACTTTAAGGAATTTGTAAAAAAACATAGCTGTGATTATATAATACATGTCACTTTATAGCCTGTCTTTTTTTTTTTCCCTTAACATTATGACTTAATCGTTTATCATGGTATTCTAAACTCTTCCTAAACATCATTTTAAATGGCTGGGTAATATTCAAATCTTCTTAACTAATCCCTTAGGTTCTTTACAGTTGGGTAAGTAAAATTGTATTCTGACAACAGTATTTGTACATAAAGTTTTTGCCATTTTTAAGAATGGAAATCAGTAGGGTAGATTGTCAGAAATGGCTGTTCGGTAGGTGTTGCTAAATTGCTTACCAAATGAGCTCCTTCAGTTTGGCTGAAACCAGCATCGTATGAGAGTTTCCATTTCTCTAGAGCAGATGTCTTTAACATCACATTTTACAAAGCGTACCTCTTTACACTTATAAACATAAATTTAAGGAGCCATATTAGAAAGGGAAAGAAAAGAAAGGGGTGTGTAATGACCACATTCCCAGAGTTTTTTGATGACAGCAAATTGTAGGTAAATGGAAGAATGAGCTGTAATAACACATTCCACCTCCCCCATTTCTTGTACCAATCTACACATTTCTACCCCAAAGCACAGATTAACAGCTACTATGATTTCTGAAAGTTGTTTATATATTTTATCTTGTTTTATTTTACTTCAAACAGCTAAAGAAAAACGTGAGTATTTTGGACAATTTTTCCTGCCATTTGCCAAAGTATCAATGAAAAATAGTACTACTCATTAATTCAGAAACATGAGTATTTTCCAGCAGTGTTTATTAAATGATACCATTGAAAGCCAACAAAGATTAATAATAACCATAGATATCCCATAGCATAGCAAATGAACTCATGGATTTTCTGGACTCCCCCCCCCCCCCCCAAAAAAAAAAACCAACCAAATCCATTTTTTAAACAGAACATCAGAGGGGCGTTCATCTGATGTTTTAAAATAAAATAGTATTCTTTAGATATAGGTTAGCCAGCGGGGCCTATTGAGTCTTGCCTTAGGAAATCCTCAACTCCAAAGCAAAACATTTCATGGTAAATTTCTGTGACCGGGTCAAATAAAATCTCACTTCAGATAAAACTGGAACCTTAAGTTATGTTTCAAATTAGACTTGTCCTTAGGCTGACTGATAGTAAGTAGGTCTCCCTCGGAGAAGCATAGAGGGGATGAGATGTGGCAGATGAAACACCTACGACCTGTCTTTTCTACCCATCAATAAAGCACTGCTGGGAAATAAGCATGCTCTTCTGGGTCTCAACGTTGAGTGAAGAAGCCAGCATGACATTCCCCTTCTCAAGAGCCTTGCACTTCCCATGTTAATAGTAATAATCCCCAACTTCTATATAGCCCTGTGTCATTTTTAAAGGATTTCTTGTTTAACCTTTATGGCAATGCTCTGAAGTTGACATTATTATTATTAGCATTCTCTTGTTATGATGATGAACACTGAGGCTCCTTGTGATTATGTGGTTTCCCCAAGGCCACCCGGCTGTCACAGACACTTTTCCTCACTCCTAGTTCAGTGTTCACTCTGCTTCATCTTTTTACCACTTGTTTCTATTCTCGTGTCTACTCCACATGTAAATGAAGATGTCCTGTCGTCCAGACATTTCCACTCAGGTGCTCCATTATCTCAAATGTAATATGCTGAAAAAAGAACCCAACAATCAGCTATACAAACACAAGGGACTCATCTCCCCTCTACTCCCTGAATTCAGAACTGTCACCAAATCTTATCCACTCATCTTTTGAAATACCAGTTTCACTCTTTCTTTCCCACAATCATCGCCACTCCCTGAAATATTTTTGAAAGGCAGAGCTCTTGAATGAGGAGTCAAATTTCAGCTGTGGTTGCATGAAGTCAAAACAACTGGTTGATTCAGTGGAAGGAAATATCAACCATGTAATTTGGGGGCATCATGCAAACCACATCTTAGAGTAGAGTTTCTAACTTTTCAATCATCTCTAGTGGCTTAGGGAGATGGAACTCAGTAAAAACAATAACATTTAAAACTATGAAACAAATGGATATGTGCAGTCCTAGGTAATGACTGTTTGTTCTGGACAAGCCAGATCTCAAGCAAGTAGGATTTGGTTTCTGAGCATCCATTTCCATGCCGTCCTTCCTGAGGCCTCTGGCAGCATTGTCACAGACCCATCATGACAAGCCAGTTGCATCCTTGTCCTCATCATCATCATAACCAACTAGCCCCTTTTCATTTGCGTTTCATGGTGCATGAAGCCTCTTCTAACTTCTGCTTGCCATTCATCCTTGAGGTGCATGTGCTTGCTTGCATTCCTGGAGGAATGACAATAATCTCTGGGGATCAGTTGGTAGTGGGGTGGGGAGGCATTCTCAGGCCATCAAACATATCTATTTAGAGTCCCATTTGGTCCTTTGTGGAGTGTGGTACTTGTCAAAGAACTACTCCATAGCATCCAAAGACGGTCTTCAGTTTCAGGAAGTGCTTGAGTTTAATGAGGCAGACAGATGCATGAAGTTCAGCAATACAGTGGGTTTCTGTTATCCTTTTGTGATAAGCCAGGTTTTGAAAATAGGCTGACCTAACAGTGGTGATGAAGTTATGATTTAATTACTATCATTTCCAATGTACGCTTCAGCCTATACTAAGTCATATCATTTATCATTTTCTTAATAGCCCCAAACTAACCCCAAATACCAGATATCTGTCTGACCAATGCTACCAAATTGCATCATTCAGTTTGATCTGGTGCTTTGTTGTCTGTAAAGTATTTCCCTGTACATTATTACCACAACAGCCTCATGAGTGAGGTTTGGTAGGTACTAGTATTCCCACTTTACAGATGAGGAAACTAAGACAGAGGAAGGTGGAGGTGTCGGTAAGTGCAGAACAAGGATTTGAACACATGAACTTACTCAAGTCAAAATCGAAAATGTGGCATTTTGGAGATCTGTAAGGACACTGATGGGGCGGCAATGAGGGGATCTTTCTCTTTGCACGCAGTTTGCTCTGTCATCATTTGAAGAGTGTTCTGTCTTCTGTTGCTCCAAATAGCTAACTCTTTGCCATTCTCATTATTTGCTACCTGCTCTTTTCTGGAAATATGAAGAGATTTTAGAAGTATTAGAAGTAATGACTATTCAGATGAAACAATTGGGTATGTGGAAAATGCAGTGGAACTTAACAGAAGAGCAGATACTTGATGGCCATTACTACGCTGTATGATGAAATTAGTTCCCTTACATCCGGAGAGATTTGGGGTTATTCATTGCCAAACTAAACGTCACCCCTCCACCCATTCTAAGAATGGGAATATTAAGGGTGCCTCAGTAGGAAGAGTATGTGACTCTTGATCTTGGGGCTGTGAGTTTAAGCCCCACGTTGGGTGTAGAGGTTACTTAAAATAAACTTAAAAACAAAGGATGGGAATATTAAGGCATGTAAAAGTAAAATTGGCTTTCCAAGGGCCATTCGTTATGAAAAGCCACATGTCCACAAGAAGTGGGACTCCCAACACTGGGTAGTAACTTTCAATGGCCCCCTTCTCCCACATACCAGCATATCATCAAGTTGTCAGGATTTGAAATAATGTATGAGAGAAACACAGTATCTGTCCTATGAGGAAGAAAGGCCCAAAGTACACGTTTATTTCTCAAAACTACCTAGATCACTACAATCTTTCTAGAAAGAAAAGCTCCAAAGACCAACAATCCTATTCACACCTTCACAGCCATCGGAAAAACTCCACCAGTCTAATGAGAAAGATTATGCTGCATGGTTACTATGAAATCAGACTTAGCCCTGCCAGAAACAGGTGATCTTACATTAAGTGCTAATCTTGCAAGAGACCAATCCCACCTTTAGGACCTCCTGAAATGTGCTGCAAGAATCTGACCTGTGTTTCTGAGAATGGATTTCCAAGCTACCCACACAGAAACCTCTAAAGAGACAGTAGAGCGGCACTGAGCTTTGACATGCTTCTGGGGCACTGGTTAGAGTATAGGGGAGCCAGGCACCCAGGGCAGTCCTTAGCACTGTGCCTCACACATAGCAGGAACTCTCTGATGACTTCTGAGAAAGGGCTTGAATACTAATCCATGAAAACCTCTTTTAGAAATTGATGATGAAATACGTAGCTTGGCTGAAAAAGTATTTGCCTCTGAAGTCAAAGATGAGGGAGGCCGTCAGGAGATTTCCCCCTTTGATGTGGATGAAATCTGTCCAATTTCTCATCATGAGATGCGAGCACACATATTCCACCTGGAGGCCATGTCCACCTCCACAGAAGGCAGGAGGTAAGTGGTGTAAGGGAATGTTGGGACATTGGGACACAGGAAGGAGAATTGTCAGGGCAACTGGTTCAGTCTGTCTGAATGATGGTTCAACTTGGAGGAAGAACTCTGCCAGAGCTAAAAATTCTTCCCTTTCACCTATACCCCCCACCCCCGCACTGTGTAAGCTAGGGCAAGGTTAGCAATGACTAAAAAGAAGAGAAGAGTAGACATCCTGTGCTCATGCACATCTTCCTTTAGTTGAAGCCTCCCTATCTGCCCAAGCAAGAGGACATGAGCTCCTGTGCAATTGTTCCAAACCAAGGTAGGCTGATGGCTGCTGGGCACACACTCAACTTACACAGAATGGGTACGGAAACCAGAACTCAAGAGCCTCATCTTCAGAGTTCATTTTTAGCCAACCTTCGCATTGTGCTATCTGATATGAATATAGCCCTCAGGCCAGTCTGACCTCCTCCAGGCCCCAGGGATACAACACTCCATTTCTGCCTTCCTGCCCTGGCCATCCTCTTTATTTTGTCTTTAAGGAAAGAACAGTGATCCCCCTTGTTCAGCATGCCCCATAGGACCTAACGTAAGTCTTGGGTCAAAGCAGAAACTCAATAAATACTTGTTGATCTAAGGAAGTAATATTGACTAAGCAACTTATAAACTCCGTACACTAAATCTCACAGAATTTCTTTAAGGTAGGCATTATTACACTATTTTTTTTCATAGGGGGCAACAGAAGCTCACAGAGTTTCAGAACAAGCAGAAAACAACACAGGTAATAACTGACATAGCCTGTGCTTGTTGTGGTTCCCAGACTGCCCATCTGCTAGGAGTGGACTGCCCGTGAAGAATAAGGTCATGCTGAAAGCCTTCTTGTATGTTCCCAAAGGCCAACCCTCCAAAAGGATACCGGGAAGAAGGGAATACAGTCATGTGATACCTCTTCCCATATGGTTGGATCCTGTTTCTGACAGACAGCTGACATTTTAATTTGCACTTTTTGTCCTCAAAATGAAATTGGATAGTGAAACACCAATCTATCACAACGCAACTCCCAATGAGTCCCAATGAGGACCAAGTTAAGTTCTTTTATTTTTGTGTTTCAAACCCAGAAAAAAGCGTTTCCATGGACGGAAGACTGTTAATTTGTCCATTCCACAAAGTGAAGCATCTTCCACTAAACTGTCCCATATCGACGAATACATTTCTTCATCTCCAACCTACCAGACCGTGCCTGATTTTCAGAGAGTGCAGATCACTGGCGATTATGCCTCAGGGGTGAGTTGCTCTTTTTCCCCTCAAATGTCGCTGCTGGGAAGACACAGCTTGATTGTTTCAGCTTCCTTACCTTCTTGCCTTTCCTTCTGAGGAAGGTGTTACTTCACTTGTCCTTTGCTGTACTTCATTATTGCATTTCAATACTGATTTGCCATGACTTATATTTCTATTTTGTTTTATCATCCCACATGATCTATCCTTCTCTATTCCATTTGCTTGCACATGGACAGTATGTAGTGGAATGCAGTGTGTGTGTTACAGAATACACTAGACAAATTTTGGCACAAGAAACAAGAGAGCACCTGGTGGGCTAATCTCACTGAGGATATCGCAAGACAAGACAGGGAGCCTCGAGGAGGCACAGGGGGCTCTTGGGAAAAGATGGATCCCGGGCAGCCCTAGAATAGAGACAAGGACTTCAGGTAGCATAAACCAATCCAAGAAAACAGCTTGGAAGAAAGAGAGGGAGATGAGAAAAGAAGAGTGGAGAGACCAGAGAAAAGAAGAAAGATGAGAGAGAGCCTAGAAGATTCTAACGGGGCTATTGTTTTTTTTTTTGACCAACGGTCATCTCCAATTTCATTGTAGATGCTTACACGGTAGATTATTGCCTGGAATAGACTCTAGTTATGCCACAGGGATAGTAAACTCCTGTCACAAACAACTTGACCTTCCTGTCCTGTCCAGGACAGTTGGGCAATTAATAAATCTCTGTCACATGAACTTGCAGAATCAGCATCATATTGGTGAAACTGATGTGTAGCTATCAGTCTATGCTCCAAATATAGTTTTAATGACCAATCCTAAGCCCCCTTCTCATGTAACTGACCCACTTAGGGTCAGTCCCAAGATATTTAAAAAGGGACAGAGCAAGGAAACAAACACAATTCTTGTTTATTCACTTTCTGTGTGATGACATGACTGCAAATGGCAGGCATTTTAGATTATAAATGACTGAAAGGAGATGTTCAATAGAGCTGCCGTTTGGAGAACGCAGGAGTTCAAAAAAACATAAAAACTAAGAGGCAAAGTTGATACTGCTTGTGCTTGGTAGAAACAAACACAAACGAAAAGAAAGAGGATGGGAGGAAGGAAAAGGTTCACAGAAGTCAGGGAGTAGCTGTTTCTCCTCTGAAAGCTGGAGGGCACCTGAAACCATGGCATGGAGTCTTTGAAGAACCAAGCATGTTGGCTGAATGTGGCTGAGCTGCTGAGCAATAATCAGCTGGTTGTATTCTGTGCCCCCATCCATTCTCACCTTGTAACTGAACAGAGAGGTAAGGGGGATCAGGACTAAGTTTCCAAGGCCATCAATCCCTGATAATCAGTTGACTCCATGTAATCAATTCTTATTGAGCACCTACTGTGTGCTATGCATTGTGTGCCAAATGCTGAGGACACCACGGTGAATAAGATCCAGCTCTTATCCTGGAGAAGATAAACCGGTGGCCCATTAGGTGGCAAAGGAACAAGCATGCCATTAGAAGCAGACCTCTAGTTCCAGCACCTGTGCCAGAATCTCTCAGCCAAGGTCAGCGAGCCTTTAAAAAGAGTTCAACTGGTTAGGATCAACATCCGGGCCTCAAACATTCGGAACAAGCTTACATTGGTCCCAGAAAATCTTTGGGCTTTGATGACGATCATTCAGTGATTTCAAGTTATAACTCTTTGGGCATGCCGTCCCTAGCCCGGAGTCAGGGATGGGGCATGGGAGACAGACCAGCTTAGGAAATTTCCGGCAGTTCTGAGAAAATTTTATTCTAGAATCTCTCCATTTTTAGCCACAGATTAAGTTCTCTTTAAAACCATCCAAAGGAATGATAACTTATCATAAGATGATGTTCTGATCCATCCATAACGACAGAAGGCAGGGCATGCATGATAGGGTTTGAGGGATGTGTGACACCTTATTCATCCCCACATATTTCCCCCACTGACCAGAAAGTGGTTTGAATTCTCAAATCAGAGTCACATGGTCTTTCAGTTGAGATACCGTCTTCAGAAGCCCGTATGTAAAACCTGGAAGGAAGAAGGTATTTTCCATGTTAGAATGGGTTCTTTTAATCACACTCACTAGATAATCACTGCTTTCTAGCAAACACCAAACAAACACAAGACTGTCAGGAAAGACTTGTAGACCAGGTGAGTTTTAGTAGAAATGAAAGAGGGCAAGAAACTTCAGGACCTGCTCCTGGAGGAAGACCCAGGGCCCAAGTCACGTAAGGGAGCAGCCACATGGGCAGGTGGGCTCAGCACGGGCTACAACACCCAGGAGAGAGCAGGGGCATACCCAAGACAATCCACTTCTTGGATTTTCACAGGAGTGACTCTGATGCTCTAACACTTTCTTGGCAGGTGACAGTTGAAGACTTTGAAATGGTTTGCAAAGGTCTGTACAGGGCACTGTGCATACGGGAGAAGTACATGCAGAAGTCATTTCAGAGATTCCCTAAAACCCCTTCCAAGTACTTGCGGAACATCGATGGTGAGGCTTGGGTAGCAAACGAGAGCTTCTACCCAGGTACGTCAGAAGTAATTTTCTTATGCAGCATATGAAATAGATCTTTTGGTTTAACTACTCAATATTAAGTATGTCCCTAAATTACAGTAGTCTCCCCCCACCACCATTCCGTGATTTGGCTTTCTTCAGTTTCAGTTGCCTGCAGTCAACCGAGGTCCATACATAGATGGTCCTCCTGATTTATTGTCAGAAGGTCAGCAGTGGCCTGAGGAGTCCAGGTGGCTTAGTCGGTTAAGCATCCAGTTCTTGATCTCAGCTCATGTCTTTTTTTTTTTAAGTTTATTTATTTACTTTGAGAGAGAGAGAGAGTGGGGGAGGAGCGGGGGGCAGGTGGGGGACAGAGGATCTAAAGCAGGATCTGTGGTGACAGCAGAGAGTCTGATGTGGGGCTCGAACTCATGAACCGTGAGGTCGTGACCTGAGCCGAAGTTGGACTCTTAACACACTGAGCCACCCAGGTGCTCTCAGCTCAGTTCTTGATCTCAGGGTTGTGAGTTCAAGCCCCACGTTGAGCTCTGCACTGGGCATGAGGCCTACTTAAAAAAAAAAAAAAAAAAAGGTCAGTGGCCTACTGCTACCTCACAAGGCCTACCTTATTCACCTCATTTCATGTCACATAGGAATTTTATCATCTCACATCATCACAAGAGGAAAGGTGAGTTTAGGGCAATAAGATATTTTGAGAGAGACCATGTTCAATTAAAAAAAATTTTTTTTAATGTTTATTTTTATTTTTGAGAGAGAGAGAGTGCGAGCAGGGGAGGGGCAGAGAGAAAGGGAGACACAGAATCCAAAGCAGGCTTCAGGCTCTGAGCTGTCAGCACAAGGGCTTGAACTCGTGAACCATGAGATCATGACCTAAGCTGAAGTCAGACACTGAACCAACTGAGCCACCCAGGCGCCCCTCCTAATTTTTATTACAGTATGTTGTTATTATTGATCTATTTTATTATTAGTTGTAGTTGTTAATTTCTTACTGTGCCTAATTTATAAATTAAACGTGTAAGTTGATAGACCAGTGGCCCATTAATAGGTATGTATAGGTATATATAGGAAAAGACAGTCTGTACAGGGTTCAATGCTATCCACAGTTTCAGGCATCCACTGGGGGTGGTGGAACATGTCCCCTATGGATAAGGAGGGACTACTATCTAAGTAAGCCAGTCTAAAAATATCATAGTCGTCTTTGGCTCCATTCTCTCTCCTGTCCACGTGCACATTCACATAATTAATTCCGTACAATACCTTTCAAAATCTCCCCTCTTTGCAATTCCCCAAACCCTAATTTAGGTCTATCTTTCACCTTGTCTAGGCTATTATCATAGTTTCTGACCCATTCTGTTAAGTTCTTTTTTTTTTTTTTAATTTTTTTTTCAACGTTTATTTATTTTTTGGGACAGAGAGAGACAGAGCATGAATGGGGGAGGGGCAGAGATAGAGGGAGACACAGAATCAGAAACAGGCTCCAGGCTCTGAGCCATCAGCCCAGAGCCTGACGCGGGGCTCGAACTCACGGACCGTGAGATCATGACCTGGCTGAAGTCGGACGCTTAACCGACTGCGCCACCCAGGCGCCCCATTCTGTTAAATTCTAATCTCACTGTCTGTTGGTGAGATTCACTTAGGTCCCAGTTATTAAAACACAGATCTGAACATATCCCTCTCCTATCACAAACCTTTAATCGCTCCCATTACCTTCCAAATTGAGTCCAGTCTTTAGCCTGGCATTCAAGGCCTGCCACCAGCTGGCCTTCTAACTAGATTCTCAACCTATTTATAAACTTACCTTATCTACTCCACCTTTGTTCTGGTCGGAAGTGTTTCCTGTCTGCCTTTTGGTTCAGCACTTTCCTGCCCCTGTACTGTTGTCATGCTGTTCCCTGTGCCTGGACTGCCCTTCACTTTTTTCACTGTATGTCCATATGTCCAGATGCAACCTCACCCTTTGACGTGCAGCCCAGATGCTATCGTTTCCTTCCTTCCTCTAACCTCTGGAGAACACTAAACTATATGTTTTGACTTTCCATAGTACTTCATTTCCGTCTCTCACTTTTTACTTTCTGCCTTACATGAAGTGAAGCACATGTTTTTAAATAATCAGATTTATAGAACTTCTCAGATTTCTATTGTATAACTGTATCATGTTTTATTTAACCAATTCTCATGTTTAGGCATTTAGATTTCCGACTTTTAAAAATTGATTTCCATTAAGGTTGCAATGAACAGCGTTAGAGAAACATCTTTGTGCAGTTGCTCGACATCTTCTGGAGTATACTTCTAGGTTTGAGATTTCAAGGGAGACAAATATTAAGAGTTTTTGAACTTGCAAACTGTTATGTCATTAAAGCTTTCCAGTTCTGTAACTTCTTCTCTATAATTCCTTTTAATATTAAAATCAGAGTAAACATGTATCCTGTTTGGCGATACATAAAATCGGTTTACCTCTTTTCTATAATACTGTCATTAAGATATTTGTTTTGTCTTTGCTTCTTCTAAATTGTGCTTTATCTATTATGTTCAAGTATAAAGATTCAAAAAATTAATACTCGACATAGCAAAATACTGTTTTCACTTCTTTCGTGTTCCTTGTCTCCTAGTTTTGAATAGAAAATGCATGACTTTTTTCTTCCCATATTATTTTTCCCACTGTGGTTGTGAGTCATCACTGGCAAACTGGAGACTTTTCTGCTGCCTTGGGCACTTACTTGTTGAAAGTAGAAGGTTAAGCGCTTTAAAGGCCATGACAACGTAGAATTTCTTCCTGGCTTTGTTAGGTTGAAACTGTTAGCACTGGAAAGAAGGGGGCATTTACCCACAAAATCCCTTCTCATTCCTTTGTAGGTGCTTTAGAAGGTGGATAGTATGTTATAATTACAATAAGAACTGGAATTCTTCTAGTAAGACTTTATTTTATATTTCCACTTATATTAAAACCAGTCTAGACGGAGCACAAAGGGTCTTTAGGGCAGTGAGACCATTTGTATGATACTCTAAGAGTGGATACATGTCATTGTACATTTGTCCAAACCTATATAATGTACAACCCCAAGAGTGAACCCTAAGTTAAAGTATGGACTTTGGGTGATTACGACATGTCAGTTATGTTCATCAGTTGCACCAAATGTACCCTCTGGTGGAGGGTGTGCATAGTGGGGAAGGCAGTGCCTGTGCGGGAGTAGTAGTGAGTATATGGGAACTGTGTATTTGATGCTCAATTTTGCTATGAACTTAAAACTGCTCTAGGGACACCTGGGTGGCTCAGTTGGTTAAGCATCTGACTTCTGCTCAGGTCATGATCTCCCAGATTGTGGGTTTGAGCCCTGTGTCAGGCCCTGCGCTGACAGCTCAGAGCCTGGAGCCTGTTTCAGATTCTGTGTCTCCCTCTCTCTCTGCCCCTCCCCCGCTTGTGCTCTGTCTTTCTCTCTCTCTCTCTCTCTCTCTCTCTCAAGAATAAATAAACATTTAAAAAATATTTTAAACTGCTCTAAAAAATAAAGTTTTTTGAAAATAACCACTCTAAATTAAGACTTCTAGAGAGGTTGGTTTTATTAAGGACACAATGCAAATTCTACTTTTCAACTGTAGTTTGATTTTATTTCTATGCAAATATCTCATAAGCTAATAAAATGTTCTAAACAGGAAGCCTTTGATAAGCTACTTTAGTAAATAAAATTATTGGTAAGTAGTGTATCAATCATGTAAACAGTACTTCTAAAGGACTTGAAAATCATTCTTACACTAGATAAAATCTTATAGTTATTTTAAACTACTAATTTGGCCAGCTTTGAAAAATAATGTAGGAGCGCCTGGGTGGCTCAGTGGGTTAAGCGTCCGCCTTCAGCTCAGGTCATGAACTCGCAGTTTAAGGGTTGGAGCCCCGCATTGGGCTCTGTGCTGACAGCTCAGAGCCTGGAGCCTGCTTCAGATTCTGTGTCTTCCTCTCTCTCTGCCCCTCCCCTGCTCACCCTCTGTGTCTCTCTCTCTCAAAAATAAAAATATAAAAAAATAATAATAAAGAAAAGAAAAGAAAGAAAAATAACGTAAAAATAAGCTTTAGCTTAGCTCTGGGTAAATAATTATAACTTATGACGTACAGGATTCCAAACAAATGAGATCTTACAGCATTTCATATTTTGGTTATTTTCATGTGGTCATTTGTCTTATTTCCTGATATATTACTCTGTGTTTCATTGAGAAAGTCTTTACCCCTCCTGCGAAGAGCGGAGAAGATCCCTTCCAAACAGATAACCTCCCGGAAAACCTGGGTTATCACCTCAAAATGAAGGACGGTGTGGTTCATGTCTATCCTAATGAAGCAGCAGCCAGCAAAGATGAACCTAAGCCACTTCCTTATCTCGATATGGACACCTTCTTAGATGATATGAATTTTTTGCTTGCTTTAATTGCCCAAGGACCTGTGTGAGTGTTTAGTGATGCTACCACCACGAGTACTAACACTGCTCTTAGTAAGAATGAGTATTTACCAAGTGCTTACAATGTTCAAATACTGTTAAGCCCTTCAGGTACATTATTTCCCATCTCCTCACAAGCATTCTGCGAGGTGGGTAGTTTTATAATTGCCGTTTTGTAAGCAGAGACTCTGATGAGTTAAATAATCTCCCAAAGTCACACAGCTCCCTGAGATTCAAGTCTGCATCTGCCATCCCTAAAGCCAGGACCCTTAGCCTTGAGCAATGCTGTCTCCCCGGGGCTGTTAAATGCCTTCCCAAGTCTTCCCTCACTATTCTGTCCAACATGGATGAAAAGATTGAGCCCCTGGAGCCCAATACTTCTCAAGTGAGATTAACTGCAAACTGAAATGTTTGTTTCAATAATTGCTTCCTATGGGTAATAAGGGTCCTGATGGTTTTGAAACTGTGTCTGTTTTCCTTAAGTGTCTGAATGATTCAGAATTATGTGATTTAATTTTCCACAGTAAGACCTACACCCACCGGCGCCTGAAGTTCCTGTCTGCCAAGTTCCAGGTCCATGAGATGCTCAACGAGATGGATGAGTTAAAGGAGTTGAAGAACAACCCCCACCGAGATTTTTATAACTGCAGGAAGGTAAACGTGGGCACTGCTCAGGGGCCAGCGCTGGGCAAAAATGGGAGCCCAGTTAGCTCTTGAGTGGGACAAGAAAGAAACTGTTTTTAGTGAGAGCAAATGAATTATTCTAGAAAGTTAAAATGCCATTTCTACTGTTTTCTACACAGAAGGGTTTACCACATTCTTGCCACAAAAAATTATAATGATCGTGAACCACAAAAATAACAAAAACGAACGAAATCTCAAAAACTGCTATTCCAGGCTTTGGAAGACCTTTCTTCTAGTCCTTTTGCTCCTACTTCCTGACTCTGAGATATAGCGGTTGATGATTAAATATTTCTGAGTTTGTTTCCTCATTCGTAAAATTGGAAAATATATCTGCTCAGTCTAGCTCACAAGAGGACGGTGGGCATCAGATGCGCTAATAAGTGTAGAAAACGAATCAACTTAGAAACACCTCTGAGATGTGTTCCGACCATTTGAGCGATTGAAAGAAGTGAGGATAGAAAATATACGAGCAAAGATTCAGGACCAAATCCTGGCTCAGCTGCCTGTATAACCTTGGGCAAATTCATCTATCAAATCTCCAGGCTATAAAATTATAATCATAAGAATATCTAGCTCAGGGGCGCCTGGGTGGCTCAGCCTGTTAAACATCTGTCTTTGGCTCGGGTCATGATCTCGAGGTTTGTGAGTTCAAGCCCCACTTCGAGCTCTGTGCTGACAGCTTGGAGCCCAGAGCCTGCTTCAGATTCTGTGTCTCCCCCCTCTCTCTCTGCCCCTCCCCTGCTCGCACTCTGTCTCCCTCTCCCTCTCTCTCAAAAAGAAATAAAACATTAAATTTTTTTTTTAAATATCTAACTCATAAGTTCCATCGCTGTGTCAGTCATGGCTTTGACATGATTTTGATCTTTTCTCCCTTTGGGGCTGAAAGCTGTGGCAGCTAGTTTATTTCAGGGGTGGAGAATGGTCCCCGAGAATTTTGTGTGGATCAAAGGTAGAGAGTTAATTGGATAGGCAGATATCCAAGAGAAGTAGGCATTATAATTGCATCACCCTAAACTTTCACATTCTCGCAAGGGTACAAAAAGGTGCTGCTGGTTCTTTCCTGCCGGGCCACCTTCACCGGATGTCAGGTCACATCCCTCTACTTATTCCTTTCTCTTGCCTCAATGGGGTTTGCAGGCACCATGGCCTCTAACAGAGCAGCATGACTAGGGCTGATTGTTGGTTTTCTTTCTCTGAATGTACACACAGGTGGACACCCATATCCATGCAGCCGCTTGCATGAACCAAAAGCACCTGCTGCGCTTTATTAAGAAATCTTACCACATCGATGCTGACAGAGTGGTCTACAGCAGCAAGGAGAAAAATCTGACCCTGAAGGAACTTTTTGCCAAATTAAAGATGCATCCCTATGACCTGACGGTTGATTCTCTGGATGTTCACGCTGTAGGTTGAAAAAGATGATGTCAGCTTCATGCTCATACTCAGAACCACACATGCCATTCTCCTATAACCTCCCACTTCTCAGAACCCTCTTAACCGTGTTGGCTGACCTTGCTGACTGAAAGCACCCACAGACAATTTTGAGGTTCACTCATTGTCAACTGTGCCAGATTCCTTTCTTGGAGCCCACCCCCTTCCCCCCGGTTCCCAGGCCCTGTTCCTTGTGGCCATTCCCTCGCTCTCCATGTCCCAGCAGCTCTGATAATAATATACTTGTGTTCCTGTTTCCTGATTCAGGGACGCCAGACCTTCCAGCGTTTTGATAAGTTCAATGACAAATACAATCCTGTAGGAGCAAGTGAGCTACGAGACCTCTACTTAAAGACAGACAATTACATTGATGGGGAATATTTTGCCACTATCATCAAGGTGAGGAGGAACCAACCAGATCTATGGTACCTGGCTTGGCTCTTGAGGAGGGGGAGGGAGAGAAGGAGGAAAAGAAGGAAGGAGAAAAGAGAAGAGGAAGGAGGAAGAGAGGGAAGGAAAGGAAGGAGGGAAAGGAAGGAGAAAGGGTGCTATCCCTGGGGAAGCACCACAGACATGAATGCAAGAATTTCTTCAGAGGTGTCCACTGTTTTGATTTAAAAGACTTGTATTCCGAGGCTAGAGAAACTGAGGGTGTGGATTTGGGACTGATTAAGGACTCTTTCAGGCTCATGGCCTGAGCTCTAGCATGCAGGAATGACAGAGTGGACTTGGGAGATGTGCGTTTTGGAAAGTAGGGGGTGTAAAAAGAGCTGAGTGCCGTTTGCAGGCCCCTTGGATTGGATATTTCAACATCCTTTCTCTGACTTTTTCACTCTCTAGACTCCATCACTATCAGTCTCTTCCTGACTACATTCCCCTCATCTCTCGATTTCCTTAGATCTTAACCTGGAATAGGTTCCCTCTGACCTCCTTTTACGCTTCCCCTGTTCTTGGTACCCACTTCCTCTCCCTAGACCCCACAGATTTAGACCCCTGAGGGACTTGTGGAAATTCCTGGCTTTGGACTCCTTTGTTGGCTTCGCAGGAGGTAGGTGCAGACCTGGTGGAGGCAAAGTACCAGCACGCCGAGCCCCGCCTGTCAATCTATGGCCGCAGTCCTGATGAGTGGCACAAACTGTCCTCCTGGTTCGTCCGTAACCGCATCTACTGCCGCAACATGACCTGGCTGATCCAGGTCCCCAGGATCTAGTATGTACCTTCCCACCCGAGACGCGAAAGCCTGACTTCATCCGGCCTGCCTCACCTTCTCTGCACAAACAAGAAAGATGTAGCGCCTCTAGACACAAAAAAGCTTTGTTAAAGCGGAGCTCAGAACAGGGTCCTGGGTGCTTGGTTTTGTCCAATCTGGGTTCAGCACTCCTGACCAAAGACAGGAATTAGGAAGATCATTTCAGTACAGTTTTCTAACCAAGTTTTGGGGTTTTGTTTTTTAAAACATGGGACTTCACGCAGATCACAAAATAACTTATTGAGAATATTTGAAAGCTAGGATGAGAACTATGTACATTTTACTATACTTTCCCTTTCTCCTGGTCTTTCTCTCTGTGTCCAGTCATTCTTTCCCATGCTTATCTGGACTGGGATGTAGCTTTCTTGTATCAGAACCTTTATTATCGGGATGCCGGCGTGGCCCAGTTGGTTAAGTGATTGACTCTTAATTACAGCTCAGGTCATGATCTCACGGTTTGTGAGTTCGAGCCCCACGTTAGGCTCTGTGCTGACAGCGCAGAGCCTGCTTGAAATTCTCCAACTACCTGCCCTCTCTCTGACCCTCCCCTGCTCACCCACTCTTGCATTGCACTCTCTCCGTCTCAAAATGAATAAACATTAAAAAAAAGAAAGAACCTTTACTACCATCTGACAATTGTCTCATTTACAAGTGTTCAAGTCCTCCACAATCAATGAGTATTTATCAATGGTATTACCATTGATGATTACTCATGACCCTCGGGGATGCTCAGCATCATTGATCTTCTATCTAACTTAAGTGTTTATATATTTTCTGGCCACCTGCCTCTGTATGCCGCCCCTGCCCCCCCACCCTTGTCAATGCAAGAGTTTTATCCTGTCTCTTGAACCAAAAAAGTAACTTTTTGACTGGGGTAGGGCTTCCTGTCTAATATCATTAAAGCAGAGAGGCAGTAGGTGTGATAAGAGCATGGACTCTGGACCTAGACTGGCTGTATTTGAATCCCAGTTTTACTATTTACTAGCAGTGTGACCTTGGGCAAGTTTCATGAGCTCTCTGCCTTTGTTTCATCATCTTTACAATGAGGGCATCTGGTTGGCTTAGTCAGTAGAGCATGGGACTCTTGATCTCCAAGTTGTGAGTTCAAGCCCCACATTAGGTGAAGAGCTTACTTAAAAATAAACTAACTAAAAAATAGGGTCATAATGGTAGCTAACATACTGAGTTGTTATAAGGGTTAAATTAACTAATATTTCTGGCTACTTAAAAGAGTGGATGGCCATATGCTGAGTGCTATATAAGAGTTAGTTCGTTAGATTGTCCCTGGCTAAAGCATATCAGAAGTGTTTTGTTTTTGTTTTTCTTTTTTGAGAGACAGAGAGAGTGAGAGAGCGCACATGTGAGAGCTGGGGAGAGGGGCAGAGGGAGAGAGAGGATCCTAAGCAGGCTCTGCACTGAGTGTGGAGCCCAACACGGGGCTCGATCCCACTACCCTGGGATCATGACCTGAGCTGAAATCAACCAACGTGAGCCACCCCAGGCGCTCCAGAAGTGTTCTCGATAAATGTATCATGCTCACCATCTTATATACCACAAATAAGTCACCCAATCTTTTGCGACATAGTTCCTATATATACTCTTCATTTTCTGTATGGATTTAGCTGTGAAGGTTAATATTTTTACTACAGAGGTTTTGTAGAAGAGATTGAGGCAACTGGTCCAGCAAGAAATTTATGTCTCTATGCCTCATCTAAACGGAATCCCTCTTTATGGGTAGCCAAAAAGAGTGTACCGGAGTGGACCTAGAATGGACACACTAAGTCTTTTTCTGAACATGGCATCTTGCCCTCTGATTCCTTCACACAGGGGCTGTTAATACTAAAACTATTTTCCTCGTAAATTCTCTTTATTCTTGCCTTTAGCGATGTGTTCCGATCGAAGAACTTCCTCCCACACTTCGGAAAGATGCTGGAGAATGTTTTCATGCCAGTGTTTGAGGCCACCATTAATCCCCAGGCTCACCCAGACCTCAGTGTCTTCCTTAAGCATGTAAGCATGAGCCTTTGGGCCTTCTCACTGCTGTGCGTGAGCTAGTATTGCCACAAGCTGTGATTCATTTTTGGTGCTTATCTCTGACGTTTGGTCCTTGCCTTTGGGAGCTGAAAGGTTTTCTGAGGACTGGGATCCTGTAGTCGAACTGACCCCATTGCATGGCCTACTTTTCTGGACAGATTACTGGCTTCGACAGTGTGGATGATGAGTCCAAACACAGTGGCCACATGTTCTCCTCCAAGAGTCCCAAGCCCCAGGAGTGGACCATGGAAAAGAATCCATCTTACACTTACTATGCCTACTACATGTATGCAAACATCACGGTTCTCAACAGCCTGAGAAAGTAAGTAGACAGAACTGGAGCTAGAAGGAGATGATTCTATTTGACACACCTCTTTTGCTCAGACATTGGTGCCTTGGGTGGTCAAGGGCCACTGCACTGCACTGCTAGGACACTTTCAATTGGCCCGAATCAGAAATATCTTTCCCTTGTCTTTTTCTTTGGTTTCTTTCTTTATTTAGTAGCAGGAATGGATGTTTTGGAGCCTTCAGCAACTTTCACAGTTCCTTTCTTTGCAAGTTTAGGAATTTTCACTAATCACTGCACAATTTATTATCATACTCCATACACTTCACCCTTCTTGATATACCTGGGTAAAGAATAGAGGAATATTATAACGGGGTTTTCTGGAAACATCTCCCCCCTCAAGTGTGAGTAGGAGAAATGACAACATGGTACTTTTGGTAAATTTCCTGTTGAAACTGAAGGTAATCAAATCTTGACGTTCCTCCATACCCTCATATCCTCTGCTGCCTCTTTTTTCAGAAGGCTACGTTCGGGAAGAATTAAGATCATGACCTGGAATTGCCAGTTTTACCGAATCCTTTGGATGCCCCACTCTCTTTCAGAGGGTTAATTCTTTTCTTACCAGATTTTCTTATAAATTACTCCATGCCCCAAATTGCTGCCGGGTCCTAGCCAGCCACCTGTGATAACTATGGCAGTTGCCTTTCCCTAGGGAACGAGGCATGAATACTTTCCTGTTCCGACCTCACTGCGGGGAAGCGGGCGCTCTCACCCATCTCATGACAGCATTCATGACAGCAGATAATATTTCTCATGGCCTGAATCTAAAGAAGGTGAGTTGGAGGCTCTCTTCCTAATATTAACTTTTATATTGGAGCTAGAGGAATAATTTTTTCTGTATCATTGTCTCCCAAGTCATTATCAACACTGGAATCAAATTAAAGTAGAGCAAAAAAAGATTTTTGAGGTTATTTAGTACAGTTCATTTCACAGAAGCCAGACAAGTAAAGGGAGCTGCTTACGATTACCTAACCAGTTAGCAGCAGAGATGAATTAATGCAGGTCTTTTGACTTCTATTTTAGAACTCTGACAAGGGAGAATTCAGAGGTGCTTGGCTTATCTTCAACTAGTTTTTGCCAGATTTCTTGTTATAGCATGTTTTCAAATACCTTTTGTGAGAGTCAGAACTTTCTTATGAGGGATAAAAAAATGTTTCAAGGTGAAGTCTTTTCCCGAGACAGACCATGTACCTTAGGCAACTAAAACTCAAACATTTAGTTTGATTCAAGGCTACTGAAAATTGATGATCCCAAATACATGTATTCTAAATAGCATTTACATTTAAAATGATTATTTGTCTGTCCTCAGGGACTGAAAGAACATATGATCATTCTTTTGAAAGCTAAAACTTGCAGATCATGTAGTTATAACATTTCTCATTTGTATCCCTTTTTCAACATCCTTAAATAATTTTTTTCGCTTTTCCTTTTCAGAGCCCTGTGTTACAGTATTTGTTCTTCTTAGCCCAGATTCCCATCGCCATGTCGCCATTAAGTAACAACAGCTTATTTCTAGAATATGCCAAAAATCCTCTTTTAGATTTCCTCCAGAAGGGACTAATGATCTCACTGTCGACAGATGACCCGATGCAATTCCACTTTACCAAGGTACACATATGGAATCTTGAGCAATACAGGCATATTTGGAGGGACTGTTGTTTTCCATCCAGAATTTCAAAGTCAAATCAAGGTGTTTCAATATACTTTTTCTGCTGGATGCTTGTTATTTTTTTTAATATGCTTCTTTTCTTCTTCCTTCCTTCCTTCCTTCCTTTCTTTCTTTCTTTCTTTCTTTCTCTCTTTTTCTGTTTCTTTTTTTGCCTCATTTAAATAAATAACCTAAGGAGCCCCTAATGGAAGAATACGCCATTGCTGCCCAAGTGTTCAAACTGAGTACCTGCGATATGTGTGAAGTGGCAAGAAACAGTGTTCTGCAATGTGGAATTTCTCATGAGGTAGACCTGTCCTTGGCTGGCTGTCCTTCTGTGCATAGGATCTGGAAACTGAGTAATGAAAAGATAGTTGGGGAAACACATGTAGAAAAATTATCCCTCAAATCATACGCAAATACTATGGCCAGGGATTAGAAAGAATTCTTCTATCTCTCTGGCTATGCCTTTGGGCAAGGAAAATAAAACACATTTGACTTCTCAGCAGACCATGTGTACTGAGGCACTGGATAAGTGCTTTTACTGGTTTATGTTTTCCTTTTGTCAGTAAGTAATATATGGAAGGGATCTTTGTGGAAGATGTAATTACTGTCTATATCAGGATAAAAAGACAACAATCATTCTCCTTTCTTTTCTCTTACAGGAGAAAGCAAAGTTCCTGGGCGACAATTATCTTGAGGAAGGCCCTATGGGAAACGATATCCGGAAGACAAATGTAGCCCAAATCCGCATGGCCTATCGCTATGAAACCTGGTGTTATGAACTTAATTTAATTGCTGAAGGCCTTAAATCGGGAGAATAAAGCAAATAAACCAAATAATAATGTGGGTGAGATTTTCATTAGAGAATATGAATAATAATTACCAGTTACTGAATCCTTACTATAAACCAATGATTGTACTAGATATCATTCCACTGACATTATTTAATTATTTTCACTTTATGAAGTAGAAAATATTATCTTCATTTTGGAGAAGATGAGTAAACTGAAGTTAGTGAAGTTAATAACCTGCACAAGGACACATCTATTGAGAGGTAGCAATGGGGACGTAGGTTTGTGTGACTCTAGAGTCGCTATGACTTACAGGTGAAACATTTGGTAGGATTTTTTGCCCTGCCTTATTAACAATTAATAATAGTTAATAATACATATTATTATTAACATAAAAACTATTAAGTCAAGGCAAAAATACGAGCAAGTGACTTGTTATTGGGAGAATGTAGGCTTAAAATATTTTTTTGATGTTTATTTATATTTGAAGGAGAAAGAAACAGAGCATGAGCTGGAAGGGGTAGAAAGAGAGGGAGACACAGAATCCAAAGCAGGCTACAGGCTCTAAGCTGTCAGCAAAGAACCCAATGAGGGGCTCGAACTCAAGAGAGGTGAGATCAGGACCTGAGCCAAAGTTGGATGCCCAACCCACTGAGCCACCCAGGAGCCCCAGGGAGAAATGCAGGCTTTGGGTTTACAGAATGAACTTTGCTTGAGGCACTTAGACCATTGAAAAGTCCTTTTGACGGGATACAACTGGAGACTAATGCTCTTAGACAAAAACAGGTGTCGTCCAATATAGAAAATACGTACCTATGAGCTATTACACTTAGGTAGAATTTATCTTATCCAAAGATGATCAATTTTAAGGATATAATTGTCAATAAAGTTATAGCCAGCTGTCATTGTACATTTTATTTTATTTTATTTTTTAATTTTTTTTCAACGTTTTTAATTTATTTTTGGGACAGAGAGAGACAGAGCATGAACGGGGGAGGGTCAAAGAGAGGGAGACACAGAATCAGAAACAGGCTCCAGGCTCTGAGCCATCAACCCAGAGCCTGAAGCGGGGCTCAAACTCACGGACTGCGAGATCGTGACCTGGCTGAAGTCGGACGCTTAACCGACTGCGCCACCCAGGCACCCCTGTCATTGTACATTTTAAATAACTTTTTAGGAACCTATCTGTTACTCAAGGCCAGGTAGAATTCCAATTAGCTAGACTATACTTCTACATGTGCAACTGTGTTGCCATCTAGTGGCTGGGCTGATAGTTCATTTAACTTATTAAATAAACAATTACTGATGAACTGCTCAAGTATCAGGTAGTATTCTAGGCAGCAAAGGTGTAAAGAATAAGATTTCATTCCTACTCTCCTGTTGTTCACAGTGTGAAATGATAAAGTGAGTGGATACAAATGTGAAAAAGAACATTTTGTGAAACACCTCAGGAAGTAATGACTTCTCAAATGGAAAAACAAAAATAAAGGCAAATTCCTGCATGTTTCCACATTCTACACAGGTAGCTATAAGCATGGGTGTGATCCTGACAGCGTGTTTATACTAGCCCTAGTATAAGAATCCTCTCCCTGGTTTCTGAAGTTGAACTTCTGTTTGCTGAGTATTTATACGTCCCTTAGAGAACCTGATTTTATTTCTACCTTGTCCTCTATATCATCAAAATAATAGAGATTGCTAAATTAAACATTCTAGTCTCAGATTTAAAAGGCATTAACTACCATTAGTTATATCTCCAGATCACCCATGAGAGGGCAGTAGAATACATACATGTTAATTCATTTATTACAGACATAGAAACCATGCCAGATTTGGAATTCAATCTGCCTCATTTTTGCCACATAATCTTCCTGAATGTAAAGTTTGAACTCTGAAATCAATTTGAATTTTGAAATAAAATTTAAAACCACACTATTCTAGCTTAAAATTTCATCTTAGACAATTGTTTGAGAAGTTTTCTAAATATATAAGTATGGAGGTGGGGTTGAGGGGGGTAGTCCATAAAGATCACTGCTCAAAATTTACTGCAAAATATATTGACGTTTTTTTCCTCAGTGAAACACGATTTTTAAAAATGTCTTGTCATTACTCTCCCTCCCCCCCCCCCCCCCCCATTATAGAAGGTAATTCCTGTTTCATTGTCCACAACTCATGGTTTCACAACGGCGTGGGATATGCGGCTTTTACTGCTTTGGCTAAATTAGCTTGTGACAGTCATCTGCGATGTGTAACCAAACACCTCTTTCTGGCAGTCTTCTATTTTGGTACCTCTCTGTGAACAGATGTGGGAAGATTTTGGTCAAACCCAAGAGGCTCTGGTGGGGAGCGGTGGGGTGGGGTGGGGTGGAATGGGGCGGGACGAGGTGGGGTGGGGTGGTTGGCGAGTGCCTGGGAAACAGGCTTAACTCATCCTGACTCGCAGCCTTGGTGAAACTGGGCTGCTGCTCGCAGTAGGCACAGCGCCATGCACATACCTGTGTGTGAGCGTGTTGCAGGCGTAGTGCTTAGGCATGTGTGTCACAACAGGGCGTGGGGGCCGACCTCAGGCACTGGGAGTATCAAAGGCGCCTTGCTCTGGGATTTCAAACCTCAGGTGTTCGGAGCGTTATTCGCATCTGTGTACGTTTCAAGTTGGCACTGGACTGCAATGGCAAGAGATAATTTTATGGCTTCCTTGAGTGAGGTTTCATTTGGATTCCTCGATTAAACTAGGTGGCCGTGAAGAGTCAACCTTCATGCAAATTCAGGTCCATCGCCGTGGGGTCAATAGGACCGTAGGCACGGCTACTGCGATGGGGCTTTGGCTTGAGATCTCGGCCGGCGTCCGGGCGCGTAAGGTCCGCGGGACAAGGTTCTGGCCCCCGGGCAGACTGGAACGGGGGCGGTTCCCCTCTCGACGGTTCCAGGGCGGTGCCGGGGGCGGGCCGGAGCGTGAAGGGTGGGAAGAGGAGCCAATGAGAACCCGGCTTTTCCGGGCGGGGTGGGGCCGCGGCCGGGCGGGGCGGGGCCTTCGACTGCGCCTGCGGGGGCGGGGCGCAGCCGACCCCGAGTGCTAGCGCCGAGAGCTGGCGCCTCCGCGGTGAGAGCGAGAACCTCGCAGCCCGGCCGTGGGGGCGACGTGGAGGTCGAAGGCAGGTAGGTGCGGGGCGATCCTGGGCGGCCTCTAAGGCGGGTGCCTCGGTCCCTCGAGGCGGTGCGTGTCGCATGCTGGGCGTCGGAAGCGGGGCAGCGGGGCTGGCAGTGAGGGAGCCGGGACGCGCGGAGGTGTCGGCCGGGCCCCGCAGTCTGGGCGCCTCCCCTGCCCGGAGGGACACACGAGGGTCGGACCCGAGCCCGGCGACAACTGGCGTCGGGAGCCCGGCTGGTGGGCCGCGGTGGCCGTGGCGGAGCCTGGCGAGGCGTCTCTCCGCCGCTCACCTCGGGGCCCGAGACCAGGGGCCGGGGGCGCTCGGCAGTCTTAGGGACGGGAGAGGGAGCGCGCCATCCAGGAGGAAACGCGGGGCTGTCGCCGGGACTGGCCGGCGAATTTGAACGTCCACAGGCTGAGACCGTGGACTTTTAAACATTTGTGTGTGTTTCGATTCTTAACAGAATCTGAGGAGCACAATATTGAAAGTCGTCAAGTAGGATTTTGATTTTAAAATCGGACAGTGGGACATCTAAGAACTTTTGAGTAACTAGTATAGCAGAGGATGATTAGATTGTGAGTCAAGGGCTGGAGTCTCCGCCAGGACCCATATAACACATGTGATACCTCAGTCAAAACTACTGTGAAACTGGGAAGCTCGCGCCCAGGGGTGTTGAGAGCCAAAGGAGATGAGTGAGAGTCGTCTGTAAATGTTAGGTATTGAAATTGATGCATCAGCAGCATGCATATTCTGTAAAGAAACTACTAAACGCCAGACACGTAGTAGGCACTATGTAAATCTTTACCCCGAGGCTAGTGATTCACCTCCAAGTGTTTTAGATAAAAGTCTTAAATCTTTGTTTTCTGCGTAAATTGTTTAAGCTCCTTTTTTTTCCTCAGAATCGCCATTGCTTGAAGTGTGGTCCATTTTTAACTGATTAATAAATTTTTCCAGAATAGCACATATTATCTATACATTGTTACTGAATTATTTATCATGAAGTTAGGTAGCAATCGAATACGTAATTTACTTTTTTTGCTTTAGGTAAGTAGTTCTAGTTTAAGTTACCTGGTAAAGTAAGCTGGGAGTATGGCTTCAAATCAAGACTTTCATTTGCTTTTGTAAGATTTAAGTCCTTCAAAACAAAATTACTATGTAGCTGTATTTTTTTGTACATTTATTATAGACACTTGCGTTCTTTTCCATGGATATGTGAATGTATAAGGGGTTTTAGGGGGAGAACGGAAATAAAAAAAGGGAATAGCAATTTGTTACCATCAGACTTACTGGGGATATTTGTAGGTGGTTCTGAAGTAGTTTCCCAGGTAGAAACCTGGAAATATAGTAATTGTACCTCTTGGCCTTTCATCAGGGTTTTTTTAATATTGAATATGGCAATAGATTTTTAAAGACGCAGATATAAAGGAAGAATATTGGTTTTTTTTGATGTGACAATAGACAGTTTTCTAAACCTGGAAATTATATTTTAAAAGATCTGTAGCGTGTCTTATAGACAAGAATTTTAGACCAAAGGAGACTAAAAGTAAATCAGATGGAGTAGAGGGAAGGTTCCCAGTGAACATAATTTGTGTGTTGCTTTAAAAGTTTTATGTTTCAGCAGTTCAGTGGAAGATAGGTGTTTTGAAACTACTTAAAACAATTTTAAATGTTTTAAATATGTACTCTGTATATAAATTTTGCTGTGATTTGTAATTTGTTGATTTTGGAGGTCTGAAGCCTTACTGTCACATTATTTATTGAGCACTTGCTATATTCCAGGGCACCGTTTTAGCACTTACATTGTATTTGGGTATGAGAAGAATATAATTCCTTCCTTCTAGGAGATTGCACTCTACCAAGTGGGCTAAAATAAGTAGTAAGAAAGCTGTTTTTAAAACTGATGATAGCATCAGTCAGCATTTATTGGGACCTGCTTTGAGCCAGGCAGTGTTCTAAATTCTGTACGTGCATTACTTATTTAATCCTTAAGACAGCACCATGAGGGGTGTCATTATTTTGGTCTCCTCACTGAAAGACATAGAGGTTGAGTAACGCCCCTGTCAAACAGCCTAGGCAGCAAAGCTAGCATTCGAACCAGACAGTTAGACTCCGGAAATCCTGATCTCAACCTCTGCATTATACTGAGTTTCAAATTCTGTGAGTGGAATACAAATCCAATCCAATGTGTATTTAAAAGAGAGTTCTGTAAAGAACTTCTTCAAAAAAGAAGCAGAGAGAGAAAGAAACTGGCATTGCAAGATGTAGATGAAAGCTTGTCCAGGCTACAGTTTAATGATACTTTGTATATAAGACCATTTTCCCCCCACCCTGGTGAACGCCTCGGGACTCTTTTTGTTTCTAAACTCTCAGTCACTCAGTTACTACAATTATGGTATTATCTTAATAATAGAACAGGTGATTATTTTTCAACAAGGAGTTTAAAATATCTGTTCTCAGACCAAAAGTGAAATGTTCGATTTAAGAAAAAAAAAAAAAAATGCTTCCCTGCCTTCAAAAAGCTCATAACCAGAGATGGCTGGGTGGCTCGGTCGGTTAAATGACTGACTCTTGATTTTGGCTCAGATCGCGATCCCAGGATCTTGGGGATTGAGCCCCGAGTCCGGCTCTGCACTGCACGTGGAGCCTGGTTAAGATTCTCTCTCTCCCCCTCTGCCCTCTCCCCTGCTTGCACTCTCTTTCTCTCTCTAAAATAAAAAAAAAAAATTTGTTTCAAAAAGCATATAAGCAGACATGTAAATAAGTCCCTACAATTTCAGTGTGATAAGAGTTATAACAGAGGTTGAGACAGAATTTAGTGGGAATAGTGATGAGGGAAAATAATTCTGTGTATGATAGGGAGGAAGATTGGAGAGGAGATACCATATTTGAATTTGGCTTTGCAGGATGAATAGCAGTTAACTGAGTTGAGGAAGGAATTAGAAGATATGGATGAAAACAAGAATATTATGTGGAAGTTTATGGTATGTGTGAGGGATGTATTGTAGTTTATTGCCTAAAGATGAGAGTATATGAAGATGAGAGGCTGGGCTAAAGGGGATGGTGCCTGGAACCAAGCTGGAAAAAGAACATTTCTGAGTTTGATTATGGTGGCATTAGGGTCACTGAAATTGCTAGAAATGAGGTGAGTGTGGGGTTTCAGTGTCTCTCCTTGGGAACAATGAAGACTTGTCCGGTTTGGCAAAGTGTTTCACTATAGAATATGGTGTTAAAAGCTGTTTTAATACTTTGAAGTACAAGAAGAGTCCTAAAACAACATACAGATTTAGCTAAATAAAAAGTTAGGACTCAGAAAAAAGAAGTTGGCTGGTGCCACGCGGTGAAGAGTTTCTGTATCATGTTAGGGACTTTGGACTCGATTCTAAAGACAATGGAGAGCCAGTGAAGGATGGTAGGTAATTAGGAAAGATAGTATGGTGGTACGGTGTGGAGGCTGGATGGGATGGAGAGAGGCAGAAGATAAAGAGATAAGTTAGAAGGCTTAACGCTATTGAAATCGTCCAGATAAGAGAGGACAGGGCCTGGAGTGGGGAAATCGTAATAGAGAAGAGGAGAGGACATGTCAAGATGTAGAATTTACAGGGGCCTCAAAAGTGATTGGCTTTGAAGGTGAACAGAAAAAGTAAATGGCTTAGTTTCTTAGTTTGGGAAACCGTGGGTAGGAGAACTTGTTTTATTTTTTAATGTGAGAGGAAGATCATTGTTTCAGTGTTGAACACGTTGAGTTTGAAGTGTGTCTGTCTGGAGCATTCAGGTAGAGATGTCAGGTCGGGAGGATCCAGAGCCCAGGAGGGAGGCTGAGATTGGTGATCCAGATTTCAGAGTTAGCCAGTAAGTGGTATTTGAAGCCTTAAGAGCAGAGGAAATTGCTCAGGGAGAGCAATCATACGATATGATTCTTGATCTCAGGGTTGTGAGTTTGGGCCCCATGTTGGGTGTAGATATTTACTTCAAAATAAAATCTTAAAAACATAAAACAGTAAAATAAAATTTTATTCGGGAGTCACTCATTTATTCCAGAAGTGTATTGCCTGAGGTATTATTGGAGTTCCTGTTTGTTAAAGCAAACAAACAAACAAATGAAACAACTTTATAGCAAATTCACAGCCATACAAGAATGTAGACCTTCTAGTTTTATTACAGAATTCTTTTTCCTCCTCTGTACTTTCTATTTCTGTGCATATATTGCCAATTTAGCTTGAGTCAAACCTATGAAAGCATATGACTATACCCTCACTCAATTGTTAGCTCTCGGAAGTCAGAGAAAGTGCTTTTTTTTCCGAAGAGATCTTCACTTCCCATAAATATGGATTATTAATAAATGTTTGTTGGTTGATTCATCTTCATAACCAACCTTACTCAGTTTTGGCTCCAAGTGGCTTAGCCATCTCCAAAATTCATATTCATCCCCAAAGAATGAAGGTTTGCCACCACTGAGGAAACTCAAAAGAATGTGGTATGGCTTTGAAAGCATTTTCAAAAATGGACTTTCGGAAATATTTTCCTAATTTGTAGTATCATTAGAATAAACGTATGGTCTCTTAAGGGAGAAGGTGGCAAACTTTCTCTGTAAAGGGCTAGAATGGTGAATACTAGACTTTGTGGGCCATATGTCTCTGTCACAGCTACGCAATTCTGCTATAAAAAGCCATGGACAATACTTCAATGAATGAGCATGGGCTCTGTTCCAATGAAAGTTTATTTATAGTCACTAAAATCTGAATTTCATATAATTTTCACATGTCACAGAATATTATACTTCTTTGATTATTTTTTCAACCATTTAAAAATGTAAAAACCGGGCTTTGTTCAGAGGCCATACAGAAACAGGTGATGGGCCACATTTGGTTGATCCTGTCATAAGGAGTGTTTTTTTAAGTACTTAGACTTGTAAGTTTAGTTTTACTTATTTTTAACTTTTTAAAAATGTTTATTTTTTTTTGAGAGAGAGGAGACAGAGTACGAGTGGGGGAGGGGCAGAGAGGGAGACACAGAATCCCAAGCAGGCTCCAGGCTCCGAAATGTCAGCACAGAGCCCACGAACTGTGACATCATGACCTGAGCTGATGTCAGCCACCTAACCAACAGAGCCACCCAGGCGCCCTTGTAAGTTTAGTTTTAAAAAAAGTTCTTCAGGGGCGCCTGGGTGGCTCAGTCGGTTAAGCTTCCAGCTTCGGCTCAGGTCATGATCTCACGGTTCGTGAGTTCGAGCCCCACATCGGGCTCTGTGCTGAGAGCCTAGAGCCTGCTTCGGATTCTGTGTCCCCCTCTCTCTCTGCCCCTCTCTTGCTTGTACTCTGTCTCTCTCTCTCTCTCTCTCTCTCTCTCAAGAATAAATGAAACGCTAAAAAATTTTTTTTTAAATAAACAAAAAAAATAAAAAATAAAAATAAAAAAAGTTCTTCAGAGTTATACTTCCTGCTTTTAAATTCTAATACATTTCTTGAAACCTATGGAAATTTTAAGTTCATCCTCCTTTTCTTTCATATAACAGGTGGAAAATATTCCCCTTATTGTTTTAGAACCTGAGACATAGAGAAGTGGATTAACTTGGACAATGTCAGGATCAAAAATACGTTTGGAAATATTTTCAGTATTCAGTGCTTCTTACTAAATTAATAAAATGGCGATCTGTTTGCCTCAGTGAAAGTGGGGATTTTGAAAACTGGGTGAAATAAAAGACCAAAACTTGAAGGATTATCCTGCACTGGTTCCAAGAGGGTTAGACAGGATGGAATCTTTGATCTTTTTCCTCTCTGACTTAAATAAATAATTTTTATCCTAAAGAAAAGAAAACATGCAATTTTTCTTCACTTCATGGGCATTAGAACGGGTTGTGAGATTGAAGTATTAAGTAACTGATGGTGAGGTAAGAGAAGGAAATGTAAAGGACTTACTTCTTCACATCTAGCTATCTCAGATGTTTCTCTTATACCCCCTGTTTCTGAAAAGGAAATTCAATATTTTTATCCTTATAAGTCTTAGATTCCTGGGTAGCAGCCTGAGAATGGACTCTTTAGCATTCGACTTAGGCAGTATTAATCCACTTATATTAGTTAAAGTTTATTATTTATGCTCTATTTTTTTAAAGTTAGATTTCTTGGGGTGCCTGGGTGGCTCAGTCGGTTAAGCGTCCGACTTCAGCTCAGGTCATGATCTCAGGGTCCATGAGTTCGAGCCCGGTGTCGGCCTCTGTGCTGACAGCTCAGAGCCTGGAGCCTGCTTCAGATTTTGTGTCTCCCTCTCTCTCTGACCCTCCCCCATTTATGCTCTGTCTCTCTCTGTCTCAAAAATAAATAAATAAATAAATAAATAAATAAATAAATAAATAAATATTGATTAAAAAAATAAAGTTAGATTTCTGACTTTGGAAGTGTTTACAGCAGTGATAAATGTTTACAGCAGAGGACATGGAAGAAAATTATTAATTTTCCTTCAAAGTTACAAATGGCATACGTGTGGATTTTTTTGTGTGGATGTTATTTTTTTTTTAATTTTTTAATGTTTATTTATTTTTGAGAGAGAAAGAGACAGAGCACAAGCAGAAGAGAGGCAGAGAGAAAGAGAGAGGGAAACACAGAATCTGAAAGAGGTTTCAGGCTCTCAGAAGTCAGCACAGAGCCTGACATGGGGCTGGAACTCAGGAACCGTGAGACCATGACCTGAGCCGAAGTCAGATGCTTAACCGATTGAGCCACTCAGGCACCCCATGTGTGGATGTTAAATTTTAGGACAGATTGCGGTGTGTGTGTGTGTGTGTGTGTGTGTGCGCATGCGTGTGTGTTATTCTTGCAGCTACTTACTTAAAAGAGATATGCTTTTTTTCTTTCTTTTTATCTACCAGAGTAAAAAAACAAAAAACACCAGCTATCTAGAATATGTTTGAATTGGTTACTTAGCAATATGAAGCATAGTTTTATATTTAAATTTTTTAATGTTTATTTATTTATTTTGAGAGAGAGAGAGAGCCAAGGAGGAGGAGAGAGAACCCCAAACAGGCTCCACGTTGTCAGCACAGAGCTGGACACAGGCCTTGAACTCACAAACTGTGAGATCATGACCTGAACCTAAATCAAGAGTCAAACGCTTAACCCACTGAGCCACCCAGGTGCCCTGATATTTAAATATTTAGCTGTATTCTTTGGTACTCTGATTATTTAAGAGTCTGTTAAGGCCGATGATAATAGGACCTGCTGGGAGGAAATGACACAGCCGGCTCTACAACAGCATTCACTCAAACTGTCTTTTCCCTGGTCCCTACTTAAACTGGAAGGGGTAACATGGAACAGAAGAGGAACGTTATGTGAACTAAAGTAATGGCCCATTTGAGCGTGATCATAGCGCAGTGGTTATCATCACCCAGTTCATTTAGATGAGCAGAATTCAAGGTCAAGCAAAATGTAGCAGAACTGTATTGGCCTCTGGTGAAAATGGTGAGATGCTGTCTAACCAAGTCTTATTTGTGAACTTTCAATGTGTTCCTAAAGTGTAGTATTCTTAAGAGTTCAGTGATAATGATAATTTAAGAGAAAATGAGATCCATTTGTCCTTAGAATTTATTACTTAGCTATCAGAAGAAGAAGGCATGAAGTAAAGAATACAGAAACATGTTCAATAGCTGCATTTGGATGTACAAAAATGTTGAGAAAATAGTGAATTGAGAAAGAGTCTAAGACTTTTAATGAAGATTATTTAAAATATGGGTTTATCAAATGTGCAAAACCTGACTAAAATGACAGACTCTGTATTTGTATTAATGTTGCAAATGAAAGTTAAACATCTTTAAAATTAAAAAAGACTCTTGGAAACATAGCATACTGGACTTTTCAGTAAACCTTTCCAAATATTTTCAAAGAAAAAAATGTAAAATGATCACAGTTTCCTTTTTATTCATGGACCTTTCCTGGAAGAGACTCATTATTGTTTTATTTCGTTGTCTATCAGTGGCGGAAGAGAAAAATGGCTACATACCTCTTGGAAAAAAGTATTCATCTAGAATTGATGGATGTTATGTTTATGATTTTTGATGATATATCAGCTGAAAATTAAAACTTCACCTCTTAGTGATGACATACCCCCATTCTATACCATTATGGGACATTTCATCATGCTGATGAGGTGGCTAGAGTGAGATACAGATATCACAGTCCAGATATTATAAGTTGTACTATACTTTTAGTTTGTCAAGAAAATGACTTCTTGTGGCTTAGTTCTTCATTTACTCTGAAGAATGAGTCTATGACATTGCTTACTTATCATCATTTTGTATTATGGCCAAATAATACATTTCTAAATTGCAAAGTAGAAAGAGTGTAGTACTATTTTTGCCATTCACATCAACTCATTGTTTCAAGGAGGATTTTCAACCCTGACCCAATTCAAAACAAAAGAATAAAAGACTCTAGTGATCCTGATAAGTATGTAGCATTGTCTTTGTGTTTTCCAGACTGGAATTAATTTATGAACAGGAAAAGTCACCCACTGCATTACATTGGATCTTTGTTAATTGTATATTTTTTATACAATATTATTATATTATATTATATTATATTATATTATATTATATTATATTATGTTATATTATATATAATTTATTTTATATTACTTATTTTGGAATTTTAAATGTATTTGCATAATGGGAACATAATATTTGATGTTCACTTTATGTTTTACTTTATCATATGGTAATTATTTTGTGAAACTTCTATTTCAGGTGTGCGTGTGTGTGTGCATGTGTTTGTGTGTGTATTATGACAAAACACGTATTTCTTGCCATGGGTTTGGTTAGGGCAGTTCATGAAACACTGGCCTAAGAAGGACTTGATTGAATAGGCAGTCCTCTCTCACTAAGCAGGCTAAAGAACCTTGGCAATTGTGTGTGTATGTTCTATAAAACCAGACCGACATACACTTCTGCTATTACTGCCGGGAGATGATCCCGTTTTGATTTTCCATTCATTCCTCCCCAGAAAAACTACAATCACCTGCTGTATCTCCTCCTCTGTTGATGTTATGTGTTCCTGTTTCCTTGTGTTTATTAATTTCCTCAAACCCAATTTCTCCCCACAAACATGCCTCTCCTTCACTCAGTACCCAAGACTTCACTTTTGCCCTCATCATATCACCGGGTTCCTTGGCTCCACTGATCTTCCATTATTTACACCGAAAGCCAAGGCAAGGCATTCCCCTGAGTGGAGAAAATGACTAGTTTTTCTATCTTTGGCACTAGTCTATTTTGTTCACTCTTGTGCCCAGCTTTAGGAGAGAGATGAAGAGTCACATAGGCCAGACCCTCTATGAATCATGCTATCCAACTTCAATCAAATGTCCAGCCATTAATCTATTAACTATCCACCTTGTTGTTGAGTAGCTCTTAAAGATTTTATCCTCAAGTAGCCAGGCTTCTTCTCTAAAATGGCCGGGCTATTTTATTTTCATAGATTACAGCCTGGTACACCATGAGCAAGCTTCACTGACTTGGTATGAGAAAGTTTACCTTTCTTGGTCTGAGCCTTCATTACACTATACATACTTTTCTTGTCTTTTTCCCAGTTCTGTAAGCGCTGCCATCCTTCTCAGACTCTTAAGCCTCTTTCTTCCATGAGACCTAACCTGCCTCAAACCTCTTCCATGTCTTCATCCTTTGTGGATCTTGTTTGTTTGTTTTGTTTGTTTGTTTTTGCTGCAATTTAAAAACATGTATAGGCTTTTTTCCCCAACTTTAAACTATTGTGTTTTAGGTTGCTTGCCCCTTTTGTTTTTATTTTTTCTCACCAATTTTACAAAAAAATGTTCTACTCGTTTGCTCACTGATTGTCTTCGTAAGCTGTAACTAGCTGTTAGCTGTCCTTACCGTCCCTTTGACACCATTTATTTAATGCCCTGTCATCAAAAACAAGGACCTTTCTCAGTCGTTATCTCCTTACTTATAAAACACTGATGTGCCTCTTCCTTTTCTTTTTAGGACGTTTTCCTCCCATCTTGTCTGTGATCCACATTCTCCTGGTTCTGTTAGCTCTCCCCAGTCTTGCCCATTCTTTATCTGGTTCTGTCTTTTCCTCTCATTTACAGTTTCTTTTTTTTTTTTTTTTTCAACGTTTATTTATTTTTGGGACAGAGAGAGACAGAGCATGAACGGGGGAGGGGCAGAGAGAGAGGGAGACACAGAATCAGAAACAGGCTCCAGGCTCTGAGCCAACAGCCCAGAGCCCGACGCGGGGCTCGAACTCACGGACCGCGAGATCGTGACCTGGCTGAAGTCGGACGCTTAACCGACTGCGCCACCCAGGCGCCCCTCATTTACAGTTTCTAATCATGATTCATGTTCTCAAAGGTTTAGCCCCTACCTCTGCTTTTTGAAAAACTCTCCGCTTACCTCCCATTTGAGACTTTTGCTTTACTGGGATGCAGAATAAAGTGATATAGTCATTGGCAAATACGTACATACATACATATATGCATAAATCATACATACATACAAACTCTCTGCTTAGGGAACCTGTAGGTTCTTGCTTCTTTTTTTTCAATTTCACACCTATCTTAAACCTTCTTTACCCTCGATTTTTCCATCTTTCACTTTACTCCCAGCAGATAATCGCCCTTGTTATCTCAAAGAGAAAAGAGCAGCCACCAGAGGAGAGGTTCATCAGCGTAAGGCCCCTACACCTACATATATACCTGCATCCTTACCTTTCTTTCCTCATTACCTTCTGTTCCCAGGGAAGCACTCTTCTTCTTCCTGACAAATGCTAATCCCTGCAGCTCCAGTTGGAGGCCACACCCTGCCTCCCTCTTGGGGTTTGCTCTCAGACCTTTGTTTCTTCTCTACTGATTCCTTTCCACCACTGTTTAAACAAGCTTAGCTCTCCTCTATCCTAAAAAAAAAAAAAAAAAAAAAGGCTTTCCTGAGCCCTGTATTTCCTGTTCAGCTACCACTCTGTTGTCCACTTGCCTCCCTGGATAAACCCCTTGAAAGGATTGGCTGCAGTTGCTGTTTCCATTCTTTTTTCCCACCCACTTCTCATTTCACTGTGACCCCTGCCATGCCACTGAACCTGCACTTACCCAAGTTCTTATGACCAACAGACACTCAAGTCTTTACCTTATTTGACCTTTTAATGGTGTATCTGTCACTGTTGACCATTCTTTTCTGTTTAAGGATTCTCTTCCTTTGACTTCCATGACTCTACACACTCCTGGTATTTTCTTCCATCTTTTATCTACATTTATGACTTAAATTGCCATCTTTGATAGAAGAGGACTGACCTAGAATGTCCTAGAACTGACCTGTTTTGGATTAGTAATATTTTTAGAGTGTATAATGCTTGATGCCAACAGAACGTGATGATCTACAAAAGTCATTTAAAAAATAAATTATGATTCTGTGGTGACAAAGGATGTGTGGCCTGGTATGGTAAGAAATAAATTAGTTTGTAAAGTTTGTGCGGATACCACAGTGAGATGCCACAACGTTAACAGAATGGCTAAAATCAAAAAGCCTGATAGTCTAAGTCCTGGTGAGATGAAGGAGTGGCCAGAACTCATACACTACTAGGGAGGGTGTAAATTGGTACAACCCCCTTTGACAGGTCTTTGGCAGTGTCTGTTAAAGTGAAGTGTATGATCGACAGTAGCCAAACTATGGAAAGAGCCAAAATGTCCATCGATGGATGAATGGATAAAGAAGATGTGCTATATATATATATATATATATATATATATATATATATACACACATATATATGTGTATATATATA
>NW_024412388.1:98680694-98732859 GCF_014898765.1 Herpailurus yagouaroundi | reverse complement strand
ATATATATATATATATATATATATATATATATATATATATACACACAATGGAGTATTACTCGGCAATCAAAAAGAATGAAATCTTGCCATTTGCAACTATGTGGGTGGAACTGGAAGGCATTATGCTACGTGAAATTAGTCAGAGAAAGACAAATATATGACTTCACTCATATGAGGACTTTAAGATACAAAACAGATGATTAATTAATTAATTAATTAATTTAAAAAAATAAAGTGAAGTGTATGTCTGCCCTATAACCAGCAATTCTACTGCTAGGTAATACCCAAGAGATTTAAATAAGTGACTATATACATTAAAGACACATAGAAGAATGTTTATAAGAGCTTTCCTCATAATAGTCAAAACTGGGAACAAATGTTCATGTCTGTCAACAGGAGAATGAATTAATAAATGCTGGTGTTTCTATTAGATGGAATAATACTCAGCAAGGGAAAAAAAACCCTGCTGTTATATACAATAGCATGAATGAATCCTACAGATACTATTTTGCACAAAAGAAACCATACACAAAATACTACTACTGTATGATTTTGTTTAAATGAAATTCAAGAAAAGGCAAAACTAATCCGTGGATTGAAGTCAGATGGGTGATTCCTTCTGGGGGATGGTTACTGCCTGGAAAGGGACTCGAAGGAACCTGAGGTGTGACAGGTGGTTTACACAGGGTATTCATATGTAAAAGTTCTTTGAGCTGTACGCTTAGGATTAGTGGACTTTATGTGCTTTATATATGCTACACTAAAAAAAAGAAAAAAATTTGCACATCTTAGAAAACTCTTGGCACATAGTAAGTGCTTCAGAAGTATTTGGTCTGGTGCCGGGCTGGCTTAGTTGGTGCAGCATGCGACTCTTGATCTCCGGGTCATGAGCTTGAGCTTCACGTTGAGTGAAGAGATTACTTTAAAAAAAAAAAAAAAGAAAGAACTATTTGTTACTGTTGTTCTATTTGTCAGGAATGCCTCTCAGTTTTGTTCTTTTGGTAGATGCTTTCTCATCTGTCAAATTTCATTTAATAATAAACTGCCTATAATTATATATAAATGTCCTGTAAGTGTGTTTGTATTTTATTTTCATGTGTATGATTTTCTAATGGAATATAGTATGGAGTGAAAGGTACATAGACTGGTTTCAGAGTATGGTTCTGTCACTTAACCACGTGCCTTTGCACCTCTGTTTTCTGTCTGTAAATGAGGACAATAATACCTGCCTGTGGCACAGATTTTTTGCCAACTCTAATGTCCATTCTCTTAAGACACAGAAGTCAATTTTTTGGCTGGGCACATTGCAGGATAAAAAGATGAATGATTACGGTGCCTGGGTGGCTCAGTCGGTTAAGCGTCCGACTCTTGGTTTTGGCTCAGGTCATGACCTCGTGGTTTGTGGGTTCGAGCCCCACATTGGACTCTGTCCTGACAGTGTGGAGCCTGTGTGGGATTCTCTCTCTCCCCACTCTCTCTACCCCTACCCAACTCGTGCTCTATCTCTCTCTTAAAATAAATAAACTTAAAAAAAAAAAAAGGTGACTTATTATGTTTCCCAGTCTCACATGTATCTAGTACATGTGACTAAGTCCTGGTCAGTGGGCAATCAGCAAAAGCATTATATGGGACTTTCAGGAATGCTGCTTTAATAGAGCTGCCTTTTTTCCTTTCTACTTCCTGGAATGCATGTGTAATAGCTGGAACTCTAACAGCTCATATGAACTATGAAGTGATTGTGAAGATAGAAGCTATGCGTTGGGGATGGCATAGCAGAAGCATTGGAGCTCAAGGACCTTGGGGCACCTTAGGCTGCTACTCACCTTCCTTCCTTCCTTTCTCCTTCCTTCCTTCCTTCCTCCCTCGTTTCCTTCCTTCCAGTAAGTCTATGCCCAACGTGGAGCTCGAACTCACAACCCAGAGATCAAGAGTTGTGTGCTTCACCAACTGAGCCAGCCAGGTGCCACTCTCTCTTTTTTTAAGTGGAGAGAAACAGACATCTCTTTGTTTAAAAACATTGGCTAAGCTCCTGCCATTTTCAGTTTTTAAGTGATCTGTACACAAACTTAATCCTAACTGATATACGACCTCAAAGAGGTGCTCCAAAAATCGATATAAAGTGACTGAAATGGTTGGCATATAATAGTTACTTAATAAAGCTCAACTGCTGTTACTGCTGTTTTAGTTCCCAAAATGCCTTATATGAAGTAGGTGTTCAGAACATACATGATGAATCTTCTAAAAGTAAGTTATCTTTTTTTTTTGAAACAAATGTTATACAAGTGATTTATGTTTATTTTTAAAAATTAGAAAATACAGGGGTGCCTGGGTGGCTCAGTTGATTAAGTGTCCAGCTTCAGCTCAGGTTATGATCTTGTGGTTTGTGAGTTCAAGCCCGTCATCAGTCTGTCTGCTGTCAGCACAGAGCCTGCTTCAGATCCTCTGTACCCCTCTCTCTTTGCCTTTCCCCTGCTTGCGTGCTCTCTCTCTCTCTTTCTCAAAAATAAACATCTAAAAACTAAAATTAAAAAATTTGAAAGTAAAGATTAACCAAAAGAAAACTCACCATAGTTCTATTACTTAGAGATAATCTCTGTTAACATTTTGGTATATATCCATGTTTACTTTTAAATTTTATGTATTTATTCATACAGGTTTTTGAATTATACTGCACAGTCTTTTATAACATTTTTCTTTTACTTACTAGATTTTGAACAGGGTATAACTTAATAGTATTTCAGTCTATGGGTTTGCCATAATATTGTACATCTAACGTACAGTAAATAAATACATTTAATGATAGTCCCTATTAGAAATTTATTTTCCATTTTACAGTAATCGAAATCCACTCTTTCATATACATTTGTGAATTTATCCAGCGACTTCCCTTGGATAAATTATTAGAAGTGATATTTCTGCAATATTATGTGTGTTCATTTTTTTTAAAAAGCATTAAGATTTTAGTATAGAAAAATGTAAAGAATGCAATGTAATTTTTTTTGTTTTTTTATAAAGTTTATTTTTGAGACAGAGAGAGACAGAGCATGAACAGGGGAGGGGCAGAGAGAGAGGGAGACACAGAATCTGAAGCAGGCTCCAGGCTCGGAGCCATCAGCCCAGAGCCCGACGTGGGGCTCGAACTCACGGACCGCGAGATCACGACCTGAGCTGAAGTCGGACGCTTAACCGACTGAGCCACCCAGGTGCCCCAAGAATACAATTTAAAAGAGCCATTTTTCCACCATCCAAGTAGATCCTGTCTTAACATTAAAAAACAACAACAAAAGTATGTAATACCAGTTTAAAAAAAAGGTTCAAGCATTATAAAGTTATAAAATGGAGAGTAAAAAACTTGTTTCAAGTCCTTGCTGGTCTCATCGTTGATGATTTCTTGCTTATCCACTATAATGCAATAAGCAGCGTCCATAAAATTTAATCTTCCAAAACACTGAGTCATGGTATTACAAAAACAATACAAAAAAAATGTTTAAAGTATGGTCTGATTGTATAAAAAGTATCGGTGTGAAGATGATGAAACTTTTACTGACAGAACTGACCTTATACTGAACCGAGAAAATCCAAATGATGGTAAGATGATCACTTCCTAACTACCCCTTTCGTTCACGTTGAGGAAGAGAAAAGGCCTAGTCCACCCACTCCATATCAGAGAAGGAGGCTGGACAGAGGAGGAGTCAGTTATATAATATTCAGTTCACATGATGGCAAGGTGTGTGTGTGTGTGTGTGTGTGTGTGTGTGTGTGTGCATGTGCACATTTGTTTGTGAATGGGTATGTATATAGATATATGTATATCTTTTTTAAAAGGGTATAGAGAAGGAATCATACTAGAGAAATTGTTTCCCCCACTTTTATTTTGCACATTTTCCCATATCTACACATAGATCTCTACCTCATTCTTTTTAATACTTGCATGGTATAGGTAGGTATCTCCCATTTTTTGAAAGTTCACATTAGGCTGTTTGCTTTTACAGGCAATCTACCTGTGTCCCTGTTTTTGCTAACTGAAAGAAATCTGAAGAGGACATTCACTGCCACAAAGAAAGGCAAAAAGTGAAAGTAGCGTTCAGCATTTATTTTGCATTGAACTGAGCTATTATAGACGCACTCAGCTAGAGTATCTCTGCGGAGCTCCTGCCCCTGGAACTACACTCCGCATCTCAGCATCAGCCACCATGGCTTTGAACTGCATCTGTGAGCATCTATACTTGAGCTCAGTTTATTTTGTGCATCTATTAGCAAGATGTGTGCTAAGGTATCAGAATCCTGAGAGAGGCTATTTTGGGGGGTCTGGGAAAGCTGAAACAATTTTCCTTATAAATTAATGGTAATTACTTTTTCACTTTATGCCAATTTGGGTTATGAAAGGTTTCATAGAAATGCCCTATTTTCAGATGGTGGGGAGGCCTGTATTCAATGGTCAAGGTGTTCTGTTTGAGTGGCTTGTCTGTTACGCATAGGCACCCAGCTGACAGGCTGAAACCCAGCCTGAGGTTCACTTGTCAGTACTCGATGCCAGTCTGCCCCCACTTCCTCACCCAGCCCTGGCTCTAACAGTCCACCCCGGCCACTCATCAGCCTGGCTGCCCCCTCATTCTTCTCAGGCATTAACATCTGCAGGGCCTGGCCTCTTGACCTTGTTCAGGCCCTGTCTGCTACACCAACAGCCCTCCTATGCGCATGCTGTCCTGACTCCCCAAGCTCTGGTGCTCTCACCCCCCCCCCCCCCCCCCGGCTCTGCTCTGATGTGGCTCCTTAGCATCAGGCATGGATGCCTGCCTTACACTCAGTTCCCCCTGACCCTTTAGTTCCGAATAGGCCAGGAGGAGAAGAGGGAGAGTAGTAACTATGATTGCTTTTAAGTGATATTGTTGGGCCTGAGGGTTTCATACATTACAGACCTAAAACTTCGTGTGTTTTAAATGGTAATTTGAGGAATAGGAGACATGTTTAATAACTATGTGAATGTACTTTGTGTTGCTTTTATATTGTCAAGTGAGATAAAATATCCGTTGAATGTGTAATTTTGGGATGATTTGCAAACTCGAGAAATCTGTCTTCTGGCTTTTTGGCTTTAGAATAAGATAGGAAGTTACATTGTTCAGGGGATATGAATGTACGTTTTTAGGAGAGCCTGTTATGTCTATAGTTTTAAATCCTTGAAAAGTACGTTGTTTATATAACACTAAAAAAGACAGGATACGAGTTCGTATATACTATAATTGCTACTATATAAAAATGTGCTTATGAAAAAAAAGACAGGAAATATACTAAAATATACTAGTGATTACCGGAGATGGTAGGCTTACAGGTATTTTCCTCTCATTTTCTCTCTTTTCAAAATTTCTAAAAAGTGGTAGTAGTACTTTATGATATTTAAAACTTTAAAAAAATGTTTCTTTTTACTTTCTGGAATTTTTTCCCAACCTTTGAACACTATAGGAAGTAAGAATTTTGCTGTCTTTATTTTCCAGTGTCTTGCTAAGAATTTAGCCAAGATTTAGTTTGTGATGTAAAAACTGTGTTACTTGGGGGCACCTCGTGGCTCAGTCCATTAACCTTCTAACTTCGGCTCAGGTCACGATCTCACGATTTGTGAGTTCAAGCGCCCCCATTGGGCTCTGTGCTGACAGCTCAGAGCCTTGAGTCTGCTTTGAATTCTGTGTCTCCCTCTCTTTCTGCCCCTCTGCCCTCGCGTTCTGTCTCTCTCTCAAAATAAATAAACATTAAAAATAATAATAATAATAATAATAATAATAATAATAAAACAAGCTATTTTGAAGCTATTTCTAAAGTATACAAGTTCTAGTTTGGGACAGTTATTTCTTTAGAGGAGGTTTTGAAAAGGATGATTAGATCAAAAAATTAAGATAAACCACTTAATTATTTGGATGGTTACTAACATTGCATTAATTTAATGTAATTGTAAAGTTTCATGTTATTAAACTTACTTTTATATGTAATTTTTCACACTGTGGCATTTTATAAAACTTCCTCTTCTGCTGAAACATTTAATTTGACCATTGTACCTAAGCAGCCTTTAAAATTTAGCTATGAACCAGCATTTTTTATCCCGCTCAGCAGGGGTGGATACCAATCCCTGTGTTTCTCCTATTCTGGGTAGAAGTTAAGCACTTTGAGTGATTATCTTAAGCTTCCGGTCCCTTAGTGTGAGGTGGGCAGGAAGTACCTCCCCCTTTTCCCTTAGGAGGCAAGGAAACACACACCGCCCAATTTCTTTAAAGAAGTTCTTTATATTGTCCCTCGTAACCCTTACAACTAACTAATTATAATTCCTTTTACATAGTTTTGACAAGGGTAATGAACTGATGTTAACACAGCCAGTTTGGGGCTGCCCTACTTCATAAGCCTTGCACTTTTCTTTAGAATATGGAAGTGTTGGACTCCTATTGTTTTGATCTTGGCCTTTGAGGCCCCTGCTGAAACTCTGAGAGGACAGGAAAAGTTGCATTTGACATCCTGTTATATTAGCTGATATTATTGTTATGTCTGCCCACAAACAAGTAATACGTACTGGTTAAATGCAGAAGCTTTGGAGTAAAGCGGAACTAAGTTTGTGTTACCTGGGTAACATACCCAACCCGTTCAGTCTCAGCTTCCTCATCTACAAAAGGGGGGTAATAATAACTATTTGTCAGAGCTGTGAGAATCAAATGTAATAATGCACGTAGGTACTAAGCACAATGCTTGGCACCTGAAACATTTAATAAGTGATAATAATGATCATTTAAAATATCACATCACCTGGGGTGCCTGAGTGGCTCAGTCGGTTGAGTGTCCTGCTTCGGCTTAGGTCCTGATCTCCCGGTTCGTGGGTTTGAGCCCCGTGTCGGGCCCTGTGCTGACAGCCTGGAGCCTGGAGCCTACTTTGGATTCTGTCTCTGCTCCTCCCCAGCTCATGTTCTGTCTCTCTCTCTCTCTCTCCTTCAAAAATAAATAAACATTAAAAAAAATTTTTTTAATAAAATAAAATATCACATCACTATGCAAAGATACCTCTTCTGTGCCACCTGGATTTTTTTCTCTTTACCCTACATTTGCTGAAAATATTTGGGTTGTGGTAATTAAGTTCTCCTGCTGATAAGAGACATAAGAACTGAATTAGAGAGGACCGCTTTGACGTCGGTCATGCTATTAGTGACACTGAATACTCTCTTGTTGACTTACTACAGCATTCTTTATGGGACAGGAGCAGTGGTGTGAATAACAAATCATATCATTAGCTTATTTGGAAGATATCTTTTAAAACTTAGGGATTATGAATTTAAGAAACAAAAAACAAATGAACATGGGGAAGGGAAGGAAAAATAAGATAAAAACAGAGAGGGAGGCAAACCATAAGAGACTCTGAAATACAGAGAACAAACTGAGGGTTGCTGGCAGGGTGTTGGGGGGGGATGGGCTAAATGGGTGAAGGGCATTAACGAGGGCACTTTTTGGGATGACCACTGGGTGTCAAATGTAAGTGATGAATCAGTAAATTCTACTCCCGAAACTATTATTACACTATATGTTAACTCACTTGGATTTAAATTTTTAAAAAATGAAAAGAAAAAAAAACTTACGGATTATATTATGTATTTTTTTCAAAGTATCTTTCTAAATTTATTTTTCTTATTTTCCTTGGTAAATTTAGTTGAGTATCTTTCAAATGTATTTGGTAAAACACTACTTTATAGGCTAACTGCATTACAGTAGTATTCTATTTAGTATTATGTTCCAGTCCAAAGATGTGGTCTCAACAGCGTACTAATTAACATATGTGTTATAACAGGGGGTATACTGTAAGAAAATTAGTTTGCATTCTTTTCACAAACATAGCAGGAAGGCATGACGTAGAAGCCAATGAAATGGCTTAACAAAGTTGGGCAGAATATTAGATTTGAACAAATACTAGATTTGAGCAGGGCATTATCATATTGTGGGTCAACTAGATAGTCATAATCGAGTTTTGGTGAGTGGAGTGCCAACTGTATAAATTAAACTGTTGTCATCCTCTGTAGGCAGAACAATACTTTTACGTCTCTGTTTTGCTACCTCTAACATCTACACCTCTATTTTGCTCTGTTTTGCTACACCTGTGTTTCATCTTCAACTGTAGCACTTTTACACCTTTCATATCACAAATTGAAGGTGCATCCCAAAGAGATTTTGAGGTTTATAAAGGAGACAAATAGGACAAGGCAAGAGTTGCTGGGAGCTTGGTCCCTGTACTCCTGATACGAGAATCGGGTAAGGACTTTTAGTGCGCACAGCACTCCTGGCTCCTGTGAATCTAAATCCAACTCTTTATTGGTATCTGTGCTCCAGAGTAACTCTTTGGAAATCCGAATTGTCTCCTAAATTCTAAGAGGTATGGTTAGCTGAAGAGCCTGCTTCTACACTCCTAGGGATTTTGAATTTCTCTGTAAGCTCTGATATAAACTTGGCTAACTTCATGGTTTAAGATGTTGGTTTGGGAACTTAGTTCTACTTTAAGGCCTGTTTTACCAGGGGCCCATACAGCCTCTTAGGACTGGTACATTTCTGGATATGGTACACTATACAATTAACCATACCTAGCATGGCTCTAAACTAGATTATTGACCGAACACTAGATTGAAGTCTAGCTGCAACAGAAGCACAGCTACTAATTTGATTGCCAGCCTCCTTGAAATGTAGACGGAGGAACGCTTTTCTCAAATCGCATTCTTCTTTCTTCCAGCCTCTAGTGCATGTGTCCCCTGCTCCCCCAGGCTTCTTTTGTGTTTCCCTGTCATTTGGGAAAAGCCTAAGACTGTCCAGATGTAAATGACCTCTGTAGGCATGTATTTTGCACCTTTCAGAAGACAGTTCTTGGTGAGTAGTTAACAATACTGTTGCTAAGAGAGCAGATCTTAAATGTTCTCGATACAAAATAAAATAGTAATGAGTTGATGAATGTGTTAACTAACCTTATTGTGATAATCATTTCAGAGTATATGCACTTACCAAATCATGTTGTACGCCTTAAGCTCACACAATATCCTATGTCAGTTATACCTCAATAAAGCTGTGGAGGAAAATACTTCTTACATCTTCTCTGTACCCTGAGTTTCAAAGGAAAGAGTTGTTTGCATTTTATACTCATAAAACTTTTGGTCGCCTGGTTACTTTAGCAGACCCCTGAATATTCTCAGTTTACTTGTGTAAAATGGTAAACTTTAAAGGTAATACACGTGTAAGTTGGAATACTTTACTCTGTACTCATGGTCTTCTACGGGTGCACAAGGTGATACACTGAGATGAAAAGAGCATTAGCATTGTTTTTGTATCAGTTTTCATCTAAAAAAGCAATAAATTAGGCTGTACTAAATTAATGTACAGACTGACACTGATGCCTTCACTCCTGTCAGAGTTCATTTATGGGATTAATCCCCAGGGAAAGAGTGCTCATCCCCCAGCAAAAAGGAGTTGACAGTGACATCCTCACTTTCTGTTTACTTTTACCTGTTGCAACACATAGCAGTTTTTATGTGTCCAGCTTATGTGTGTCTAAGTAGGTAGATTTAAAAATTATATTTTATTTAAATTTTTTAAATGTTTATTTATTTTTGAGAGAGAGAGACAGAATGCAAGCAGGGGAGGTGCAGAGAGAGAGGGAGACACAGAATCCGAAGCAGGCTCCAGGCTCTGAGCTGTCAGCACAAAGGCCAACGCAGGGTTCGAACCCACAAGCTGTGAAATTGTGACCTGAGCCAAAGTGAGACACTTAACCGTCTGAGCCACCCAGGTGCTCCTTAAGATTTTATTTTTAAATAATCTCTATACCCAAAGTGGGGCTCTAACTCACAACCCTCAGATCAAGAGTCACACATGCCACTGACTGAGCCAGCCAGGTACCCCTACAAATTATATTTTAAATGGTAGAATCATTACAATCCTTTGAGAATAGGATGAACAATAGCCTTGAAAATAATTTGTATCTCAGGGGTGCCTGGGTGGCTCAGTCAGTTAAGTATCTGACTTTGGCTCAGGTCATGACCTCATGGTTGGTGAGTTTGAGCCCCCCATCAAGACTCTGCTTTCAGCACAGAATCCGCTTCAGATCCTCTGTCCCCCTCTCCCTCTGATTCTCCCCAACTTGTTCTCTCTCTCTCTAAATAAACTTACAAAAAAAAAAAAGAATTTGTATTTCATGTAGTTTCTTAGTTTGTTATGGAGAAGTATTTTTAAAAGTTTAGAAGTTGAAAGTTTAAAAGTTTAAAATATTTCCTTTACCAGTAGAAAAGTTCCAGAACTGTTGGGTTTCTGTAATAACAATTGATTATTGGCAGAAATTTTTAAAAATATAGACACATTCAATATATCCCTTCAAGGTAAAAGTGATGTTTTAAGAATGAATGAGAACTCTATTGTTTTTCTGAAGAATCTCATGATTTAGAGAGAGGATTTGGTGTTTGGAAGTGTTTTCATTGCTATTTATTGTTGCCCAAAACAAAGGATGTATATCATCTATAAAAGCTTCATATCTGCACACTTAGGACCCTTGGAAACAATTTTCTGGTCTGTTTTAAAATCTTTCAGAGGTACCTGGGTGACTTAGTTGGTTAAGTATCCAACTTCAGCTCAAGTCATGATCTCACAGTTTGTGACTTCAAGCCCCGCATCGGGCTCACTGTCGTCAGCTCAGAGCTGGCTTTGGATCCTCTGTCCCCCCTCTCTCTGCCCCTCCCCGCCACTCAAAATGAGTAAACATTTAAAAAAATTAAATCTTGGGGCACCTGGGTGGCTCAGTCGGTTGAGCGTTTGACTTCGGGTCAGGTTATGATCTCGAGGTCCATGGGTTCAAACCCTGCATTGAGCTCTGTGCCGACAGCTCAGAGCCTGGAGCCTGCTTTGGATTCTGTGTCTCCCTCTCTCTCTGCCCCTCCCCAACTTGTGTTCTGTCTCTCTCCCTCTCTCAAAAATAAATAAACATTAAAAATTTTTTTTTAAATAAAATAAAACCTTTCAAAGTAGTTCCAATGGATTTTTCATCAGTTTATTAAAAAATTAAATATTTAACACGGACCAATTAGTTTGCAAATATAGTGCATAGACTTTGGAGAAGATGGAAATATACCAGCCAGATTTCAGCAGAAACTTTTGCTTAGTTGTGAATGGAATTCAAGGATGAGGATTTCAATTCAGTCCACAAAGCTCTTCTTTCTTTGGCTCCTAGGTATTGTGGTGAGCTATCTTTTTCAACTCCTATAACCCTTTGTATTAGTCAGCTCAGCTGCCATAACAAAGTACCACAGACTCAGTGACTTAAACAGTGGAGTTTATGTTCTTACACTTTTGGAGGGTAGATGTCTGAAATTAAGGTGTTGGTTTCTTCTGGGGCCTCTCTCCTTGGCTTTATAGATGGCTGTCTTCTCCCTGTGTCTTCACATGGTCTTCTTTCTGTGTCTGTGTCCCAAATTCCTTTTCTTATAGGGATACCAGTTATATTGGATTAGGGCCCACTCTAGTGATTTTATTTTAACTTGATTACATTTTGAAAGACTGTCTCCAAATGCAGTCATATTCTGAGATACTGGGGGTTGGGACTTCAACACATGAATGAGGGAGGGGATGGGGGAGAGACACAATCCAGCCCATAACACACTTAGAATCAAGCAGAAAATACGCTGAATTTAGAACTAGATATTTGAATCACTGTTTCAAGAAAAAAAATCATGTACAATCACATTGCTCTTACATAAAATATTTACAATTTATAATACTTTAGTAAGAATGAAATGGTTCTTTTGTCCTCCATCTATATAGTTAATTTTTAACAAAGCTAATAAAATAAAATTATTTTTAACAATATCTCATGCTTTAGGGTGCTTGGGTGGCTCAGCTCAGGTCATGCATGATCTCACGGTTCATGGGTTCGAGCCCCGCGTTGGGCTCTGTGCTGACAGCTCAGAGCCTGGAGCCTGCTTCAGATTCTGTCTCTGTCTCCCCTGCTCATTCTCTCTCTCAAAAATAAAATAAACATTAAAAAATTTTAAAAAGTATATCTCGGGGCACCTGGGTGGCTCAGTCGGTTAAGCGTCCGACTTCGGCTCAGGTCATGATCTCACGGTCTGTGAGTTCGAGCCCCGTGTCGGGCTCTGTGCTGATAGCTCGGAGCCTGGAGCCTGCTTCAATTCTGTGTCTCCCACTCTCTCTGTCCCTGCCCTGCCTGTGCTCTCTGACTCTCATAAATGAATAAATGTTAAAAAAAATGTTTTTAATTAAAAAATATATCTCGTGCTTTAAAATTTTTCATTTTATAGTATGCATATTATTATAGTTGTGTCTAATTTATAAATATACATAAATCATTTTTTTCATAGGAGTTTCAAATCAGAGTTTGGAGACCTCTGACTTTAGATATGTCCCTTATCAAAATGTCTTTATCTTGAAGGTAATATGCTATTTGCTAATAAGAACAAGAGTTTTAGAGTTCAAATTCCAGTTTTTCCACTTAATAATGTAATGTATATGACCCTAAAAAGTTATTCAACCCAGGGTGCCTGGGTGGCTCAGTCGGTAGAGCTTCCTACTCTTGGTTTTGGCTCAGGTCATGGTTTGTGGGATTGGGCCCTGAATCAGGCTCTGTGCTGACAGCACGAAGCCTGCTTGTGATTTTCTCTCTCTCTCCCTCTCTCTCTGCCTCTCTCCTGTGCTCGCTCTCTCTCTCAAATAAATAAACATTTAAAAATGTTATCTAATCCTGGGATGCTTGGCTGGCTCAGTCAGTAGAGCATTGGACTCTTGATCTCAGGGTCATCAGTTCAAGCCCCACTTTGGGTGTGGAGCCTACTTTAAAAAAAAATTATCTAACCCTGCTAAGCCTCAATTTTCTCACCTAGAAAATCAAAATATCTTCCTCCAGAGATTGTTGTGAGGATTAAATGAGATGTGTATAGTGCCCAACAAATCATAAATATATAAAAAGGACCTTACTATTGTGGTGCTTGTTATCATTTTAAATAAGCTGTTTTGGTGTTACTCATTTATCCTTAAAGTATTTTAACATGTTTTCCCCTCCTACAAATGGGGCAACTTCAAATCATTAGAAACTCTTAAAGTAACAGGCATTGCTGATTTTCATAAACCTTTCCTCTTTTTACATCCTTTTTTTTAAATTTTATTTTTTATTTTTTAAATTTACATCCAAATTAGTTAGCATATAGTGCAACAGTGATTTCAGGAGTAGATTCCTTAGTGCCCCTTACCCATTAAGCCCATCCCCCCTCCCACTCCCCCTCCCCTAACCCTCAGTTTGTTCTCCATATTTATGAGTCTCTTGTGTTTTGGCCCCCTCCCTGTTTTTATATTATTTTTGTTTCCCTTCCCTTAGGTTCATCTGTTTTGTCTCTTAAAGTTCTAATAGGAGTGAAGTCATATGATATTTGTCTTTCTCTGACTGACTAATTTCACTTAGTATAATACCCTCCAGTTCCATCCACGTAGTAGCAAATGGCAAGATTTCATTCTTTTTGATTGCCGAGAAATACTCCATTGTATATATATACCACATCTTCTTTATCCATTCATCCATCGATGGACATTTGGGCTCTTTCCATACTTTGGCTATTGTTGATAGTGCTGCTATAAACATGGGGGTGCATGTGTCCCTTCGAAACAGCACACCTGTATCCCTTGGATAAATGCCTAGTAGTGCAATTGCTGGGTTGTAGGGTAGTTCTATTTTTAGTTTCTTGAGGAACCTCCATACTGTTTTCCAGAGTGGCTGCACCAGCTTGCATTCCCATCCTCTTTATACATTCTCATATTTAGGGTTTAGTCATTAATTCAGCAAATATTTATTGAGGGATTACTGTATGGGGCACACTCTTCTAGGTGCTGGGAATATAGTCATGAACAATCTTATGTTCCAGTCGGGAAGACAAACAAGAAGTGAACAAACAAATAATGGAATTTCAGGTAAATGATTAGCTCTATGGAGAAAATATAGCAGAGTGAAGGCATAGAAAAATATGTGGGGGAAGAAGCCTTATTTTTATTTTTTTTAATGTTAATTTTGAGAGAGAGAGAGCTCACACACAACTGGGGTAGGGATGGAGGGGCATAGGATCTGAAGCAGTCTCTGCACTGACAGCAGAGAGCTGACACGGGGCTTGAACCTGAGAACCACAAGTTCATGACCTGAGCCGAAGATGGATGCTTAAGTGACTGAGACACCCAGGCGCCCCAAAAGAAGCCTTACCTTAGATAAGATGGACAGGAGATGTGAAAAATGAGTAGAAATCAGAAAACAAGAGAGGGAGAAATGATGGCGTGGATTGGTGTGGTAGCAATGAAGATAGTGAGTGGTCAGGATAAGAGGTATGTTTTGAAGTTGGAATTACCCTTTGTCTAGTCAGCTTAGGCTGCTATAACAAAAATACCATCGACTGGGTGGCTTAACAAATATTTATTTCTCACAGTTCTAGAGGCTGAGAAGTCCAATATCAAGGTGCCATCCAGTTGGGTTCCTGGTGAGGGCTCTCTTCCTGGTTTACAGATGGCTGTCTTGTTGTATCCTCCCATGGTGGAGAGAGAGATCATCTATCTCTCTTATGTTTCTTCTTATAAGGGCACTCATCCCATTCATGAGTACTTCATCCTCATGACCTCCCAAAGGCCTCATCTCCAATACCATCCCATTGAGGATTAGGGCTTCAACATAGGAATTTGGGGGGGGGGGGACACATTCAGTCAGTAACACCATTGGGTTAGTTATGAGAGTAGTTCCCAGGGTTACGCAGCTTTGTTAAGTAAAATCTCCATCAGTACCCATTAGATTCAGTGAACAGCGAAGAATTGTAGTCATTTGGAAGTTTTTTGAAGTGTGGATAACCAGCCATTTAACACAGTCACGAAGTTAGCATTATTCTAATTCTTTGACTTGTGCCTCAACATCTGAATATAATCTGCATTAAGTCAACTGTCATTTTTCATCCTTTCATTAAAAAAAAAAAAAAAAACTCAGGAAGGGGCACCTGGGTGGCTCAGTCAGTTAAGTGTCCGACTCTTGATCTCAGCTTGAGTCTTGAGCTCAGGGTCGTGAGTTCAGGCCCTGAATTGGGCTCCGTGCTGGGTGTGAAGCCCGATTGAAAAAAGAAAATAGCTAAAAAACAAAACAAAACAAAACCAAAAACCTCAGAAAATCACCATGACAGAGGTCTTAAGAGAGTTGATTGAACTATTAAGGCATTAAATTTATTTTTTGAAGAATCCTATTGCTTGTTTTGCAGTTAAGCACAATAACTGTTAAGAAGTTTATATTGTCTATTATTAGTAATATTAGGGTTTTTTTTAAGTTTCTTTGCTATTTTGAGTATCATTTTTAGTTACCTATAAGGCTGTTTCCTCTGATTAGGAGTGAGATAAAAGGCTGATATCCTGTTTGTGCTTGCTTTGAAGGTTTGTTGCTCAAGGAACAGTTGACAAGCTGGTAAAAGTTCGAGAGGTAGAAGCCAGTTTGACATTTTTTTTTTCTCTTTTGCTTTAAAATATTTGAAGCAAATTCAATGGAGAATTTTATTGGCCTCTGTGCTGACAGTGTGGAACCTGCTTGAGATTCTCTCTCTTTCCCTCTCTCTCTGCCCCTCCAGTGTGTGCACTCTGTCAAGAAAGAAAGAAAGAGGGGCGCCTGGGTGGCGCAGTCGGTTAAGCGTCCGACTTCAGCTAGGTCATGATCTTGCGGTCCGTGAGTTCGAGCCCTGCGTCAGGCTCTGGGCTGATGGCTCAGAGCCTGGAGCCTCTTTCCGATTCTGTGTCTCCCTCTCTCTCTGCCCCTCCCCCGTTCATGCTCTGTCTCTCTCTGTCCCAAAAATAAGTAAACGTTGAAAAAAAAATTAAAAAAAAAAAGAAAGAAAGAAAGAATGAATGAATAAATAAATAACTTTAAAAAGTAAAAAAGTAAAAGCACACATATGTGTACCTATGACATTTTTAAAAAGCTGCGTGATTGGCTTGTCCACAGTTTCTACATAAATTTTTGTTGGCCCTGTGTTTATTTGTTTTGCCATTTTGTCAGCATTGACCAACACCACAAATAGTAGCAAGAATCAAATGTTTCAGGTGTGTTTGTGGAGGAAAAAACTTAATATTGAGGAAATTCTATCCATTAATTTAACTTATTTCTGCAAGCTAGTGTGTAGGATGTTACTTACTTTTTATATCAGATCTTAGAAGTCCATTGTTCCTTGGGAGCATGTTGTGATAACCCCTTTGGTAAATTATGGAGTTCCTCCAAAAGGTCTTAACTATGACTTGATCTTAGATATCTAAGTATTAGAAATATCACTTTGGCAACAGTGTTGGAAGGAGGTGGATACTGGAAGCAGGTAGGCCATCTAGGAGACTACATCATGGTAGTTCTAGAAGAATGATAAGGACATGAACTGAGGTTGCTGTAATAGGGATAGAAATAGACATTCAGGAGGTTAGATTGGTGAGAATGTGTACTGGCACTTACATACGTATAATATTTAAATAAGTTGTGACAGTAGTGTCATAACTGTTCTTGGGCACTTACTTTGTTTAAGACACTTTATTATCTCATTTGATCCTTGCAGTAACTCTACAGGTGAGTGTTATTCCCTTGTTATAGAGTAAAGCTTGGATGGGTTAAGAGTACAAGGCACACCATTAAGTAAGTTGCAGAAAAATTGAATCCAGGTGTCCAGCTGTAAAGCCCGCACTCTTTGTATCCTATACTGTGATGCCTCCCTTATAAATATTATGGTCTCCACCTATATATTTTTTTATTTTAATTATTTTAGTGTTTATTACTTTTGAGAGAGAGACAGAGCATGAGCAGGGGAGGGGGGGAGAGAGAGGGGCCACAGAATCTGAAGCAGGCTCAGGCTCTGAGCTGTCAGCACAGACGCCCATGCAGGGCTCAAACTCATGAGCTGTGATGTGAGATCATGACCTGAACCAAAGTTGGATGCTTAACTGACTAAGCCACCCCCAGGAGCCCCTCTACCTATGTTTTATAACATTTGGTTTGTTTCATAGATGCTGAGTTAAAGGTGACTTCTTCTGTTCACCTAAGAATAGCTTTCTTACATTCAGAGTCTTTTTGTCTCTTTCCCTCCAAAAAAAGAGAGTTTAGAAATATTTTTATTAAAGAAGCCAAATATAAAAGGAGCACATTCTCTCTCCAGAATCTTTCTTTGCATTCTTAATCTAATAATAGCAATCGGTAAGCAGCAAATTGAATTATAATACATAGGCCCAGAAACTGGCTTTAATAAAAACCAAAGCCTGGTGGTTATTAAAATATCTGGATGTATTTTATCCTTCTCTAACATCAGTTGCCTATTGTGATAATTTATGCTTTGTGTATTTTTCCAAGGACTTATTTTGTTCCGTGTTGACATGTAAAAACTTTTGTGTTTCTGAAATGTTTCAGTGCCTGAAATCCAGCTAACAGTAGACAAATCTCTTTAAAGATCAGTGTCCTTTGGGTAAGTGGCCAACTTAGGCTCAGGTCACGATCTCATGGTTTGTGTATTTGAGCCCTGCATTGGGTCTTTGCTGTTGGCGTGGAGCCTGCTTCAGATCCTCTGTCTCCTTCTCTTTCTGTCCTTCCCCCACTCATTGTCGCTCTCTCAAAAATAAACAAACATTAATAAGGGGGGGGATTAGTGTCTTGATATCCTTTCTCTAAACTCCATTGTTGCTCTCTCAAAAATAAACAAACATTAATGGGGGGGCGGATTAGTGTCTTGATATCCTTTCTCTAAACGCCTTGCCTTGCACTGAAGGGACTTTAATGTCCCTAGACAGACTTGCTAATTTTTTTGACCACACCTCACCATTATAAATACGTTTGCAATCCATAGCACACACACATACCTGAAACAAACATTCTGAAGCGATATTTACCCTTACCTTCATGCAGTACATGTGTTCTGATTTATTCTGTTGTTCACCATTCTATTGCGTTAAAAACATTTGAAGACTTCCTCTTCCAGTTAGAATGTAGTAATACTTGAAAAACATTTGCTTCCACAGTAACAAGAAAATCCTGGACAAAATAAAAATCATATATTTCTTGGGGGTCAGTGAACAGTAGTGGATGCAAGGAAATGTTGATGAACTGAATTCCAAAGTGAATTCCTTTGAAAGTGAGCAAAGAGCCATAACAATTTTCATACCTGAGGACAAGCACATAGTCTGGATACAGGTAGCCCTGGCATAGATGGGGAGGCTTTACAGAGGCAAGGGGAAATCTGCCAAGTCTTAGTTAATGGTATGGACTCTTGGAATTGGAGAATTGGAATCTGGAAGAATCCAAAATGCAAAAACAAACCACTTGGCCCAATAATTTTCTACTGTTCCAGTTTTTACTAATAAGAAACCAGCATTGCAGGAGGTAGGGGAGGCACAAAGAAGTTTTATATCCCACATATTTGTGCAGTGATATCCTGCCAGAGTTGGATCCAAAATTGAACCAAAAATAACTAAAACTGTAGCCAAGCTCTTTCCAGCTCAAATACTGACAAGATTTAAGAGGTAGCAGCAGCTCAGGAGGTTAGAGGTTGAGCTAATCCCAGGTGAATTCTGGGGCACCTGCGTGGCTCGGTCAATTAAGCATCTGACTCTTCGTTTTGGCTTGGGTCATGATCTCAAGGTTCGTGAGTTCCAGCCCTGCATCAGACTCTGTGCTAACAGTGCAGTGCCTGCTTGGGGTTCTCTCTCTCCCTCTCCTTCTGCCCCTACCCCACTCACACATGCTCTCAAAATAAATAAACTTAAAAAAAATTAAAAACAATCCTAGGTGAATTCCATGTACTAAGACCTGCTATCCAGCCTCAGTTCAACTTGACTATAAGAGGAATCTGAATGATTAGTCCCTCAATTTAATTATCACACAGAGGAATGCTTGCAATCTCAGAAATATATAAAACAAAACAAATACAAAATGTATCTTTTCCTCTAGTGTTCTTTTATAGACAGTGCTAAGAATATGATTAAAAATTATAAGGAACTAGAAGAAATAGGAAAATGTGAACCATAGTAAAGAAAAAAATGGGGTCAGTAAAAGGAAACCTAAAGATGACCCAGCTGTTGGCATTAGCCAACAAGGACTTCAAGATTTTTATAATAAATATATTAAATAATATATAGGAAAAAATGTAATGGGTGAAGAGATGGAGTATTTCAGAAGAGCAATGGAAATGTTAGAAGAACCAGATAGAAATTTGAAGCTGGAAAATACAATATTGGAAATAAGAGTTATTAGATGGGCTTAAAATCAGATTGGACTTTGTTTTATAGAATGTTTAGTGCACTTGAAGACAGGTCAATAGAATTCAAGCTGAAGCAGAGCAAGAAAAAGTAAAAAAAAAATAAATGAGCAGAGAACAGATAATCTGTGGAATAATAATATTAAGTTGTCTAACATATGTGTAATTAGAGTCTCAAAAGGAGAAGAGAAAGAATGGGTCAGCTGAAAAATGTATTTGATGGAAAACAACTCAGAATCTAAGAAACTCTATAAACCTCAAGCAGGATAAATGCAAAGAAGACCACACTTAGGTTTATCATAGTTAAATTGCTGAAAAGCAAAGATAAAGAGTAAATCTTAAAAGCAGCTAGAGGGGGAAAAAAGCCACATACATACAGGGGAACTAAACATAAGAATGGCTGCAAACTTCTTATTAGAAATGATGCAAACTGGAGTGCCTGGGTGGCTCAGTTGGTTGAACATCCGACTTTGGCTCAGGTCACAATCTCATGGTTCATGAGTTCGAGCCCCGTGTCTGGCTCTGTGCTAACAGCTCAGAGCCTGGAGCCTGCTTCAGATTCTGTGTCTCCCTCTCTCTGCCCCTCCCCTGCCCTCTCTCTCTCTCTCTCTCTCTCTCTCTCTCTCTCTCTATCTCTCTCTCTCTCTCTTTCTCTCTCTCAAAAATAAATAAACATAAAAAAAAATTTTTTTTAAATGATACAAACTACAAGCCAAAGAATAACAACCTAGGGGCACCTGGGTAGCTCAGTTGGTTAAGCGCCTGACTCTTGGTTTCAGCTCAGGTCATGGTCTCACAGCCCCGTGAGTTCAAGCCCCATTAGGGGCTCTGTGCTGACAGCACAGAGTCTGCTTGGAGTTCTGTCTCCTCTCTCTACCCCTACCCTGCTCACTCTGTCTCTCTCAAAAATAAATGAACATAAAAAAAAAAAAGAATAACAACCTTAAACTGAAGAAAAACAAAATAAAACAAAACAAAAACCTGTCAACCTACAATTTTATATCCAGCAAAAATAACCTCCAAAACTGAAGGTGAAATAAATTTACTTTAATAAAAGAGGAGGAAATTTGTTGACCACAGATATGCACTACAGGAAATGTTAAAGGAAGTCCACAGAGAGCAGTGATAAATCAGAATTTTCAGATGAGAAAACTGAAACCTAGAAAGGTAAAGTGACTTTGCTAAGGTTACACAGCTGGTTAAGCTGCAGGGTTAGGACTAAACTCCATTTCTTCTGATTTCAGTCCAGTGTACTTTGTTTGGGGGGCAGTCTATCACAGTGAGTGGGAAAAGCAGTGACTTTGGGAGTAGTCATATTCAGATCTGAATCCCAGCTCCACTGGCTGTTAGAACCTTGGACTACTGGGAACGTCACTCATCTCCATTTTTCAGATGAAGAATATGGCACAGAGAGATTAATATCTACATCATTGTTGTTGAGAAGAAGATTATGTTTGTTAAAGTACCTTACACTTTATTTATGTCTATTTATTGTAGACATAAAATCAATATTAGTTTTCTTCCCCTCTTTCCACTATGCTGCCTTTTTTTTTTTTTTTAAATTTTTTTTTCCAACGTTTATTTATTTTTGGGACAGAGAGAGACAGAGCATGAACGGGGGAGGGTCAGAGAGAGAGGGAGACACAGAATCGGAAATAGGGTCCAGGCTCTGAGCCATCAGCCCAGAGCCTGACGCGGGGCTCGAACTCATGGACCGCGAGATCGTGACCTGGCTGAAGTCGGACGCCCAACTGACTGTGCCACCCAGGCGCCCCTGCCTTTTTTTTTAACCGGTAGAGATTTTGTGGGGGGAGGGTGGAGGTGATCATCTTTCCCAGAAATTTTGTCTTCTGTCTTATTTCTTTCCTGAATTAAGTCACCTTCATGACACCTATAGTGATTGTGTTTCCATTTGGCTGACTGTTCCTTCTCATAGCTTAGTAGTTGGAATCCTCTTGGCATCCATTTTCTTTGGTAAACAGGCACTAAACCTGAAACTCGCATTTTAAACATAGGCATCTATATGCCTCTTCACAAAAGAACACATAAGAGCTCGAGGAAAATCTGCAACGAGTGGTATAATATTCTTGGGAGCTAAATGCATTAATGAGGAAGAAATCTCAGATTATTTAGATGTTTAAGAGTATGGTTAACCAAGTAACTAGAATGGGGGATATGACAGAGACTACAGATACAAAGTATAAAAGAAAAGAATGACATTAATAGATAATGAAATTTCCTTAAATACTCTTCCTTTTAAAAGCAAAACAATGCGTTTTTTAAAAGCAAATACAATGTATTTGTATTTTTCTAATTATAATAATTTGTAAATTTTATTAAAACTGGTAACATCTATAATCCCATCAGCCAAAAAAAAAACCATTTACCATTTTAAATGATCAGAATATCTTTCTATACCACATACACCTTTCAAATAAATAAAAACATTATTCTACACACACACACACACACACACACACACACACACAAAAGAGTATGGTTATATGATAACTTGTTTTAGATTTCCTGATCAAAATCTGTTGTTCAGAGAAAGATGATACTAGTTCTACAGAATGTAGGCTTGAGTACAAAGAGTGATTTTTTTTTAAGTCTATTATTTTGAGAGAGAGAGAGAGCATGCACAAGCTGGGGAGGGGTAGAGAGAATCCCAAGCAGGGTCTGGGATATCAGCATGAAGCCCAACACAGGGCTCCATCCCATGAACCATGAGATCATGACCCGAGCCAAAATCAAGAGTCAGACGTTCAACCGACTGAGCCACCCAGGCACCCCAAAGAGTGATTAAAAAAACAAATTAATGTATCTTATCTAGTGTACATTCACTGTTTCCAAAAGGTCTGGAATTCATTACAAATATGAACCCTTGTTAAGTCCTTTGTCCCCAAGCAGTGTGCCTTATGTGAAAATTGAAAAGAAGATTGTTTTGCTGAAAATTAAATTGTCCCCAAAGTAAGCTCACTGTGTTTGGATTTTGTTTACTTTAGTAACAGATTTATTTATGCTATTTAATTGATTGTTACTTGATTATTAAGGATACAGAAGACCAGTAGCACCTGCTCTGAGGAGACCATTTGTTTTTGAGTTTGATGTTGGCATTGTTTTCCCTTAAAGCATTCAGATTCAAGGGGTGCCTGGGTGACTTAGTCGGTTAAGCATCCTACCTCAGTTCAGGTCATGATTTCATGGTTCGTGAATTCGAGCCCCCCATCAGGCTCTGTCCTAATAGTGCAGACCCTGCTTGGGATTCTCTTTCTCTTCCTCTCTCCTTCTCTCCCTCTGACCCTCCCCCACTTTCATCCTGTCTCTGTCTCTCTCTAAATAACTTTAAAAAAAAGCTCTCAGATTCAGGAAATTAAATCCTGTTGCCTCTTTTTTTTTTTTTTTCTTTTTTCTTTTTCAGATGAAAAACAATTAGAGAGCTGAGTGACTCTGGCTCTGGCAGAGGAAAAGGAAGTTGCAATTAACTGTCATATTTTTATTTTATTTTATTTTATTTTATTTTATTTTATTTTACTTAAAACTTTTTAATGTTTATTTATTTTTCAACGTTTATTTTTATTTTTGGGACAGAGAGAGACAGAGCATGAACGGGGGAGGGGCAGAGAGAGAGGGAGACACAGAATCGGAAGCAGGCTCCAGGCTCTGAGCCATCAGCCCAGAGCCTGACACGGGGCTCGAACTCACGGACCGTGAGATCGTGACCTGGCTGAAGTCGGACGCTTAACCGACTGTGCCACCCAGGCGCCCCAATGTTTATTTATTTTTGAGAGAGAGTTAGAGCATGAGCAGAGGGAGGGGCAGAGAGAGAGGGAGACACAGAATCTGAAACAGGCTTCAGGCTCTGAGCTGTCAGCACAGGGCCCAAAGCAGGGCTCGAACCCACAGACGAGATCATGACCTGAGCTGAAGTCAGATGCTGAACCACCTGAGCCACCCAGGTATCCCAACTGTCAAATGTCAAATTTTTAATAGTAGGTGTGATATAGAACACTTTGGGATTTGTAACCTACAAATTAATTGTTTTATTTTTTGTTTTTTTATTAGAGAGAGAAGAAAAGCATGAGTAGGGGAGAGGGGTAGCAGGAAAGGGAGAGAGAGAGAGAGAGAGAGAGGGAGAGAGAGGGAGAGGGAGAGGGAGAGAATCTTAAGCAGGCTCCATGCTCAGTGCAGAGCCCAGTGCAGGGCTTGATCCCATGACCATAGGATCATGACGTGAGCCGAAATCAAAATCAGATGCTCAACTGACTGAGCCACCCAGGCGCCCCTATTTTTTTTTTTCAAAGTAATCTCTATACCCAACTCAACCGTGAGATCAAAAGTCAGATGGATGCTCTACCGACTGAGCTGGCCAGGTGCCCCAAGATATAATTTCATATGCACCCATTTTAAGTGTATGGGAAATTAGTTTTGACAAATGTATACACCTATCAAGATATATAATATTTTCATCTCCCCCCAAAAAGTTCCCTATACTCTTTTGTAGTTAGTTCTCAACCCCTGGCCCTAGACAATCACAGATTTGCTTTTTTTCATTATAGATTAATTTTGGCTGTTCTTGAATTTTATATAAATGGAATCATACTATATGTACTTTTTTGTTTCTGCATATTTTTGTGAGATGTCCACATTGTGCATATTGTTCCTTCTGTTCCTTTTTATTGCTGAGGAATATCCTTTTGTATGAATACATTATAATTTGTTTGTGCATTCACTTGTTGATGGCCTTTGGTTATTTCTAGTTAGGGCTATTCACGTAGAAGTATGTGTGTAAACGTAACATTTTCTTTCATAGGAAATACCTACAAGTGAAATTGCTACTTCATTTGGCAATCATATGTTTAATTTAATTTAATTTAATTTTTAATTTTTTTTTTACATTTATTTATTTTTGAGAGACAGAGACAGAGCACAAGTGGGGGAGGGGCAGAGAGAGAGAGGAAGACACAGAATCCAAAGCAGGCTCCAGGCTCTGAGCCATCAGCACAGAGCCTGATGCGGGGCTCGAATTCATGAACCATGAGATCATGACCTGAGCTGAAGTTGGATGCTCAACCGATTGAGCCACCCAGGTGCCCCGTTATGTTTAATTTTATAAGAAACTGCCAAACTGTTTTCCAAAATGGTTGTACCATATTATACCAGCAGTGTTTGAGGGCTCCAGGTGCTCTGATACTTAGTATCAGTGAGTATCTAGTGAGTATGTAGTGGTATTTCATATTTTCATTTCATGTCTTTAATGACTAGTGATAGTGTAAATCTTTTCAGGTGTTTCATTGTACTTATTGGCTACTCATAAAATCTTTTGTAAAATATCTGTTCACATCTGATGCATGTTTTTTTCTGATGCATATTTTGTTTGCCTTATCATTCATTTGTAATAGTTCCTTATATGTTATAGGTTTAAGTGCTTGTCAGATATATGTATTTTGAATATCTTCTCGCTGTTTGTGGCTTGCTGTTTCATTTTTAAAACATCTTTAGAAGAACAAAAGATCTTAATTTTGGTGAAGTTCAATTTATCAGTTTCTTGCCCCCATGATTAGTGCTTTTTGTGTCCTATCTAAGAAATCTTTTCCTTCCCTAAAGATTTTTTTTTCCTATTTTTTCTTCTAGGAGGTTTATAGTTTTAGCTGTTAGGTTTAGGTTTATGGTATATTTCAAGTTAATTTCTTTCTTTTTCTTTCTTTCTTTCTTTCTTTCTTTCTTTCTTTCTTTCTTTCTTTCTTTCTATTTATTTATTTTGAGAGAGAGAGAGAGAGAGAGAGCACGAGTGGGGGAGGGACAAAGAGAGGGAGAGAGAGAATCCAAAGTACGCTCCATGCTGTCAGCACAGGGCCCAACATGGGCCCGAACTCATGAACTGTGAGATCATGACCTGAGCCAAAATCAAGTCGGCTGCTTAACTGACTAAGCCACCCACATCCCCCTTAAGTTAATTTTTGTAAATGTGTGGGTAAAGGTAGAGGTTAATTTTTTCCATAGAGATATACATTTGTTCCAAAGCCATCTATTGAAAAGATTATTTTTCTCCAACTTTGTGGAAATCGAATGACTATGTAAAGTGAGGATGTATTTCTAGACTCTGTACTGTTGTGTTGATCCATTTGTCTCTGCTTTCACTGATGCACAGTGTCTTGATTATGGTAGCTATTTATAATGTCTTAAAATCAGTAATATATGTTCTTCAACTTTCATATTTTTAAAAAAAATTTAGGCTATTTGAGGTCCTTTGCATTTCCATATAAATTTGAGAATCAGCTTGTCAATTTCTGCAACAAAACCTCCTGTGATTTTGATTAGGATTGTGTTGAATCTTCAGATCAATTTTGAGAGAATTTGTTTCTTAGCAAAATTGAATATTCTAATTCATTAATGTGATACATCTCTTTGTTTATTTAATAGTCCTTTAATTTTTTCTCTTAGTGGTATCTTGTAGTTTTCAGTGTACAAGTTTTGTACCCCAAAGTATTTGATGATTTTTGTGCTACTTTAAATGTTATTTTGCATTTCATTTTCCAATTTTCTGTTCACAGTATGTATAACATACCACTTATATGTTGACTGTGTCCTGAGACCTTGCTAAATTCTAGTAGTTTGTAATTTTAGTAACTTGTAATTTTAGATTTCTTAGGATTTTCTATGTATACAATCATGTATACTTCTTTTCCTTTTTTTTCATGCCTTAAGTTTATTTACAAACATATTGAGTATGTTGAATTTAAGAGTTTGATCCATTTTTCAAAGAGATTGTACCTCTTAAAATGCTCCTTTTCACATCTGTTTAATGGATTAATTAAAACATCCTTATTTCTTAAGCAGTTGATGTCTTACTATAAAAAAAAAAAAAGTGCAGCAAATCCCAATCCAAAGTACACAGTCACCACTTGTTTTCCACTGAAAATGACAAATTCTTCCCTAGGCCCTCCTCATAGAGGCTCCTACAGACCATAGAGGTTGTGAACTTCCAGATGTTCTGTCCCAACATAACACTGTTGGAAGTTCTGCAAAAGGCACAGAGACCCAAGGTGTTAGAAATGGCAATGCCACACCAAGCCCTCCTCTTTTCACAACATTGTTCCCTGACCTCTTTTCCAATGTAAATACCTTTTATTTCATTTTTCTTGCCTTATTGCATTGATTATGACTTCTCATATAGTCAACAACTCATATAGTGTTGAATAAAAGCAGTGAAAGAAGACACTTGCTTTTTTCCTCCATCTTAGGGGAAAGGTGATCAATCTTTTACCACTTAGTATGATATTGAAGTATTTTTTTTCATTATTGCCCTTTATCAGATTGTGCAGTTTCTAATTTGATAGAGGGTTTTTTTTCCAATTATGAATAGATGTGAAATTTTTTCAAGTGCTTTTTTGCATCTCTAAGATATCCACAAGTGGGGTTTTTTTCTTTATCTCATAAATATGATGACTTGAAAACATTTTTTTTAATGTTTACTTAATTTTGAGAGAGACTGAGCACAAGCAGGGGAAGGGCAGAGAGAGAGGGAGACACAGAACCCAAAGCAGGCTCCAGGCTCTGAGCTGTCAGACCAGACCCTGACGCAGGGCTCGAACTCATGAACCACAAGATCATGACCTGAGCCAAAGTTGGATGCTAAACTGACTGAGCCAGCCAGGTGCCCCAAATATGATGATTTTTAATGTTAAAGCAACTTTTCATTCTCTTATTAACTCTATTTAGTCATGACTTAGTATCTCTTATATTTATTTATGGATTTTATTTACTAACATTTTTAAAAGACTTTCACATTTATGTTCATGAGCTCTATTCTCTTGTTGTAGTGTCTTTGGTTCTAACTGGTAATATTGGTCTCATAAAATGAGTTGGAAAATGTTTCCTCTTCCTCTGTTTTCTGAAACAGTTTGTGTAAGATTAGTATTTCTTTCGATGTTTAATAAAATTCACCAGTGAAGTTGTCTGTACTTGGAGTTTTTATGCAAAAGATTTTAATTAAAAATTTAATTGTTAAAATAAATATAGAGGGGTGCCTGGGTGGCTCAATTGCTTAAGTGTCTGACTCTTGATTTTGGCTCAGGTCATGATCTCATGGTTTGTGGATTTGAGCCCCATGTTGGGCTCTGCACTGACAGCACAGAGCTGCTTGGGATTCTCTCTCCCTGTCTTTCTCTGTCTGCCCTTCCCCCATTCTCTGTCTGTCTGTCTGTCTCTCTTGGTCTCAAAGTAAATAAACTTAAAAAATAAAATAACATATAGAGGTACTTAGAATTTCTGTATCATCTTGTGTCTGTTTTAGCAATTTGTATCTTTTAAGGAATTTGTCCATCTCATTTAAGTTATCAAATTAACTCTAATAAATTTATTTATAATCATCCTTTATATCTTTTAATGTAAAATTTGCAGTGGTGGCCCCCTTTTCATTTCTGATATTGCTAATTTGTGCTATTTCTTCTCTTTATTTTTTCAGTTCTCCTAGATGTTTATCAATTTATTGATGTTTTCAAATAACTTTTTTTGTTTCATTGATTTCTCTGTTGTTCAGTTGTTGCTATTTCATGAATATTTACATCTTATTATTCTACTTGCTTTGGGTTTAATTTATTTTTTTTTCTTCTTAAGAAACAACCTTAAATCATAATCATAATAATAATCATAACATTCAAATTTCACTATAGGATTTAGAAGGGTGTAATAATGAGAAGGATGGTACATTTTGTGCAGGATGGGCAGTAGGATCATTCAAACAGGGGTTAACCTAGAGCATTTAATCTGGAGAATAATTGAAAATAATATCTTGAAACTTAATGGGATAAAAATGTGTTTTAACACTAACCAAGATATAGTATTTTCATTCATTGTTTCCAAACTCTTTTCTTTTGTAATATAAGCATTTATTTCCAAATATGTTGGCATTTTCCAGATATCTTTTGATTATTTATATCTAATTAAGTTCCATCATGAGTTAAAGAATCATTCTCAGTGTACATTCTCATGTATACTTGAATGTATATTCTGTTGTTGTTAGGTGTAGTATTCTAAAATATCACTCAGTTTGGGGCGCCTGGGTGGCTCAGTCAGTTAAGTGTCCAACTTCAGCCCGGGCCATGATCTCCTGGTTCATGAGTTCAAGCCCCGTGTTGGGCTCTGTGCTGACAGCTCAGAGCCTGAAGCCTGCTTCTGAGTCTGTGCCTTTCTCTCTCTCTGTTCCTCCCCTGCTCACACTCTGTCTCTGTCTCTCTCTCTCTCAAAAATAAATAAAGATTAAAAAAATTTTTTTTAATAAATAAAATTATCACTCGGGTCAAGCTGATTAATGGTGGTATTCAGTCTTCTATATATTTCCTGATTTTCTGTCAGTTACTCATGAAGAGTGATGAAATCCTCAGTAAAATTACAAATTGGTCCATTTGTCTTTTTGGTTCTAACATTTTTTTGTTTCTTACATTGTGAAACTCTGTTATTTGGCACATGAACATTTAGGATTGTTCCATCTTCTTGATGAATTGACTCCATTTTTGTTTGAAATGTCTTTTTTTTCTTTTTTTAATCTTTTTTTAAAGATTTATTTATGTCTGTATGTATGCATTTTGAGAGAGAGCATGTGTATTTGGGAGAGGCAAAGAGAGAGGGAGAGAGAGAGAATCCCAAGCAGGCTTTACCCTGTCAGCTTGGAGCCTGACATGGGGTTGAAACTTGCAGAACCATGAGATCATGACCTGAGCCAAAGCCTGGAGTCACATGCTTAACCAACAGAGCCACCCAGCTACCCCATGACATATCTTTCTCTCTTTGTCTCTGCTAATATTTCTTGCCCAGAATTCTGCTTTGTCTGATAATAATACAGTTAATCTAGTATTCTTATAACATTTACTTCAGCATTTGAATCTATTTTAACACAGCTACGTCTTTAAATTCAAAGTGCAGTGTTGGTTTTTTTTTTTAAGATTTTATTTTTAAGTGATCTCTAAAGCCAATGTGAGGCTCAAACCCACATGCCCCACTGAGTGAGCCAGCTAGGTGCCCCCAAAGTGTAATTTTTTATAAAAGTGCAGAGTTAGGCCTGCTTCTTTATCAAGTATGATCATCTTTGCCTTTTATTTAGAATTTACCTCATTTACATTTAACATAATTATTGGTGTGGTCAGATTTTTAACTGTACAATTTTGCTGTTCATTTTCTGTTTGTTTCACATGGTTGTTTGGTTGTTGTGGTAGTGGTTCTCTTCCTCTCCCCCAACCCCATCTTTTTATTCATTGCGTATTTTTTAGAATCCCATTCTTTTAGTGATTGCTTTAGAGTTCACAACATACAACTTTAATCCATCCCCTTCAAATAATGTACTACCTCATATATAAAGTAAGAAATTTATGGTACTATATTTCCATTTCTCTTTCCCTCCTTTGTGCTTTTGTCTTAAATTTTACTCCCACATTATTACAAATTCCACAATACATTATACATTATTATTGTGTATTCCACAATACTTTAAACAATCATCTTTTAAAGAGATTAATGAGAAAAATATGTCTTTTTTATTTATGCATGTGTACCATTTTTGGTTCTCATCATTCCTTTGTTTATATCCAGATTTCCATCTAGTATCATTTTTCTTCAATTTGAGTAACTTTTTTTAACATTTCTTATCGTGTAAATAAGGGCCAGCTTCATAGGCAGACAATCAATATAGCTGTACAGGGTCCTGCATTCAAAAGGGCCCTGTGAAGTTTTATGCTCTGTGGTAGCCATTTTGAAATTCTGGTAACTTAATCTTTGTATTTGTAGAGTGTTTTGTTTTTTTGTTTTTTTTTTAAAGTAATCTCTACACCCAATGTGGGACTCAAACTCACAACCCTGAGATCCAAAGTTGCATGCTCTACCAACGGAACCAGCCAGGCACCCTCAAATTTGTGTTCTGTTGGTGAAGTCTGATTGCATAATGTAGGGTGCACTGGGAGTTGGAGCTTCAATTCACACAGGGTCCTGCCTCCTGCCACTTCCTGAGGATGGGTTCCCAGCTGCCCTCTCTCCAGCTGGCCCTGCATGGCCCTTCCCTACCTATACCCTGTGACCACTGTCACTCTCTGCCCTTGGCAGAAGCCTTGTGTGTGAGGGATGAGGCTGGGCATGTACACCTCATGGTGTCTTGAAACACGGCATGACAAGGGTATCCTGCTCATGACTGGCAGCACCATGGTATATCTGATGAGCAGCCAACTGGAGGCCTTGGTTTTATGGAAGCAAGCCTATTGCCCATCGTGATCCAGATCTCAGGTGTGTTCTGGGCAGAGTTTTATAGATCCTTGGGGGCTACCTGTCTATCATGAGTTGGGGAGGCAGACCTGTGGGATGTGGAGACACCTGGCTATACTTTCCCAGACCCTGCCTCAGCCAGAGTGTGGCATATTGGTTTGGTGGCTGGAAAGAGGGAGATTCTAGCAGCCATTAGGCCCAAACAAGCATGTGCATGCCCCACATCACAGTGCTGGGCTCCCAGGTTCATGTGAGAATCTGCACTTGTTCCACAAGTATCCCTAGACCTCACAACACTCTCTTGGTTGGTTCCATGCCTGAGGGAACCCTCTCTTTCTCCTTCAAATCTTCTGAATCTGACTGTGTTTGTCTCTTCCATCCAGCTTTAGGCACCCTTTAGGACAAGCCAAAAATAGGAATTTTTTATTTTCAGTGATTCTGCGTATAAGTTAAATACGCTGATATTTGCATTTAAAATGACATTGCACAGCAGTGCCTGGGTGGCTCAGTCAGTTAAGCGTCTGACTCTTAGTTTCAGCTCAGGTCTTGATCTCAGGGTTGTGAGTTCAAGCCCCATTTTGGGCTCCATGCTAAGTGTGAAACCTACTTAAAAATAAATGAATAAACAAATGAACAAACAAATAAATAAATAAGGGATTGTACAACATATAGATGAATGATAAATTCATGCAAATAACTTAAATTTTTAATTTTTTTACTTAAAACATTAGATAGTAAATAAAGAACACCATGACAAATTCAAAGCCTACAGAAGAAAGGGAAAAAGCTTCATATCTACCTTTAAAGCCCTTTCCCTGCATTTGAACAAGGGGCCCCACGTTTTCAGTTTGCACTGAGACTCACAAATTGTGTTCATCACCCTGAGTGCAAGTCTGCTGCTGACAAATTCTCCTAACCTTTTTCAACTGAAAATGCCTTTATTTCAACCCTAATTTTGAAGGATATGTCTAGAATTCTAGATTCCCAATCCTGTCCACCTGCCCTGCCAACACTTTAAATATTTTCCATTGTTTCCTGCTTACCTCTTTATTTCTGAATGTAATGTGTATTTTTTTTCCTCTGGCCATTTAAGAATTTTTTCTTTATCGCTGATTTTCAGCAGCTTGATTATGGTTTGCCTTGATGAGGCCTTCTTTGTGTTTATCCTGTTTGAGATTTGTTGAGCCTCTTGGATTTATAGCTTTAGAGCTTTCATCAAGTTTAGAAAAACTTCAGCTATTATTTTTTGAAATATTTGTTCTCTGCCTTCCTACCACCTTCACCCTGGGATTCCCACTTTATGTAAGGTGAACTGCTTGATATTGTTTCAGGGAGTATCTGGTTTTTGTTTTTGTGTTAGCACTAGGTTTGCTTCAGTTTTTGTGTGTGACATTTTCTTTCACTCCTTATTTCACTTCGTTGATCATTTCTTCTTCAGTATCTAAAATAGCGGTTCCACCCATCCAGTGACTTTTTCATTTCAGATAGGGTATTTTTAAGTTCCAGAGGTTCTGTTTGCTTTCTTTTTTTTACATCTTCATTTCTCTACTGATTATTTTCGTGTTTTCTTGTAAGTTTATGAATGTATTTAAAATATTGGATCAGGGGCGCCTGGGTGGCGCAGTTGGTTGAGCGCCCGACTTCAGCCAGGTCACGATCTCGCGGTCCGTGAGTTCGAGCCCCGCGTCAGGCTCTGGGCTGATGGCTCAGAGCCTGGAGCCTGTTTCTGATTCTGTGTCTCCCTCTCTCTCTGACCCTCCCCCGTTCATACTCTGTCTCTCTCTGTCCCAAAAATAAATAAACGTTGAAAAAAAAATTAAAAAAAAATAAAATAAAATATTGGATCAGAAGTCTTTGGCCACTCTGTATCTGTCATTTTTGTTTCTGTTTCTATTGACTGATTTTTCTCTTGATTTTTCCCACCTTTAGTCTTCTTTACCTGTTTTGTAATTTTGAACAGATGCTGCACATTGTGAATGTTACATTTGCTGAGTGTCTACATTTTGATGTCTTCATATAAAAATTACTGAGTTTAATTTGGGGGGGTACTTCACTTATGAATAAACTTGATCCTTTTAGGGCTTTTAAAAACTTTGTTCGGGTAGCTCTAAAGTAGCATAAAGAGCATAGTAGCTCTAAAGTACAGTAAACTGTAGGGCTAGTTTAGTCCTACTGACAAGCCATGACCTCCTAACGTATCTACTGAATTCCCTGGATGTTGGACAAGTCTGCTCCTCTGTAGATCATTGGAAGTTGAACATTTCCCAGACCTTTGTGAACTCTGGATATTAGTCATCTTGCAGGTCCCCTGTAGTTGTTCCTTTGCCAGTAATTTATTTCCAGCCTTGTGTAGTGTTCAACCCTGTGCATTGGCAACTTAGTTTTCAAACCAAGACTCAAGAGGATCCTATGTAGATTTCTGGAGCTTTTTCTGTGTTGCTTCCTCCTTTCTGATACTCTGCCCTGAAAATTCCGTCTTCTCTAGCCCCTTCAAACTCTGATCTCTTTATCTGTAACTCAGCAAGGCTTTCATATTCTGTGCTGTTTTCTGGAAAGAACCTCCAGGGTGAAAACTGGGCCAACATAGTGCCTGCTTCATTTGTTTTTCTTCTTTCAAACACCACAGCCCTGTGTTGTCTGTTATCCAATATGTGAAAGCATTTATTTAATATATGTCTTATTTTATAATCCTTTATGTTGGGAAGGTGAGTCTAGTTCAGTTACTCCATCGTGGCCAGAAGTAAGAGTCTTCCTGGTCCCTTTCATCAGTTTTCTTTCTAATTGAGGTAAAATTCACATAAAAAAATATTAATCATTTAAAAGCATACCCTTTCATCAGTTTATGGGACACCGGGGTGGCTCAGTTGATTAAATGTCTGACTCTTGATTTCTGCTCAGGGCATGATCTTACTGTCATGAGATTGAGCCCCATGGAGCATGGAGCCTGCTTAGGATTCTCTCTCTCCCTCTCCCTTTGCCTCTTTCCCACTTGTGTGCATCCACACTCACACTCTCTCTCCCCTAAAATAAATAAACATTAAAATAAATAAGTAAAGGCATATCCTTTCATCAACTTTTAAACCAACTGTTAGAATGTTCCATATTCTTCCTATTTTGTCAGATACTTATATTTGATCAAATAAAATATTTTACAGGATTTGGAGCAAGACACTCTCCCATATAAGACTTGAGTTAGTAAAATAGAGCGTCAGTATTCTCTTTCCCAAAGAGTATTTCACTTACCCGAATGGATTCAAATGGGTTTCTTTTAATATGCTAGAATCAGAATCTTATATATGATAAGTTATAGTATACATTACATTTTAAAATGATAAACTACAGTTGATGTGTTTCTTGGGTGAAGTAAATATTCAGAAAAGAAAAAAAAAATAAAAACAAGGAGGCATTATTAAGGATCACCTCTTTGGGAACAAAAAACAGAAAAAAGAGTTTGATTCGTATCCTTTATTTCAAGCATGCTGTTTTATTTTGAACTTTTAAATCGTGCCTGATTTTTCATATTGGTACTTCTGCTCACTCGAGGAATTGTTTCTTCAGTTGAGATGCCCATTGTGGTTATTGAGCGCTCTACCCCCTCTTTTTGTGACTCCTCCCCGACTTCAGTAATCTTTAATGGATAGAGAAGGCTGACTCATCTGACTCATTTCATGCTATGAAGAGAAGAAAATTTTTTGAAGAATTGTTGAAGCGGTCATATTCTCTCAGTCTGTGTTTTTGTTAGATCTCTTCAAGCAAACTTGAGAAAGAAATCTCTAGGGACAAATGTGTGAGTTGGCTTTAGGGAGTTTTCTGAAGATGAAACTGTGGAGAGATCTAGGACTTAAAAACTGGGCCCCCATTTAGGGCTTAGAGTGTCCATGATAGTGGAAGTCAACACAAGAAACTGGGGAGGTGGGTGTGGGGTATAAAGGATCACACGGAGCCACATGAAGGAGGTGCTGAGGTGCAAGGTGGCTCCGAATTTAATTAGGTTAAAGTCAGACATGAGATGCCTATAGGAAAACACCTGAGGCAATTCTTGGCTTAGTGAGCGATTCTTATTTTTTGGATGGGACAAAAACAGAACGTGTATATAGCTTATATATAAGAACAGGGAAGCCACATTATAAAGAGTTTGATCTGTCAAAACTTGGAACTATGAAATCAGATATAAAGACAGATTCTCTATACTATCTATATAGGAAGCCATCTAGAATGCATTAAAACGTTTTTGTTTTTGAAATAGTTTGTCCACTTTTTGAAAGCTATAGTGTATTAATACATACATTTAGGAGCAAGTAGCATTTCTCTTTATAATTCCTCCTGGGGCGCCTGGGTGGCTCAGTTGGTTAAGCATCTGACTTCAGCTCAGGTCGTGATCTCAGGGTTTGTGGGTTCAAGCCCCACGTTGGGCTCTGTGCTGACAGCTCAGAGCCTGGAGCCTGCCTCGGATTCTGTGTCTCCCTCTCTCTCTGCCCCTCCCCTGCTCATGCTGTGTCTGTCTGTCTGTCTCTCAAAAATAAATAATAAACATTTAAAAATATTTATAATTCCTGCTTATGTTAGGAGTGTCCCATGTTGCTCCGCTACTCCATTGCCACTGAAACACTATCAGTGCACATCATTCATATTTGTGTGTGAATCTCATAAAGTCAGCATTTGTTGCTAGCAATTTTCAAGTTAAAAATTTCTTTAGCCCTAAAAAAATTTTTGTTTGTTAGCTTTAGCAGATTTCATCTTTCTTCCCAGTTTGACCCATTCATACATTACATACATTCCTGCGTTACATACCTTCACGTATTAACAAAGGAAAAGTAAAGAAAACATCAACAAGGACTGCTGACAACCTCTACTGGGCTCCTAGGAGAGAGAAAAATACTGTTGACCCTTGAACGACACAGGTTTGAATTGTGTGTGTTATAATTCACTTATAGGTGGATATTTTTCTATAAATACAGTACAGTACTGTAAGTATATTTTTCTTCCTTAAATTTTCTTAGAATTTTCTTCTCTCTCTGTTTATTGTAAGAATACAGTATACAATACATAGAACATACAAAATATGTATTAATCAGCTGTTTATGTTATCATTAAGGCTTCCTGCCAACTGGAGGCTGCTTTTGGGGGGGGAGTCAAAAGTTAGACGCAGATTTTCAACTCTGCGGAAGCTCATCCCGACCTCCATCAAGGATCAACTGTACTCCCATCTTGTCTATAGTGAAGAAAACCCAAGACTCAAGGACACCCTAAAACCCTTAGGAATCCTCTGTAAACATCAGAAACAACAAAAGGATTTTCAGTTTTAGCAATGAGCAGTAACTGACTGGACCTTCAAATTGTATGCGTTAGTCTTTTACTGAGAGTTCTGGGCCTGGGTGCCAGATGGTGCGGGCGGGTCACACACAGCAGGGGCTGGGAGCTGTGGTGGCAGCAGCAAAAAAAAAAAAAAAAAAAAAAAAAGAGAGAGAGAGAGAGAGAGAGTTCTGCAGCAACAGCTTTGGTATTTCGGGGTTTGGGAGTTTTTTTCTTCCCACTCACATTAGTTCAATTTCTTAAGGTTATGTAGAATTTTCCTGCATTGGATCCTCATCAAAGGTTATTTGCTGGCAAAGCTGGTTTTCCTAGAAGCTTCTAGGAATGGTTTAAATGGAAGTTGATAGAAGTCCTGATGAGCAGCTGCCCTGCCTGGAAGAAATTGTGTGTGTGAACTGTCAGCTGCACTGACAGAACTGGGCCAAGATATTTTCCTGCCTGTTAATCAAGGCCCCACAGACAAAGCTCAAGGAAGGATGACCCCTGCTTCAGGAAGTTTTGAATCAGCTACTATTTATAACCAGTATAGTCTGACTTGAGATCAGGTCTTTGCTCACTTGATAAGAAAAGTTCTTTGCCACATTTTACATTTGAGGAAACATTTATGAGCTTAAATGAGTGAAGCCTGTATGTGAAAGGAAGGAGTGTGTCAGTGGCTGTAAGTATTTTTGCCAATTTGGGCCAAGGGTGTGGTGGCAGAGATGTGGAAAGTTCAGTCAGTGACGAAATAGGTTATTATATTTTAAAGCAGCTAATAGTTAATGGCACATTGGATGGTCTTTAGCACTGTGCAGACAGAGTCCTGTGCTGCTAATAGTAAAGCCGACATAAGAGGATGTGAAACGAGGGCTAGTGTTGTCCCCAACATAGGACAAGGGGAAGAAATCAGGTATTCACGTGCTTCCAGACTAACTGGCTCTTCCTCTGGATGCATACATAAACCTTTTAGTTATTCGAGATGTATTTCGGTGTGTGTGCACTTTTTTTAATACTCTGCTGGTCTTTGTTTCCTTAAGAGAAGGTTCCATAAAGAATTGATTTTAGGGGCACCTGGGTGGCTTAGTTGGTTGAGCATCAGACTTCAGCTCAGGTCATGATCTCGCGGTTCACGAGTTCAAACCCCATGTCGGGTTCTGTGCTGACAGCTCAGAACCTGGAGCCTGCTTCGGATTCTGTGTCTCCCTCTCTCTCTGCCCCTCCCCTGCTTGTGCTCTGTCTCTCTCCACCTCTCAAAAATAAATAAAATGTCAAAAAAATGAAAAAAAAAAAAGAATGGATTTTAACATTGTTTACTACTACGTGTAATCTCTTATAAAACCTCAGTCTACCTAACTTTAGGAAATTAAATAAGGCAGAACATTAAAGCTGATAATTTGAGAAATATCACAAATTAATATTTTCTCTGTATTATATCACCATCTTAGGAATGCCTTTATGGAGTTGAATTACTTAATGGATGACAGGCACATTTTTGCATGTGCAATGTAAACGAATTATTTAGGGATAGATAGAGGCAGTGTTTTAGTAGTCTTTAAATTAGGAAATTCTAAAACTGTGTTAACATATTCTTGTCTCATTTTAATAGGAACATTCAAGATAAAGTTGTAACCATTTTCAACAAGGACCAGTGATCAAAATCCTTCTTTTTAAAAAGAGACTTCCAAGTTAAACATGAAAGGAAAATACTAGAATTGCTTGGATTCTAACTGACAGAATAAAGAATACAGTATTTCACGGTTACTTATGATGGAACCTCAGTAGAATTCACACTTTGTCATGCACCCAACTGGGAACATGGATGCCGGTTTTTCTCGTTCTGCTCTTCAGACCCTGTCAAGAAGCCACTGCAAAAATATCAAACAAAAAATTTCTCAGTGGGAAGGAAGAACGAATGGTATATCTAACCCAGAAAGGTGGCATCCAAAGGACTTTGGAGTGAGGTATAATAACTGTCATCAAGAGATTCTTGAGAAAAATCCTGTTGTTGAGGGAAAGAGCAAAAAGTTGGATGCAGCCAACTCTCAAAATGTCGGTCTAGATATCAATGCAGATGCCAAAAGCCAGGACCAAACTGACGGTGAAAGTGAGAAACATGAAGATAATCGTACACACCCATTTAGAAATGAATCAGAATCCAGTTGGGTATGTTCTCAGGTCAAACAGATTGAAAGCTGGAAAGACGTTTTGGATGCAGAGACTTCCTTACCTCCAGGAAATTTCTATACCTCACAGATACTGTGGAAGAAAATAGAGGCACTTCCCCCAGATAAAGTCTTCAATTTGGCTTTAGAACATTCAGAAAAAGAACTGAATTTCCAAGTTCCGGATAGTTCATATGGAATAACCAAGAGCTTAGAAAATATTTACTCTGAACCCGAGGGACAGGAATGTGGACCTTCTATAAATCCTTTGCCCAAGCCTCGTAGGACGTTCAGATATTTATCTGAGTCTGGTGTTGTGCCATGTAAAGAAAGAAACTGTGACAGAAAAAACTGTGAAAATAATTCTTGTGCAGAGTATTCTTTGGCCTCTTCTCAGGAACCCGAACCAAAGAAATATGGCAGACAAATCAGAGGGAGATCTAAAAGGTATGTTTTTATTTGCTAGGTGATGATTTCTCAGCATTGTCCTTATGGAACTACTTTCCTGCATGGGTTAGAGGCCTAGGTTGATTCTACAGATGTTGATTGACCCGAGGGGAAAGTACCTACAAAAGGAAATAGAAGTATAGGTAATATGTAAGACAGTGTATGGACCCAAGAGCATCAGAAAGACTTGAGTTTTATATTTTTAAGAATGTGTAGGGATGTAAGTACATTCTTCTGCTTCATTTGGGGCATGCTGGCTTTGGCTTCACTTTTCACTAGTGGGTTAACTTAATAAAGGTACACGATAAAGAACACGAATGTAATTAGCCAAAAGCCTCCAATTTTCTCATGGTGCATGCCTATAGGGTACCAGCCTAGTTTATTATTCTCAAGTATCTGATAAAGCACCTTTGTAATTTTGCATGCAAGTCCTTTACTTATAGATGTCTCACTATCATACCAATTTAAAGAATACTAGAGTTTTAAAACATATAACTTTAAAACATATCTCCTTTCTTAAGGAAATCCTTTGAATTTGAGGATATTCAGCACTTTCGAAATCGGAACTCACAGAAGATTCATGAAGAACTTGGAAGAAATTCTGGCTCAGCACTTTATTATACACAGTCTGAGGACAATATCTATGAGGATATCATATGTATGTGTCCACAAACTTTGCAATTAAATTTAATGAGTATGTATTTGGTGGTGGAACTCTTAACTATAGGATGGTATTTTGTTTTATAACCATGCACATCTTGCTGGGGAGAGGGCTGGGGCGGGGGGGAGAGGGAGAGAGAGAAAGAATCTTAAGCAGTCCTCACGCCCAGTGCAAAGCCTGGCACAGGGCTTGACCTCACGATCCTGGGATCATGACCTGAGCTGAAATCAAGAGTCAGACACTCAACCAACCAAGCTACCCAGGTGCCCCTAGATATTTCTTTTTAATACGGTAACTTTAGTCATATAAATTCTTTTGTTCTTGAATGGTTTTTACAGTTAGTTTAGTGGACTGCTCAGTTCAGAAGTAGATGTTTAGGTATAGTATTTTGAGAATGCTTTTAGCTCGGTTAGATGCCTGAGTGGTCTATAAACTTAAAGTGCCATTGATTTTGAGACCTACATCCTTCTAGCAATATAGAATATGAAGCTGAACATATTCAGTCAGTTCTTTATTTCTTTTCCTAGCTGTATTCACTTTGTTTCCATTTAACTATGTTTCTCTAAACTTTTTTTCCCATTATTTTTTAAGATCCCTCCAAAGAAAATCCATATGAAGATATTCCAATACAGCCTTTGCCCATGTGGAGATCCCCTTCGGCCTGGAAACTACCGCCCCCTAAAAGTGCTTTCAGAGCACCAAAGGTATGACCAAAGAATTAGTGTAAGAAAACATTAAATATAATTAATATAAGAAAACATGAGAATCTTGTTTATGATCTCCACAAAAAGATTAAAATGGTTTAACTAGGGCCAAGATGAAGAGGTTCTGAAATATGGGTTTTGTTGGTTGTGGTGGGTTTTTTGTTCTTTGTGGGGGGGTTTTGGGCAGCACACAGCTTTTTGTGTGCTTTGGTTTGGGGGGAGTGTTTTTGTTCATTTACTAGCAGTTCAGAAAAATTAGAAAATGAACACCTTTAAACAAGCCATGAGCTTTTCGTTCCACTGTAGTTAACCACAGCTCCCCCTTAGTCTCACGACAGTCTGTGGCCTAAATTACCTGTCTCATCCCTGAAGGCATTTGTCACCCCTGCAGGCAAAGGCTGCCTGAGTTAATGAGGACTCTGAGCGGTTGTTTTCTGGAAATTTGATTACCTTGTAGTAGAACTTGGGATTAGAAGCCTGAGGAATGTCTTTACAAATGGTCAAAAAAGGAATTATGGTATCCTCAACTGAGATGACTTTAAAGACAAGATAAATCTTTTTCTGAAATAACTTGGCCTTGAGAACATAGGCATTACCTAGATGATCTTACCCTTACTGGTACATCTTCTCCTGTTTTAGCTTCCTCCCAAACCTCAGTTCCTGCACCGGAAGACTATGGAACTGAAGACCTCCCAAGCTTTTTTACGGTCAAAGCTCACAAAGGATACCACTTTGCCTGTCACTTTAACGGAATGGAAGCTTTTCCGAGCTGGAGAAGTTGCAAACAGGAAAAGGAAAAATCTTCCAAGGGTAAGGACTCCAGTACTTTAATTCTTTGACCCTTACTTCATTTCCATAAATGAGAATAAATAAACTTTAGACTGGAACGAATCCTAGGTTAGAACTGATCTATTGGGATGAGAAGATTTGGAAAGCGGCCTTAAATTTTAGGTTTTTGCTCATGAAAGAAAAATGCGTGAGTGGCTTTTGCCAGGGTTTCTCTATGGATTTGGAAAATTGATTTTAGATGGAGGGTTCACTTCATTTACCTTAGCTCTCATTAAAATCAGCTGCCTGTGTCAAGGAAGCACTAGAATCTCCTATAAGAGGACATTCTACGATGCTGGCTTCAGTGTGGTTATTCTCACTCATATATATAATTGCTGAAGGGAACTGTTTTGTGCCTGAGTTTACACATTTTCAGTAATAACAAAATATGTACCTTTAATTTGGGGCAAAAATTTCCATTCAGCGGGAAGAGAAAGGAAATTTGACTCTTGGGAATAGAAATTATTAGCGATTACATTAAATAACTGATATCTCTCTCAAGGGGGAAAAGGCAATAAATCTAAATTATGTTGACTATTAGAACCAAATATTAGCTATTAGAACCAAAATGAAGAAACTGGGATTATTTGTAGACAGATACATGTTTTTTAAGACAGATATATTTTTTTTAAGGAGGGACATTTCAGAAACTGCATGACAACATTTTTAAATGTTTATGTTACTTGGTTCTTCTGTAATTCAGAATGTTTTCAGGGTAACTATGTAGAAATGAAAAAAAAGAGCAGATCATTTAAATAGTCTTCCTTAATCCCATCTGAATTAGCAATATGTATCTATTTAGCACACAATTTTTGCACCTGATTTTAACATTAAACAAAAGTCACAGCTGTTTCTTGGTTTAGTAACTGCTGATTGGTTCCTTGGGAAATATTCTGTTCCACAATACTTTAATTCTTCTGATCTATTTCCTGCCCCTCCCTCCTTAATATGTGAAGAGTTAAAGACACACAGTTTTAAAAAAGCACTAAACAGATCTCTGTCAGTGAAACCAAAAAATCCTCAACTGTTTAATCTCCTGTGTGTGGTGAAGAATATGTAAAATCATATGTTTAAAGAGTTGCTGGGCATTCTACAGTAGTCCTCTGATATATCATGCTGGCACGACAAAGCAGCCTCCCACATGCCCGGAGACAACAGATCATGTGTTCACAGGGGTGAGAATACAAACACAGAAGGAACTGCATTTAAGATATTGTCCTTGGAATGACATTAACAAAATATTTGGGAATAATAGATTGTAGATTTTAATGAGATTGAAGGAAATTTGCAGTTCTTTTAATTTCGTGCCTCAGTATTTTAGGTAATGTGGATCCCCCAAGTACTCAAAGCTTATTCTCTTTCTGATTATGGGTGATATTATCCAACTTTCCTTTTCTAATTTTTCCCCAGTGGTCTTTTTGAGAAGTGAGGTGGAAAAATATGACCATGAACTCTTACTCTTGACAGTCAGGCAGGAACAAGCTGTTAGCATTTCTACTGCCACCCTCCTTGGATTAAATCCTATTAGCATGTTCTACTTGCAAATCAGATTTTGACTTCTCGGTATCTTCAGCAACAACATTCCATCAGGAAAGCAGTTTTCATGTACTTCCCCTTTGATGACTAGAGCTATCCCTGGAAAGGAAACTGGTTTCATAGTTTGAAAATCACTGATCTAGTCCATATGCCTGTTCCCCACCCTTCCTCTCTTTCCCTCCTGTGAAAGCCTGTGTGGGATTGTTTGCTACAATAGATTTCCTAATGTCTCATATTGTCGCGTCAAGTGTGTATAGCAATATGGTTTCTACCATTCCTTAGGAAGAATATTCTACAACATTTCCTACAACCGCAAGGTAACTCTTCCTAACTCATAACCAAAATTTCCATTTTGTTACTTTATCTCATAGTTCTAGAACAGATAGTTCCTTTCCTTTATAATATTTGAGTCTACTTTTGAGTGTAATTTTCAGATGCTCATTAATAATTATACTATTTTTGTTCATTATGTCCCCAAAATACATGTTTACTTTCATATGTCTTTCCTTATAGCCCCTAACAATACCTTTTTATGTTGGATTCTCTTGTTTTTTTACAATGGTAATATTTAAGAACACTGGTAATTTTTCACTTGAATGGCAGCTACAAAAATCTTTAAAAGAACAAACGCATCCAAAATGTGGGAATAATCTGCATATTGGAAGCACATGTTTCTCACATGTTATTTTTCTTGTGCTGGACTGATTCACCGCCTATGGATTGCCAGGATTGCTGGAGAAACAAGGACAAAAGAGAAAACAAGAACATTCTTCTCAAACTTTGTTGGCTCTTATGTTCCTAACAGTTGTAATTTGAGGCATTAAATATATTAAATCAGGATTAATAATTAAGAAAAAGCTTGGAATTTTAAGAAGAAAGAGAAATAAACATGGAAAACTAATGAATTCCTCTTTTTTATTTTTTTAAGTTTGTTTATTTAAGCAATCTCTTCACCCAATGTGGGACTCAAATTCACAACCCCAAGATAAAGAACCGCATGCTCTGACTGAGCCAGCCAGGCCTCCCAATTCCTCCTTTCAAAAGTGGCTGTTCACTGCGGTGCCTGGGTGGCTCAGTCTTAGGCTAAGTGTCTGACTTTGACTCGGGTCCATGACCTCACGGTTTGTGAGTTCAAGCCCTGCATTGGGCTCTGTGCTAGCCTGGAGCCTGCTTCAGATTCTGTGTCTTCCTCTCTCTGCCCTTCCCCCACTCATGTTCTGTCTCTCAAAAATAAATAAAAACAGGGGCGCCTGGGTGGCACAGTCGGTTAAGCGTCCGACTTCAGCCAGGTCACGATCTCGCGGTCTGGGAGTTCGAGCCCCGCGTCGGGCTCTGGGCTGATGGCTCAGAGCCTGGAGCCTGTTTCCGATTCTGTGTCTCCCTCTCTCTCTGCCCCTCCCCCGTTCATGCTCTGTCTCTCTCTGTCCCAAAAATAAATAAACGTTGAAAAAAAAATTTTTTTTTAAATAAAATAAATAAAAACATAAAAATTTTTTTTAAAAAGTTGCTGTTCATCAGCTTGATTTTTTTCCTCTTTTTAAAAAAAATTAAAAAAAAAATTTTTTTAATCTTTATTTATTTTTGAGAGAGAGACACACAGAGTGCAAGCGGGGGAGGAACAGAGAGAGAGGGAGACACAGAATCCGAAGCAGGCTCCAGGCTCTGAGCTGTCAGCACAGAGCCCGTTGCGGGGCTCGAACTCACGAACCGTGAGATCATGACCTGAGCCAAAGTTGGACACCCAAACAACTGAGCCACCCAGGCGCCCCTGAAATATTTTTTTACTTGAGTATTGTTGACACATATTTCCTCCTTTTTAAAAGTTTTTTTTTATTTTAGAGAGAGAGAGATATAGCACGCATGCACAAGTTGGGGAGAGGGGCAGAAGGAGAGAAAGAATCCAACTCAATCCCAGGCCCTGGGATCATGACCTGAGCCAAAATCAAGAGTCAGACACTCAACTGACTGAGCCACCCAGGAACCCCATCTTTCCTTTTTGAACCCTACTCTGTGTATGTGTGTCTGTGTTTGTCGGTGTCTATCTGTCTCTTTCACACACACCTCCCAGCAGCAAAGGAGAAAATTCTGAGTATGTTTTTTAAATGGAACCTGGTTTTCATCCTAAAGCACATTTGAGAGCCTCCTATTTTTATGACATTTGTAAAATAAATTGTAATATTAGTGCGCCCAGTAGCAAAGAGAGTATTTGCTTTAACAAAAGCTTTGTCAGCGTGATTATCTTTTTGTGAAGAATTCCTGGGAACAGAAATAACTGAGCCTTACCCCACCTTCCAAGTGGAAGGAGTATTCTGCTTCTTACTCTGGGTGATAGGAAAGGCTTGGTCAACAAATAGAGTGCATGGGACACCTGGGTGGCTCAGTTGGTTAAACGTCCAACTTTGGCTCAGATCATGATCTCACAGTTTCTGAGTTCCAGCCCCGCATTGGGCTCTGTGCTGACAGCTCAGAGCCTGGAGCTTGCTTCAGATTCTGTGTCTCCACCTCTCTCTGCCCCTCCTGTGCTCATGCTCCGTCTCTCTCTGTCTCTCAATAATAAATAAACATTTAAAAAATTAAAATAAATAAATGAATGAATTTAAAAAAAAAACCAGAGTGCAATAGGCAGGTTTCTTGCATGTTGTGATGTGGAGTGACAAGGAATCTCTCGAAGAGCCTGTGCTGGGTCCTTCTGGAAAGAAGATAGCCTTTCCTCCTTCTCTACCCATGTTATATGGATTTTCTATTAGAACAACATATCATATTACTAAAGATCAGTTTAGATTCAAAATTGAAAAAATGTCAAGGTTTTTACTTTTAAAAAGGATCTTTCTCTGAGTGAAAATCATTAGTAAATTAATATGAAAACTTGGTGTTGAATCTTTAAAAAAAAAATAAAAGGGAGGTACCCGGCTGGCTCCGTCAGTGGAGCATGTGACTCTTGATCTTGAGGTTGTAAGCTCAAGCCCCACGTTAGGCATAGAGATTACTTAAAAATAAAATTTTTATTATTTAAAAAAACCTTTTTAATGTTTATTTATTTTTGAGAGAGAGGGAGAGTGCGTGAGCATGGGAGGGGCAGAGAGAAAGGGAAGCAGAGGATTCAAGGCAGGCTCCGTGCTGTCCGCACTGAGCCCGATGTGGGGCTTGAACTCACAAACTGAAAGATCAAGACCTGAGCCAAAGTGGGACGTTTAACCAAATGAGCCACCCAAGTGTCTGGTGTTAGTTTTAACTTGTGCTTTGTTGGTCTTTTTTCAGCTCGTATTGAAAATTGCTGATGTATTTGAGTCTAAGAGAGGGAAAAAGAGGGTAAAGTTACACCCATACACTGGAAAAGACGTACCTCCCTCAAAAGGTAAGAATTGTTGCAGCTGTCCAGAGCTACCAGCATTTGAGGGGAGAGTCATATAACTTAACATTTATGTAAATTATAATTCTTGGTTTACTTTCCTATCTATCCCACTTAAATATAACTTCTTTAAGATAAGGGATTATTTCTTATTCTTCCTCAAATCCCTGCCAATGAGACTAATTTTCATAGGCAGATTGCGTTATTTTATAATCCGACTGATTTATAGTCTCTTTCAATATAGACTCTTTCAGTTAGACTCTCAGTAGAACCGAGAATATTAGGTATATAGAGACCACAGGTATGTGGCACAGAACTGGTAGTCATCTACTAAGTTCAGTAGTAGTTTCATCCTTCAGATGCCTAGATAAAACCTACATTGTCTTTTAAAAAAAAAAAAAAATTAATGTTTTTTTATTTTTGAGAGAGACAGAGTGAGCAGGGAAAGGGCAGAGAGAGAGGGAGATAAAGAATCCAAAGCAGGCTCCAGGCTCTGAGCTGTCAGGACAGAGCCTGACGCGGGGCTCGGACTCACAAGTGGTGAGATCATGATCTGAGCTGCAGTTGGACACTTAACCAACCGAGCCACCCAGGAGACCCAAACCTTACATTGTCTTAATTAAGAAACTCCGAACATCCATAGTGAATTATTAGAATTTTCTTAGCCTCATGCAAGATTCTTAACTTGGTTTTCTGACAAAGAACATGCAGAATTTAGCAGTTTTTGTCAAGTGAGAAACAACAGCCAAGTCATAACCAGAGAAGAATGTTTCCTATTTTTGCTGACGTCCAAAGACAGAAATTTCTTAATTTCCCTTGAAAATCTGTTCTGCATTCCAACAATTACTATCTGAAAATAAAATCCTCCCTGCTCCAATTTGAGCCTCTTTCTTCTTACTCTAAAATCAACTAGTCACCATTTTAGATACAAGTTTCCATATTTTCAAAAGCAGTGATCAAAACATGTTCTCATCTTCTCTGCCGCAGAAGAAATCATTTTGGTTATTGCTGCTAATAGGAACCACTTAATGAAGTAATAGATTTTCTACATACTTTATCTCATGTGTAACATATGACAACACTAGGACGCAGGGACTGTCCTTATTTTACAGAAGAAGAAGCCGAGCCAGTGGAGGGAGGAAGTGTCGGTTTGCAGAAAGGAGCATGGGACCATGAAGTCCTACCCTTTTCTGTCACCAACAGTTACTCGCCATTTTTCTCGTAAATCTTGATTTTTAGCAGTTTAATGATTTCTCCATGTGTTTTTTTTTATCCTCAACAAGGATTTTGTCAAAGGCTTTTTATGTGTATATTTCAGAACTAGGTACAGAAGATGAAAACTGGTGCCAGCTATTATTCTGGACCCTTTTAGACGCATTATCATTAATCTTCTAAATAGCCTTTGTGGCAGACATTATTGTCAACTGTTTCTAGATAAGGAAATAAATTGTAAATTGCAAATTATGTAAGATTTCAAGACACTGGGGCCGGGACAAATTCTTCTGAAACATTACCATTTTCCTAAATTAATAGCAGTCTACTGGCAGCTACATTCTCGATGCTTATGCTGCACTAAGTAGGTTCTTACTGATCTCTTTATTTGTATGTCTTATGCCTTATGGATTAGGAACATTTCAGTAAATGTGGCTCTAAGATAAGTTTTGAAAAGCCAAGTCTTTTTTTCTCTGTATCGTTATTGGAAAAAACTCGACAGAATGAATTGCGAACTTACAACAATCCGGATCTAAGTTGTAACTCTTCCCCACAAGTGTGTTTTTCTTTTGCAAGGCTCAAAGAAAATATGCATTTACCCAGCCTCTGTAACCAACTCCTCCTGTGGGCCGGAGGAAGTTGTCTCATGCCTGAGAATCTCTTGGCTCCACAGTTACATTTTCAGATTTTGTTTTCCTCCTTAAGCTTTTGTCTGTAGATCAACAATGACTGGTAGAACCAGATAATTGTATTTACCCACTCTGTCAGTACATGCTAGGTTTTACTGAATCTGTTCCAACCTAAACATTTCTTAACTTTTAGTTATCAGTTGTTACAAAATGATTTATTGCTCTTCTTCAGTTCTGTCATTATAATTTTGTGTGTTGAAGTCACGTGTAAAAAACGGACAACCTATTTCTTTTTTGATCCCTATAGATTCTAAATAGATTTTCCTATTGGCTTGTAAGCAAGCCCCTTAACCATCATTCAATTTCTTGGAACACGGATCATCAAAACCTACAGATGTGAATAGAGGAAAGCCACCTAAATGAGCTTTTGTAGGGTCTCTTCCAATTGTATTACTTTTCCTTCCTTTCCCCTTTCATTTCTTTCTTTCCAGACACTTGATAGGCCCCTAAGAAGTGCCTGATGCTAAGGACACAAACAGGACTCAGGAGCTCACGGTGTTTGTTCCTTCATGCTGAGTAATATGTCATAACTCCAGTGTGCTTTCTATCATGGTGGTTAATTTGAAGTTTAAAGCCTATAAGATGGTAGCTACACTTGCAGTGAGCACAGCATAATGTATGCACTTGTCAAATGGCTATATTGCACACCTGAAATGTATACAAGAGCATGGGACTATTGGCCATGAGTTCAAGCCCCACATTGAGCATGGAGCCTACTATAAATAAATTAATTTTTAAAAATATTTTAAGTTTATTTATTTATTTTCAGAGAGAGAGAGAGAGAGAGAGAGAGAGAGAGCGAGCACAGGCATGTGAGTGGGGGAGGGGCAGAGAGATAGAGGGAGAGAGGATTCCAAGCAGGTTCTGCACTGACAGCGCCTGATCATGACCCAAGCCAAGATCGAAAGTCGGACACTCAACCAACTGAGCCACCCAGGTGCCCCTAAAAAAGTTTTTTTTTAGTAAAAGAAAAAGGGGGCGCCTGGTAGGCTCAATCAGTAGAGCATGCAACTCTTGATCTCAGGGTGGTGAGTTCAAGCCCCATGTTTGGGTATGGAGCCTACTTAAAAAAAAAATTCAAACCCCCCAAACCTATACAGTACACAGTATTTAAATAGGTACTTTTTCTGTTACATGTCTTATGAGGAAGCAACATTTTTTAGCATTCTCTTATTCCTTATCATAAAATTTAAATGAGCACAGCAAATATTGAAATAATGTAGAATGAGAAAAAAATGAAAACCCAAGGTTTCCCAAACCTCCTACTACTCCCAGAAAATTTTATGCACATGCAAATAGTTTTTCTACCCAAATAGTTTTTTTTAAAGAGGAGTGAATAATTCAATTGTGTTGTTTATTTTTTAAATGTTTATTTAATTTTGAGAGAAAGAGAGAGTGCTCGTGGGGGAGGGAGTCACAGAATCCGAAGCAGGCTCCTGGATCCAAGCTGTCAGCACAGAGCCCAGTGCGGGGCTCAAACCCACAAACTGCGAGGTCATGATCTGAGCCAAAGTCGGACACTCAACTGACTGAGCCACCCAGGCGCCCCTACCCAAATAGTTTTTTATACCATTCAGACTTTGTATATCTTGCTTTAAATAAAAAAAAAAAATTAATTAATATATTTCAGAGCTCTTTTAGTATCAACACATAATAGACATTTTGGTTGTTTCACACTTTATTTAACCTATGGATATTGAAGTTCTACGTGTATATATATTTTTTTGCTCTGCAAACAATGTTGCATTATATATCTTTTTGTATATAACTTTGTATATTGGTAAGAATACAGCTATAGAATCAGTACCTAGCATTGGATTTAACCAAAAAATATGTACATGTAAAATTTTTATGACTTCTGCCAAATTGCCCCACAGATTATAATAACTGCTTATATTTCTACGGAAAGCATTTGAAAATGACTTTTTCGCATAATCTTTACTAATACTGTGTTTTATTAAAGCTTTTTATTTTTTCCCGTGGCACGGTTGAATATTGTAGCTTACTTACTATTTTAATTTACATTTCTTTAATTTTAAATTTGGACAGTTGTCATGCTTATAGAAAGTTATAAATCTTTTTGTATAGATTGTCTATTCCTACCCTTTATTCCTTTTTCTGTTGTGCTGTAATTTTTCTAATTCATTTGTAACCGCTATTTGAATATGAAGAAATTTATCCTTGTGTCTGCAATGTGTATCACAGTTATTTTCCCAGTTTATCATTCACGTTTTGAATTTAGTAATTTTTATTAGGGAGAAATTTCCATTTTTACATCATCAAGCTTATATATTTTTCATTTATGACTCCTAGCCTTGTTTTTCTTGCTACAGAAAGTCCTATTTGTGTGCTTAGCATCACACGCCCCTTAGTAACCTCTGGAAGTGTCTGGAAAGAAAGAAAAGGGAAAGGAAAGCAGGTTACAGAAAGGTTTTTCCCTGTCCGTGCACTTTTAAATTTTGCTTTAACTTTTCAGACTTAATCTAGAAATTTTTCATTCACTTGTTCAGAAAGCTCTGTGTATAAGTGTGTGTGTATGTGTATGTGTGTAAATTGGCCATGTGTCTAGCACTGTGGTGCAAAATACCCCCTTGTAAAAGCATAGCTTCTTATAACCAAGGTACTTAAAATCTGGGGAAAATAAGAGCAGTTCAAAGCAGACTGAGCACTGTAAGAATTCGGAGTAAACGAATGCTGAATTTGGCCTAGAAGTAGCTTAGAAGCACCATAAAGTAGCTCAGATGTTTCTCCGTAAATTTGTGTGGTTATCCCTCTGAGCCCCACATGTTCCTTTTACTCTGAATTCATGGTTGGTTCTGTGTTGAGGTTTTTATTTAGCCAGGTTGGTGTCTACCTTTGATATCTTGTTTGGGAATATAAGGACAAGGACATGAATGTAGCAATAGAATCTATTCTGAACCAGACTTCTTAGAATCAGGGATGAGCTGGGAGCTGAGGAGGGAGGTGGGGTGTGGGAAGGAGCTAGAGTAGATTAGTTGCCCCTCTGGTCGTGAGCGGCTGTTTTCTTTTGTGACTGCCCTACCCTGTTGTAACCAGGTGGTCTGGAGAACGGCTCAGCGTCCTTATTACCCCTGACTCCAGGGCTCCCGGCCCATGGAGACTTTTACACTGTTCTCATCCCCATGGACTCCCTACTGTCGAACAAGACAAATAGAAACTCTTTCTCTCTTTTCAGGTGAAACCAGTGGGAACGAAAGTGATGCGGAGTATCTGCCAAAGAGTGAGTGAGTCAGTGGGGCTGCTCCCTTTCTCGTGATGATCATGGTCATGGGTGGAGTAGCACCTGCCTTTGGGATTGAGCATGTTTTTCCCACATTCAGCTTTATTTAGTGGGTGATATTTTTATGATAAGACCTGCTGAAATTTGGGGGACTAAGCAGTACACTGTTAGATGTTCGACAGCGTTAAAAACCTCCCGTGGTGGAATGAGGCAAACAGTACGGCTCTTAAGATGGAGTGTTCTTAAGGGAGCAGCGAAACTGCATGTTCAGACATAGGTGCAGGAGTTTCCCAGCAGCCAAAACAGAGTATGTGAATCATCCTCTGAGACAAATACATACCATTAAATATCTAATTTTTCATAATCACTCAAGTGTACTTATTTAACTTTGACATCTCTGATACTGAGATAGGAAATATCGATCTATCTCTCATTTACAGACATTTACTTATATTTCAAATTATTGTGCCCTTTGCTTTCTACTAGCACATAGAATCTGCCATACATTTTTTGACTGTATGTGTTCAGACATATCATGGTCTCTGTATCCTTCACGTAATGGATTTTCATAGCAAATTATATAGTTCCTGTTTCACTGACTGACATATCGAGGCATGGAGACAGTCAGAGACATGAATTGTCAAAGCTGAGTGTAGGGCAGTTCCGAGTCTGATACTCGGGTCTTATGATTAATAGTCATGTGCTCTCTCCATTGGCCTGATTGCTTCAGGTGTTTGATTCTGGAGCCTTACTAAGGTGAAACTTAAGTCATCATCAAGTTCAGCCTGGATGTGTAAGGATGACAGAGCTAATGCCGTTGCTGCTGAGAAACAGGACGTAAAATTTTCTTGATTTGAACTGAGCTTTGCCTAGAGCACTAAATGTACTGGATAGTTCGGGGGAGCCATTTCGAGATGAATTTTGAAGTGTTCTTAATATTTGATCCGTGGTGTAACTTCTTTGGGGGCAGAATGTGTCACATCTCAAAAGACAAGCAAACAATTAGTCAGAGGCTGCGTCTTTCGATCGTGGCTCAGAATAACACATCATCAACTCTCTGGGCCACTTAGACTATTTCTTCTGCAAGTTCTGCATTTCCTCTACAGGAGACTACCCCAAATTGTCCACAGTTTGGAGATAAATGAGAATAAAGGATAAATGCTACCCAGTTTTGAGTGGAATTTCTCATATTTAAGTAGTATGCTTCCATAATTTCATTCTTTTGAGAAATAGTCTATTAATAGGTGTCTTCTTTTGGTTCATTTTTCCCCTCTTGGATTTAACACCATATATTGATGTAAGCATGTGTCCGTTGTCAGTAATATATGCCAAGGAGAGAAGGGTAAAAGGCAGTTTCTTTAATGTGAGGATATTTATTTTAATTTTATCAAACTCATCCTTCTGTGTACTTAGCCTCTGTAGGACTCTGTTCTTTTATCAGATCTTCCCCCCAGCGTGTATACACACACACACACACACACACACACACACACACACACACACACACA
>NW_024412388.1:98665520-98680684 GCF_014898765.1 Herpailurus yagouaroundi | reverse complement strand
CACACACACACACACACACACACACACACACACACACACACACACACGTGATTTCATGGTCCCAATGATGAGGGAAACAAAGGCAAGAGAAATGCAGCTTAAAGTAAATTTCCTTACAGCCTGCAGCCCACTGATAGACACCTGAAACATGCAGAGCGTGGCCTTCCTCAAGGAATTCATGGCTGCCTTCCTGCCTTAATGTTTATGTTTTATTAAAAACTAAAAGTAGAGGCACCTGGGTGGTTCAGTTGGTTAAGCGTCTGACTCTTGATTTTGGCTGAGGTCATGATCTCACAGTTTGTGAGTTCGAGCTGCACATGGGGCTTCGGGCTGGCAGTGTGGAGCCTGCTTGGGATTCTCGCTCTCCCTCTCTCTCTGCTCCCCTTCCCTCAAAATTAATAAATAAACTTTTAAAAAACTTAAAAAAAAAAACCTAAAAGCAACCTTATCTTGAGAATAGTTACATCTTCAGGGTCCTGGAAGACCCTGCCTTTAGCATCCGGAAGTTCCTCAGAAACTAAGTTCATCTGGGGCGCCTGGGTGGCTCAGTCGGTTGAGCGTCCGACTTCAGCTCAGGTCACGATCTCACGGTTCGTGAGTTTGAGCCCCGCGTCAGGCTCTGGGCTGATGGCTCAGAGCCTGGAGCCTGCTTCCGATTCTGTGTCTCCCTCTCTCTCTGCCCCTCCCCCGTTCATGCTCTGTCTCTCTCTGTCTCAAAAATAAACAAACATTAAAAAAATAATAATAAAAAAAAAAGAAACTAAGTTCATCTCTTTCCCCCCTCCCTCCACACACTCAAAAGTATATAATCAGTCTCTCCTCACAACCCCAGTGCAGCTCTTTCTGCCCACGGGTCCTGTGCCCATGCTATAATAAAACCTCATTTTTGCACCAAAAACGTCTCAAGAATTCCTTCCCAGTCGTTTACTCATGAACCCCGTTTCATAATTTCATCACCAGCCAGTGGCATCTGTTGTCAGGCCAGTGCTTTTACCTGACGTTTTCCACGTATCCTGGTGTTACGCCGCAGAAGATGGGAGAGCACAGAATATGTGTTGGGACGCACCTAGAGTGTGGGTTGGGACACCGCGGGCTCCTGGGCACTTGTGAGACTCTGTACTTGTTCCCCAAGTATGTCATAGCCCTCGCAGGGCTGTGTGGCAGACGTCGGTTAGTCAGCACTCCGTCAGCAATGACTGGGTGAAGATTAGTCCATATGGGTCATGACCTCTGGGTGCTGGAGGGAAGATGGGGCTACAAAGGAAAAACAGTGCTCCCTGATTTCATTGCAGACCGCCACAAGCGCTTAGCCCAGCTCCAGCAGTCTTCCAAGAGGAATCCTCACTACCAGACCTTAGAGAGGGATCTTATTGAATTACAGGAGCAGCAGCTCTTTGAACTTTTTGTGGTGGTGTCCCTCCAGAAGAAGCCATCGGAAATAAGCTACATTCCCCAGGTCATACAGCAGTTCCCTGGCAAGGTAGGTGCAGGGAGACCAAGAGGCGTCCAGGAGTGTTCTCGTGTCTCTGTGTTTTATCTCTGCTCTTCTTTCTATTGTGATCTCAAGCAGCTTTTACTAATACTGTACCTTTTGTAGGATCTGGTAAGTGACTCTGGTGATGTCTCACGTCTGGCCTGAGCTGCAAACAAGGGCAAAATCTTATTATCCAAATTGTTTATTTTATTTTATTTTTTTGCTCTGCTGTTTACTAAGTGCCCTTTAGCAAGTTGAAAACCTCAGTTTTCTCATTCTTTTTTTTTTTTAATGTTTGTTTATTTTTGACAGAGAGACAGAGCATGAGCGGGGGAGGGGCAGAGAGAGGGGGAGACACAGAATCTGAAGCAGGGTCCAGGCTCTGAGCTGTCAGCACAGAGTCCAATGCAGGGCTCGAACTCACAGACCGTGAGATCATGACCTGAGCCGAAGTCGGACGCTCAACCAACTGAGCCACCCAGGCGCCCCTCAGTTTTCTCATTCTTGATGAGGGAAACAGTAAATATGACAGAACAGGGTAGCAGTTTAGAGCATAGACTCTTAAGCCAACTCTCTGCGCTTGCCACTAATTAGCACTGTGACTTTGAGCAGTTACTTAACTGCTCTGTGCCTTGGTTTCTTCATTTGTAAAATGGAGGTAATCATAATAATGTCTATCCCGTTGAGTTGCAGTGAGGATTAAATGAGCTGTATAAGGCACTTAGAATAGTGTCTAGCATATAGTCAGCACTATAGAATGTTATCCATTATTAGTGAGGGTTTAATAAGATAATGTATTTAAAGTGCTTAACACAGTCCCTGGCACATAGTAAGCACTTCATAAATGGTAGCTATTATTAACAAATATTATTTGATTTTCTCTGTCTTATGCCTGAGAGGGCATAACATTAAAAAGCAAACAGAAACCCCACACTGTAGATTGAGAGAGAAACCGCAGAAGAAAACAAAAAGTTTTATAGTTTATTTTGTATTTAATTTTTCCTGCTTTTTGAACAACGGGTCCACAGTTTCATCTTGCAACTGTGCTCTGCAAATTATGTAATGAGCCTTGGTAAGGCGTGATCCCTTTAAATAGGGAATCTCCTCACTCTCCATCTTAATACTTGGGCCATGTCTCTTATTTAAGTTATCTGCTCAGATGCTTTAGGAACTTGAGATTTAAACCCCGACTTATGTGTTTCACCAAAAAAAGCTAGGGGAGCACAACTGTACTGGAATGGAATCTAAGAGACATTTCCTGCATAAGTTCTCATTAGAAAAAAAAAAAAAGTGCTAGGGCACCTGGGTGCCTCAGTTGGTTAAGCGTTTTAACTTTGGCTCAGGTCATGATCTTGTGATTTGTGGGTTTGAGCCTCGCATTGGGCTCTGCACTGGCAGTGCGGAACCTGCTTGGGATTCCCTCTCTCCCTCTCTTTCTCCACCCCTCCTCCGCTTGCTCTCTCTCTCTTTCTCTCTCTCTCTCTCTCTCTCTCTCTCAGAAAAAAATAACCTTAAAAAAAAAGTGGTCAACAACATTCCTACTGTAAACAAAACTGTTTAATTTCTTATAAAATTCTTCAGTGTAGCCTGAGAGCCACAGTGTCACAACACTGAACCATGGAAGTCTAAAATGATGTAATGCAGATAGTCTTGAAGAGTCCAATTTCCCATAAAGAGAAGCTTAATTTTTTTTTCCGATTTTTCAATCAGTCTTACCTTTGCAGAAATCTCGAGGTTGAACGTTGTTTTTCAACAAAGCCTGAATTAACGGGCTCAGAGCCAGAGAAGGACCCAGCTGAGTCTGGCAGGGATTGAGGGATGTTTCTAAGCAAATTACTTAGCATCCTTGTGCATTAGGCTCCCATAAGTTAAGGAGGGAGAGAGCTGACCAAGTCTCTCTTGATTGCGTTGTGGAAAACCATAAATGAAGACAATTCCGAGTCATTTAACAATGTAAAAATAATAGAAGGTGAGACAACTGAACTTTTGTTAGAATGCTTTTCCGTTTCTGAAGAGCTAAATGAACGTCTAGGTGACTCAGAATGGCTGCATGTTTTGTTTCAGAAATTAAATTAAAGGATTAATTTGTATTAGCTACATGAGGGTGCTATGGCTATAATAGACTTATTTTCTGCTTGTTTCCATACTAATTTTTAAATGTCTTTTGGTTTAACTAAATTTAGATTGTTCTTTTAAGTATGATACCAGACTTGCACACAAAGGCCTTCCACGCTAAAATTTCACAGGAAGTTGCAAACTAGTAATTAGTTAGCAAAGATTATATGCTAAAGGAAATGATTATATATGGGATAGATTCTAAAAATAGTATCTTTTCTTTTTTTTTCTTTTTTTTTAAATTTTTTAACGTTTATTTATTTTTGAGACAGAGAGAGACAGAGCATGAACGGGGGAGGGTCAGAGAGAGAGGGAGACACAGAATCTGAAACAGGCTCCAGGCTCTGAGCTGTCAGCACAGAGCCCGACGTGGGACTTGAACTCACGAACCGTGAGATCATGACCTGAGCCAAAGTCGGACACTTAACCGACTGAGCCACCCAGGCGCCCCAAAATAGTATCTTTTCTAAATAACATTCAAAACACCTTTGACTATTGATCAGAGAGTGTCTGGCACTAACTGGGCTTTTGCTATCAGTGTGCTATAGAATAGGTTTTTATTTTATGTCCCATGATTTATTAAAATATTGGGTTTCCACTAGTATGTGAATCCTGAATTACGATTCTACCTCTAGACTAGAAACTATTTTCAGTCACTCCTCTTACATCAGATTATAGGATCTCCACAAGTAACCATTTCTATGTCAAAATAGGATTCTTTATTCTTAGTAACCGTGTTCTCAGTGTATCTTCAGTGATTACTGGCCTTGGCCTTCCTGTCGTGTGAAACAACACAACACTGTGCTGAGATGACTACTTGGGCTTATCAGAGACCTCTTTTCCCATGACTAGGCTGTTTTGTATATATAGTCTCTGCTTACGTAGAATACTAGTCACCTATAAATGTTCCATTTTTCAGGGTGATCATGGCTTTAAGCAGTCCAAAGACACCGAAGAGAGGCTCAAAGTTATCCCCAAGTTTTGTTTTCCTGACTCAAAAGACTGGGTGCCAACCTCAGAACTCAAGAGGTAAATGGGTTCCTTAATCTGATTTCTCATTTTTGGAACTGCAAAAATAGAATCCGAATGTTTGAGAAATGGGTAGAGCCAGCAGTTAAAGCTATGTGGACACTGTAGCAGGTCAAGGATGCAGTGGGAGGAAAGGAAGAAACAGAATTAGAACATTTCCTATGTGAGTTCAAAAAAGAAAAACATGGAATAGTTTCAGTGTCAAAGGGAAAACGAGTTTGAGAAGCTCTGCAGTTGGCCAGTTCTTGGGGGGGAAAGTTCCGTTTTATATACAATCAGAAATGCCACCAAGTGGACAGAAAAGGAAAAAGGACTTGGGCTTAGGGACCCTACTTAGGAGGTAAAACAGTGGTGTCTGCACCTTGTTTCTCCTTCAAGTTGACGGGAGCCACAGCCCAGAGTGTACGTTCCCCTGCGAAACTTGTACAAAGGGAGGATCCAGATTGGGAGGTGTGAGCATTATTGAGAAGGGAAGATAAGGAATTTCCTCCTGGTATCTCGAGGGAACTGTGTTCAATTAATAAACAGTTATCCTCCCTGAATCCTGCTTGTAAGTAGATAACTGCTCCGTTCAGAACTGTAATTATTGACCGTGCTGTTTAGGCTGAAACTCGTGATTCTGGAACCGTGTCACATGCAGATAACATGCTGGAGGAGAGCCTCGACTGTTGCCTAAGTAGCTGCTCTGCCTTTCTGCCTCACCTTGCCTCCAGTCTGAGCTGCTGTCTCGCCTAACCGGTTTGGCCTGATGGCCACTCTCCTCTCTGAACCATCAATCCTGATGGTCTTAAGCTGTCAGGTGCACTGCTAACTGCACAAGCAGCTTCTTTCATAATGGCCTGGCCGCTCCATAGCTGGCTTTTCTGCCCAATGAGTTATATGGTTTTTTTTTTTTTTTTTTTTCTGGAACATTGGGGAAATACAGAGGAATAAATAAAAAGCGGAAGTTATAAGTCACTGGCATTCTGGCACTCAGAGATAATAACTAAATATGTTGGCATATTCCCTTTCAATCTTTGTTTTTTGGCCATATATAGATGTATGTATTCACTGCTCAAATTTGGACTTCTTTGATTATTAATGAATTTCTTTCTTGGTCTTCTTTTTATAAACTATGCAGATGAATTTCATTCTTGGTCTTCTTTTTATAAACTATGCAGATCTTTTTTTTAATGTTTTTTTGAGAGAGAGAGAGAGAGAGAGCACTCAAGAGTGAGAGAGAGTAGAGAAAGAGGGGGAAAGAGGATCTGAAGTGGGCTCTATGCTGACAGCAGAGAGCCCGATGTGGGGCTCGAACTCACGAACTGTGAGATCATGACCTGATCTGAGGTCGGAGGCTTAACTGAGTCACCCAGGTGCCCCTCTCTGCAAATCTTTTGCTTATGTTTCTGGTGAGGAGCTGATAATTTTCCTAGCAACTTTTATAGTTAAGGATATAACCCTTTGCCAATCACTGTTCCATAGGACCTCTCGGAACTAAATAGAAGAATTTGGAAGGGAAAAATACCTTTCCTAAATGTTAGACTTTATCAGATATTCACTAAAAGGAAAATAGGCTTTATTAATAGCTAGACTGGGTAAATAAGAAAGTAAAAGGCAGTGGCATCAGAAGGTCATCCTGTACTTTCTCTCTCACACATACAGTGTCAGGCAAGATATTCTCAGGCCTGGACATTCTTCCTCAGGAGGAAGGTGGCTTGCAATAAATGTGGTATTAATGCCTCCTCTTACATCACAAAATGACTGCTGTTGGACACTAATTTTAAATTGTTTGTTCTGGGGCGCCGGGGTGGCTGCGTTGGTTAAGTGTCTGACTTCAGCTCAGGTCGTGATCTCACAGTTTGTGAGTTCGAGCCCCACGTCGGGCTCTGCACTGTGTGGAGCCTGCTTGGGATTCTCTCTCTCCCCCCTACTCTAAACAAACAAACTTAAAAAAATAGTTTGTTCCATGAAGAATGTAATAATTAGTTGTTTAGATCTCACCTATCGACTATTTTTTTTTCAGTGAAACATTCTCCTTTGTCTTAACTGGTGAAGATGGGAGCCGCTGGTTTGGTTACTGTAAGAAGCTTTTGGTAAGTACCAGTCTTGTTCTACAGGCAGGGCTGGGCAATTGAGTCCTCAGTAGAGACCAGGGACACCTGGCTGGCTCAGTCGGAAGAGTGTGCAACTCTCGATCTGGAAGTCATGAATTCGAGCCCCATGCTGGGTGTAGAGATTACTAAAAAAAAAAAAAAGAAACAATAGAATCAGACTAGGAACTTCAGAAACTCTATTTTTCTAGATGAGTTTGAGGGCTGCATAATCACCCATGGATTAAAGAAGCTGCATTAGCTTTAACTAATAAGAGCGAGGTTGGAGTTAGCAACGAGTGTCCCAGAATAAGAAGGGTATGGACTTCTTTTATTACTTGTGTGTTTGTAATAGATGAAGAAACCAATGACAGAGTGGTTAAATATCAGCCTGGGCCTATTCAAGGGATGGCGTGAATTAAGCCATTCGCGGGAGCTCTGAGTTACTTGCTTCTTGTTTAGATGCTGCCACTAAACCTGGAATAATCATGCTATCATTTTTTTTAGCATTTTCCAATCTAGCCTTGGTTCCTACTCTGTACTAAAGAGTACTAGGAGAGTATTCATAGTTCAAATTAACAAAGACTTGTGCCGCGTCATTTTTGCTTTGATGTGTTTTGTTTTAGCCAGAAGGCAAAGGGAAGCGACTCCCTGAGGTGTACTGCATGGTTAGCCGCCTGGGCTGCTTCAACCTTTTTTCCAAGGTGAGTGCAGAATGAGCCCTGGGAAAGGTGCTGTGCTTCCTGGGCTCCAAGTACGTGTTGTTTCTGATGATTTCACTGGGCTACGTCTTGTGACACGGACTCTAGCATACTACTTTAGGAAGCGTTCTCAGTAGTAGATTAGAGCCACAAGTTTGAAGGTTTACATTCGTCTAGACTAGACTATGTTTACATTTGTCTAGTTTACCGGAGTCACTGTGTTGTTGCGTCATCTCATTTTGACTTGCCAAACCTCCCAGCTTCAAGGAGAACGTAGCCTGAAGCTTACCTTGCCTCATGAGTCTCTCCCAGACCCCAAACTGCAAGATATCATGGTCGGTGTCCCCTTCTCTGCCCCTACCGTAGGGAGGCGGAAAGGAGCTCCTCTTCTAAAAATGAGTGGATTGATTTGAGTAACTTTTCTTGGAGATATAAAGATACCCCCAAGAGATACGAGGCCTTTAATGAACTTTTTTTCATTGCGGAAGCTTATCTGTCTTAAAATCTGTTGGTGTAATTTTCAAGCTTGTGCACCAAGTTTGGTAGTTCCTTATGTGTTTGAACTGAGTCCCTAATAAAGTAACATATGTTGCACGTGCAGATTCTGGATGAAGTGGAGAAGAGAAGGGAAATGTCTCCAGCCCTGGTTTACCCATTCATGCGAAGTGTCATGGAAGCTCCCTTCCCAGCTCCTGGACGCACCATCACAGTTAAGAGCTACCTCCCTGGGGCTGGCGATGGGGTAAGTTAGCTCATGTTGAAAAAGGCTTGATAGCCACCAAAAAGCAGGCCTTACACTAATAGGCAGAATTTCCAGAAGCCTCAGGGCATAGATTTCCCTATTCCATAAACTGTGCAGAATGTGTTTTAGTACCAAAAATCACTGGTGAAATGGCCAGTTGTGAGACATTGTGAGTTGGTCCAGTTGTGAGATAGTCGAGCCGTCTAAGAGCTAGAGGTTTTCTGCCTTATGTAGACTGAGCCCTGTTTGTAACAATAGCAGTGTGATAAATGATGATTATACATGCTATTGTCTGGTAAAATAAAAGGTTTTACCAGAAACTTACAGCGTGAAAAGAAGTTATTAGGGGGCACTGGCTGGTCCAGTCAATAGAGCACGTGACTCTTGAACTCAAGGTTATGATTTTGAGCCCCATGTTGGGTATAGAGATTATTTAAAAAAAATAAAATCCTTAAAAGAAATAATTAGGTGTTAGGTCTTGGGAGTAGTTGTAGACAGCTTCACAAACTGTAGCAAAACCTTTTTCCTGAATTTCCCCTGTAAAAGAATGACAGGATCCATTAATGGTGTCATTATAGATTGTTTTCCAACCTGAACTCCCCTGATTCGAATTCTTTCATTTCAGTCTATTGAACTCTGCCGACCACTGGATTCCCGACTAGAACATGTTGACTTTGAATGTCTCTTTAAGTGCCTGAGTGTGTGCAATCTCATCCGGGTCTGTGCCTCCCTCCTTTTGGAACGGAGGGTAATCTTTGTTGCCAACAGCCTAAGGTGAGAAATTTGTAAAATATGTCACTTCCTACTGGTATTTCACTTGTTTTCGCTATTTTAAAATTTGGGCATTTACAAAAACCGTAGGATCTCAGTTACCTAATGCCATAGTGACGTGGATAATTCCAAATGGTCAGTAATCCAGAGCTATTTTGCATTAGGCTATAGCCATCACTTTGGGATTGCAGTGAATTTATCTTTCTAAATGTGTTTTACTTAAACCGTTGTTAAAGGTTCATACTGCTGGAATGAATAAGTCATGGGATAAAAGGTACACCATAGGGAATATCGTCCATGATACTGTAATGCTAAGGTGACAGGTGGTCGCAACACTTGTGAGCATAGTATAATGTGGAGAGACTTGGAGTCACTATGTTTACACCTGAAACCAGTGTCACATTGGTGACACCTGAAACTAAGGTAACATCAGTATAGCGTGTCAACTATACTCAAACAAGAAATTAGTTGGCATTCCTTTATCTAAGTACACATTAACTTTGAGCAATATAAATTGTGGGGAAAAGCTGGTTAAGACTAAAACTTTTCTGTGAATTAAGTTAAAAATGTAAACAAAATGTCAAAAATTAATGAGTCCTCACAGAATCGCTCATCTGTGATCACTAACCGGTGTCAGGTAATTCTGTAACATCCTATCTGAACCATTCTCCACGTGTTGAATGCGTCACACTGTTTCTGCTTTCTTCTCTGGCCAGCACCCTGTCAAAATGTGGCCATGCTGTGGTTGCCACACTGTATCCGTTCACCTGGCAGCATACCTACATCCCAGTCCTACCAGCATCTATGATCGACATCGTGTGCTCACCCACTCCGTTCCTTATTGGAATCCTGTCTTGCTCCTTACCGCAGCTCCAGGACCTCCCCATTGAAGAGGTGAGATGGGAGAAATAGTACCTGTGGAAAAGACAGGGCACTGACAAATGAAAACAGATTGCCTTTAAGAGTGTTGGAGTCGTCATTCGTATTAAAAGACAATATTCATATACTATGCCATCCTATTTTTGTATCTTTTTATAAAGTGAGAAAAATTCCATAGTGCACATGAATCCAAAGTTGTGGTGGTGCCATGGGCTCGTTCTTGTGTTATTCTGAAGGGCAGGTCTTTTTGTTTGTTTTAAGTCAAACACAAGAGCTACTCTGGGTTAACTTAAAAAGTTGTTTTAAGGGGCGCCTGGGTGGTTCAGTCGGTTGAGCGTCCGGCTTCGGCTCAGGTCATGATCTCATGGTTGGTGAGTTCGAGCCCCGCGTCGGGCCCTGTGCTGACAGCTCAGAGCCTGGAGCCTGCTGTGGATTCTGTGTCTCTCTCTCTGCCCCTCCCCTGCTCGTGCTCTTCCCTATCTCTCGAAAGTAAAGAAACATTTAAAAAAAATAAAAAAAAATTGTCTTAAATATAACACACATATAGAGAAGTGTGGTCAAAATAAAATGAATTATCACAAAGTGAATGCTTACGTAAGCCACATTGGAATGGAATGGAAACATCACAGCGGTGGAGACAATGCCACCAACACCTTGAAAAGTCTCCATCAGGCCACCTTCTGTCACTGTTCCCTTCCCACCCCCATGAAAGGTAACCACTGTCTTGACCATTATGGTGTTCATTTACCTGTTTTTCTTTATAGTTTTACATCCTACCCATTTATTCCTAAACAGTATAGTTCAGCTTTGTCTGGTTTTAAGCTTGTTATAGATGGACTCATGTGCAGTGTGTAGACATATATTTTATCTGGCTTCTTTTTTTTGTAGCCAAATATATTACTTTTCATTATAATTACTTCTTTTTTTTAACTTTATTTTTTATTTTTTTAAAATTTACATCCAAATTAGTTAGCATATAGTGAAGCAATGATTTCAGGAGTAGATTCCTTAGTGCCCCTTACCCATTTAGCCCATTCCCCCTCCCACAACCCTCCAGTAACCCTCAGTTTGTTCTCCATATTTATGAGTCTCTTCTGTTTTGTCCCCCTCCCTGTTTTTATATTATTTTTGTTTCCTTCCCTTAGGTTCATCTGTTTTGTCTCTTAAAGTCTTCATACGAGTGAAGTCATATGATTTTTGTCTTTCTCTGAGTGACTAATATCACTTAGCATAATACTCTCCAGTTCCATCCACGTAGTTGCAAATGGCAAGATTTAATTCTTTTTGATTGCCAAGTAATACTCCAAGTAATACTTCTTTATCCATTCATCCATTGATGGACATCTGGGCTCTTTCCATACTTTGGCTATTGTTGATCATGCTGCTATAAACATGGGGGTGCATGTGTCCCTTCAAAACAGCACAACTGTATCCCTTGGATAAATACCTAGTAGTGCAATTGCTGAGTCGTAGGGTAGTTCTATTTTTAGTTCTTTGAGGAACCTCCATGCTGTTTTCCAGAGTGGCTTCACCAGCTTGCATTTCCACCAACAATGCAAAAGAGATCCTCTTTCTCACATCACCAACATCTGTTGTTGCCTGAGTTGTTAATGTTAGCCATTCTGACAAGTGTGAGGTGGTATCTCATTGTGGTTTTGATTTGTATTTCCCTGATGATGAGTGATGTTGAGCATTTTTTCATGTGTTGGTTGGCCATCTGGATGTCTTGTTATCTGGCTTCTTTTGATTAACCTTGTGTCTGTAGGATTCATCCCTGTGGATGAGTTTAACAGCTGTTCCATCATTCTAATTGTGCGTATTATTCCATTGTGTGAATACCCATCCTACAGTTGATGGACTTTTGAGTTGTTTCCAGTTTAGGGCTACTACAAATAATGCTGCTATAAATATTCATGTGCATGACCTTCGGTCCATATGTGCATGCAATTCTAGGGTATATACTTGGAAATGGAATTGCTGGGTCATGGATAAGCATATCTTCAACTTAAGTAAATAAGATCAAACTGTTTTCCAAAGTAGCTCTGCCAAGTGAAACCCCCTCCACCAATGTATGAGAGTTCCTGTTGTTCCATATCCTCCTGACACGTCTTATCATCAGTTTGTATGATGTAGCCTATCTGGTGAATGTGGAGTGGTATTCTCGTTGAGGTTTAATTTGCATTCCTTGATTACTGTTGGGGGTGTGCATCTTTATTGGCCATGTGAATATCATCTGTTATAAAATTCATTGTCTTTCTACTGGATTGTTTACCCTCACTGATTTGTAAGAGGTATTTTTATATTCTGAGTATCAGCCTCTTTGTGGCATGCCTTTTTATTCTCTAAAATGATGTTTTTAATGCACAAAAGTTCTTAATTTTAATATAGTCATAATTATTGGTCTTTTCCTTTTATGGTTAGTGTGCGGTGCTATCTCCTCTTCCCTTCCCTTCCCTTCCCTTCCCTTCCCTTCCCTTCCCTCCTCTCCTCTCCTCTCCTCTCCTCTCCTCTTCCCCCCCCTCCCCTCCCCTCATCTCATCTGCACTGACATCAGCATCTGACGTGGGGCTGGAACCCATAAGAGCTGTGAGATCATGACCTGAGCCAAAGTTGGAGGCTTAACTGACTGAACCACCCAGGTGTCCCTTTGCCTTTAGTTTTTAATTTTTTTTTGTATATGATAGGAGGTAAGGATCTTTTTTTTTTTTAATATGGACAGTGAACTATACTAGTACTAGTCTATTAGGAAGTATATTGAAGTCCTCAAAAAATTTAAAATAGAACTACCATGTGATCCAACAATCCCACTTCCAGGCATATATCCAATAAAAATTAAATCACTCTCTTGAAAAGATACATGCACCCTCATGTTGAAGAGGAAAACCACTGTTTTCCATAGTGGTTGCACCAATTTGCATTCATACCAACAGTACATAAGGGTTCCTTTTTCTCCAGCATTTGTTATCTTTTGTCTTTTTGATAATAGCCTTTCTAACAGAGATGAGGTGATGTCTCAATGTGGTTTTGAGTTGCATTTCCTTAATGATCAGTGATGGTGAGCACCTTTTTATGGGCCTCTTGGCCAGTTTGCATGTCTTTGGGAAAAATGTCTATTCAGTTCCTCTGCTCATTTTTTTTTTTAAAGTAAAGTCTACACCCAACATGGGGCTCAAACTCACAACCCCAGGATCAAGAGTCACATGCTGTACCATCTGAGCCGGCCACATGACCCTCTTCTGCTCATTTTTAATAGGATTATTTGGTGTTTGTTTTAGTTTTTGGTCATTGTTGGGTTTTGTTTTGTTTTGTTTTTTGCTATTGAGTTGTATGAATTCTTTATGTATTTTGGATATTAACCTTTTATCAGATATATAATTTGCAAATATTTTCTCCCACTTCGTAAGTTTCCTTTTCATTTTATTGATGGTTTCCTTTGCTGTGCAGCTTTTACTTTAATATGCCTCTACTCGTTTATTTCTCGCTTTTGTTACCTTTGCTTTTGGTGTCAAATCCAAATAATTCATTGACCAAACAAGTGTCAAGATGCTTACCCTTTATGGTTTCAGGTCTTAACGTTCAAGTCTTTACTCCAATTTGAGTTGATATTTTTTTAAGTTTATTTGTTTTGGGTTGGGGGAGGGGGTGCAGAGAGAGAAGGAAAGAGAATCTCAAGCAGGCTCTGTACTGTCAGCGCAGAGCCCAGCATGGGGCTTGAACTCACAAACTGTGCGAGCATGACCTGAGTCAAAATCAAGAGTCAGACACTTAACCACTGAGCCACCCAGGCACCGCATTTTGAGTTGATTTTTATGTATAATATAAGATAGAGTCCAGTTTCTCTTTTTTGCATGTGGCTGTTTTTCCCGACACCATTTATTGAAGAGACTGTCATTTCCCCATTGCATATTCTTGCTTCCTTTTACTGTAAACTGACTATGAATGAGTTTATTTCTGGACTCTGTTCTGTTCCATTGATCTATGTGCGTTTTTATGCCAGTACCATACTGTTTTGATTACTGTAACTTTGTGACCTGGTTTGAAATCAGGACGTGTGATGCCTCCAGCTTTGTTATTTCTCAAGATTGCTTTGGCTATTCAGGGAACTTGGAGTCCCATAGGAGCTTTAGGATTGTTTGTTCTATTTCTATGATGAATGCCACTGGAATTTTGACAGGGATTGCATTGAATCTGTGCATTGCTTGGGGTAGTATGAACATTTTAATAATATTTATTCTTCTCATCTACGGGCACAGAATATCTTTCCACATACTTGTGTTCTTCAGTTTCTTTCATCAATTCTTACCGTTTTCAGTGTACAGATCTTTCACTTCCTTGGCTAAATTTATTCCTAATTATTCTTTTTGATGCAGTTGAAAATGGGATTGGTGGTGTTCTTAATTTTTTTCAGATAGTCCATTGTTAGTGTATAGAAACACAGCTGATTTTTGTACTAACCTTTTATTTTTTAACTTTTAATTGTGGAAAATTTCAAACATAGTAAAAGTAAAAAAAAGGTTAAAATAACTCCAATTACCCTACTTCAGCACTTACCAACTCATGGGGCCATCTTTACCCTTACCCACTCCTCTCTCCCATAATATTTTGAAGCATATCCTGATATAATTTCACTGTTAAATATTACAATATAAATCTCTATAACACAAGGACATTTTAAACATAATCACAATACCATTATCACACCTAAAAAATTTAATAACAATTCTTTTAATATTAATACAATCCAGTGTTCATCTCTCCATTTCATAAATGTTTAATAGTTTGTTTGCATCACTCCCAAATAAAGTCCACTCTTTTATTTGCTCAGTATGGTTTGTCACTTTAACGTATAGATGTGCCTGCCATCGTTCTTTTTTAAATGTTTATTTATTTTTGAGAGAGGGTATGCGTACATTTATGACCAGAGAAGGGGCAGAGAGAGAGGGAGAGAGAGAATCCCAAGCAGGTTCTGCATTGTCAGCACAGAGCCCTACACGGGGCTCAATCCCATGAACTTCAAGATCATGACCCAGGCCAGAGTCAAGAGTCAGAGGCTTAACTGTCTAAGCCATCTAGGCACCCGAGATGAGTTAACTTTTAAATGGGCTACAACTTGGGGCGCCTGGGTGGCTCAGTAGATTGAGCATCTGACTTCAGCTCAGGTCATGATCTCACCACTTGTGGGTTCAAGCCCTGCGTCTGGCTCTGTGCTGACAGCTCAGAGCCTGGAGCCTGCTTGGTATTCTGTGTCCCGTTCTCTCTCTGCCCCTCCCTAGCTCATGCTCTGACTCTCTCTCTCTCTCTCTCTCTCTCTCTCTCAAGAATAAATAAAACATTAAAAAATTTTTAATAGGGGCGCCTGGGTGGCGCAGTCGGTTAAGCGT
>NW_024412388.1:98596891-98665420 GCF_014898765.1 Herpailurus yagouaroundi | reverse complement strand
AAAATTTTTTTAATGTTTATTTATTTTTGAGACAGAGAGAGACAGAGCATGAACGCGGGAGGGTCAGAGAGAGAGAGGGAGACTCAGAATCGGAAGCAGGCTCCAGGCTCTGAGCTGTCAGCACAGAGCCCGACGTGGGGCTCGAACTCATGGACCGTGAGATCATGACCTGAGCCGAAGTCAGACGCTTAACCAACTGAGCCACCCAGGTGCCCCAAACATTAAAAAAAAATTTAAATGGGCTACAACTTGAACTTAATTTTGTTTAAAACTATTTCCATTGCTTGAAAGAATCAAACACTCTTCCTGATCTAGCAGTGCCTAATGTATGTCTCTGTGAATGTCTCTAGTTTAACTTACCTAGCTCCTTTATCCCATAGGTGCTGATAGTTGATCTCTGTGCAGACAAGTTCTTACAGGAGGTAAGTAACAAATGAGGTGATTACATAATATCTGGGGATAATTGGACAGAAAATATGTGAAAGTACTTAGAGAAGATGACTCAGGCAAGACTTTTAGTTCCTACACATACTGACACTGTGGCCAATCATACAAGATTGACCTGAAAAATTGGGTTAGGTTTATAGCTGTCTCTCCCAAAGAAGGAAGGAGGAAAAGATTAAATGTCATTCTCAAAAGAGGTAACCCTCCTTTGACATCCAGATGGGGTGATGTATAAGGATCTAACTTCATTGAATGTAACAAGCATCCAACATTGATTATGTCTAGATACTCTGTTAGAATCTAAAGGTAAGATGCAGTTTGAGCCCCTCAGACCTTATGATCTAACAATGAGAAGGGGGAGTGGACATATGTATAAAGTTTTAGAAATCGTGTAATAAAGATTTCCACATGGTACAGTAGGGGCAAAAAAAAAAAAAAAAGTGGTCATTTATTCTGGGTCTTGAAAGTGGAAGGGAGAGTTAGCAAAGCCTGCTTAGGGCAACACTCTGTAGCCTGTATATAAGTGTGTGAGCACTCAGCACAGGGTAAAAAAGGATGTTTCCCAAGACTTTGTCTCTTTTCAAAGCGTTTGAAACACTGTTTATTTGTGGATGATCTTTGTAATACAGTGTTAGACTTGTAGATGAGAGATATTTGATGGAAAGGTACCAGAAAATGTCATAAATATATATATGTATATATATTTAAAGACAGTTACGTATACCATAAACATCCTGAATTCTGCTGAATGTAGGGAAAGAAGGTTCAGACTGAGTCTTTAGCCAAAATCTATACAAAGTCACCGGTGAAATTTTGGGGATTTAACTGGTATATGTTTGAGATTTTCTCTCTCAAAGGTCCTGAAAAATCTCAATTTCGTCCCTTAAGGTATCTGATGAGGGTGAAATTTTACCTCCTAAACTCCAAGCTGCCTTGATGCAGATTTTGGAAGAACGAAATGAAATCTTGGCTCAGGAGCAGAATTTTTCACAAGGTATGAGATAAATGGTCGAAGACTCAAAGTCAAGGTGGTAAATACTTACTGAATGCCCAGCACCCTACTAAAGGATGTACAAAAGTATCAGATTGCCTGTGATCTGGAAAGCTTATAATCAGCTTCCTTGCTGACCCTCAGATGTGCTGGTCCCCTTCGGTTTCAGTACTTTTTTTTTTTTTTTTTTTTTTAACGTTTATTTATTTTTGAGACAGAGAGAAGACAGAGCATGAACAGGGGAGGGCCAGAGAGAGGGAGACACAGAATCTGAAACGGGCTCCAGGCTCTGAGCTGTCAGCACAGAGCCCGACGCGGGGCTCGAACCCACGGACCGTGAGATCATGACCTGAGCCGAAGTCAGCCGCTTAACCGACTGAGCCACCCAGGCGCCCCTGGTTTCAGTACTTTTACACTTGCTCTGTTCCATTCATAGAATGCTGTTCTCTAGATAATACACATGGCTCAAGCTCTTGTTTCCCCACAGGTCCATGCTCAGATGTCACTTTCTCAGTGAGGCCTTTCCTGACTGTCCTTTTTATTTATTTTTAATGTTTTATTTATTTTTGAGAGACAGCATGCAGGCAGGGGAGGAGAGGGAGAGAGAGAGGGAGACAGAGGATCCGCAGTGCACTCTGTGCTCAAAACAAGCCGATGTGAGGCTAGAACTCACGAACCCCTGAGCCAAAGCCGGAAGGTCAACCGACTGAGCCACCTAGGCGCCCCCTGACTGTCCTTCTAAAAACTGTACCCACTCCTTCAAGGCTCCCTATCCTTCTCCCTGACCTTAGTTTTCCCCAGGGCTTTTATCACCATCTGATGTACTAGAAATGTAAGGTCCATGAGAGCAGAAACAGTCTGTTTTGCTTTATCTCCAGTACTTGAAACAATAGTCAGCAAGTAGGTACTCGATAAATATTTGTTGAATAAATGGGCGAACAATATTTACTGAGTGGCTTACTGTGTCCCAGGCATTGTGCTCCACACTTAGCATACATCTTTTTCCATCCTTGTAATGTCCTTATGAAGCAGGTATCATTATTTCATCCCCATTTTACAGATGAGAAAACTAAGGCTGTTTACTGATGGAGAATATGAAGGAAGGAGCAGCTTTAGAGAAATAATTAAAAGTTCAATTTTGAATATTGAGATACCTACTGGATATTCAATACACAGCAGACATTCAACTAGAGATATCAAGTAGACTTTTTAAAAAATATTTATTTATTTATTGAGAGAGAAGGGGAGAGAGAGAGAGCATGAGCAGGGGAGGGGCAGAGAGAGAGGGGAACAGAGGATCTGTTCATTGACAGCAGCGAGCCCAAGGTGGGGCTCGAACTCACCAACCGTGAGATCATGACCTGAGCCGAAGTCGGACTCTCAATCGAATGAGCTCTGGGTGCCCCCAAGTAGGCATTTATATACATGAATTTGGGATTCAGATTTGAACTGAATTTGCTATTTTAAAGCTGTGGGACCAAATGAGATAACCCCCTATAGAGTGAGTATAGATAGAAAATAACAGATTTAAGGATTGACCCCTTGGGTTGGCTGGGAATGTTGTGGTCAGATTTCCGATGTTTGGCAGCAGGGAACAGGAGCATCCAGCGCAGGGAAACTACAAGAGCAGCTAGTGAAGGAGGAGAAAAAACCCAGAGGAGTAATATTATAGAAACTGAGTGAAGAGTGTATTTCACAAGGAAAGTAAACAGTGTGTCGAATGCTACGAAGAGGCCAACTAAGATGAAGACTGAGGATTGACCGGTAGATCTGACAATGGGAAGGGCTTAGAGACCTTGTAGCGGCAGATGCTGTGAGATGGTGAGAAGGAAGCAAGACTGGGGAAGGTTCAAGAGAGAATTGGAATGTCATTCAGCTTTTTGTAAAATTTCTTTTTAATGTTTATTTATTTTTGAGAGAGAGAGACAGAGTGTGAGTGGGGGGAGGGGCAGACAGAGGGAGACAGAATCTGAAGCAGGCTGCAGGCTCCCAGCTGTCAGCACAGAGCCCGACGCGGGGCTCAAACCCACCAACCGTGAGATCCTGACCTGAGCTGAAATTGGACGCTTAACCAACTGAGCCACCCAGGCGCCTCAGCTTTTTGTAAAATTTTAATGGAATTAGAAAGGGCCAAGAATAGTTAAGACACTCCTGTAAAAGAACAACATTGAAGGGGCTGCCCCACAAAACACCGATTAATCAGAAAGTCACAGTAATTAAGATCATTCGGTTTTGGTTCAGAAATAAACAGAGCAAGGGAAAGAAAGAACAGAAACTGCGTAAGCATAAGGAAACTTAATTTGTGTCAGTACCAACATTGCCTATTAGCAGGAAAAGAATGAACCATTCAGTAAACAATACTAGGACAACTGGTTTTCCATATGAAAAGAAATGAATATGATCCATACCTCAATCTGTACCTAAAACTAAGTCTGATGAATTAAAGATTTAAATGTTAAAAGTGAAGGGGGGCCTGGGTGGCTTAGTGCAATTCTTGATCTCAGGGTCGTGAGTTCAGGCCCCACATTGGGCACTGAGCCTACTTAAAAAGAAATTGTAAATGTTAAAAGTAAAACATTAAATGTCTACAGAAGAATAGAAGAAAATATTTTAGGGGGCACCTGGGTGGCTCAGTCGGTTGAGCATCTGACTCTTGGTTTCAGCTCATGATCTCACGGGTTTGTGATCGGAGCCCCATATTGGGCTCTGCGCAGTCAGCATAGAGCCTGCTTGGGGTTTCTCTCCCTTTGCCCTTCCCCAACTTGTGTGCACGCATATTCTCTCTCAAAAAAATAAATAAACATTAAAAAATAATTTATGTTTTGGGACAGTAATGAATTTCTTAAATGTGGCACAAAGAGCAGGAACCCTAAAGTAAAAGGTTGATTAATTTGACACATAAATTGTTTAAATCTGTTCATTAAGGGTCACCATGGAAAAGAAATGTAAAACAAGCTACAAACTAGGTGAAGCTATTTTCAACAAATATAACTAATAAAGGAATAGTATTCAGAACTTATTTTTAAGAATTCCTACAATTTGGGGCTCCTGGTTAAGCATCTGCCTTTAGCTCAGGTCATGATCTTGCTGTCCATGAGTTCAAGCCCCAAGTCAGGTTCTGTGCTGACAGCTCAGAGCCTGGAGCCTGCTCCAGAGTCTGTGTCTCCCTCTCTTTCCACCCCTCTCCCACTCACACTCTGTCTCTCAAAAATAAAGAAACATTTTAAAAAATAAAATTAAAGAAAAAAATAAATAAATAAATAAAAATTCCTATAATTCAGTAGTTAAAAAAAGATGAACAACTTGGGGTGCCTGGCTGGCTCAAGTTAATAGAGTGTGTGACTCTTGACCTCAGGGTCATGAGTTCAGGCCCCACATTGGGTGTAGGGATTACTTAAATATAAAATCTTAAAAAAAAAAAAAAAGATGTACAACACAATAGAAAAATGGGGGAAACATATGAACAGTCATTTCATAGAAGAGGAAACGTGAAAAGCCAATAAATATATGAAGAGGTGTACACCCTCATCAAAATCAGGGAAATATAAATTAAAACCACAGTGAGATACCATTTTATACCCACCATACTGGCAAAAGTTAAAAAGTCTGACAATATCAGGCATTGAGGAGAATGTGTAAATTACTTCAGCTGCTTTGGAAAAACAATTTGTCATCATTTAGTAAAATTAAAGGTGTATATATTCTGGGGCACCTCGGTGGCTCAGTTGGTTAAGTGTCTGACTTTGGCTCAGGTCATGATCTCACGGTTTGTGGGTTTGAGCCCCGCGTTAGGCTCTGTGCTGACAGCTCAGAGCCCAGAGCCTGCTTCAGATTCTGTGACTCCCTCTCTCTCTGCCCCTCCCCTTGCTCATGCGTGCATGCTCTCCCTCTCTCTCTCAAAAATAGACTTAAAAAAATTTTTTTTAAGGTGTATATATCCTATAACCTGACAATTCAACTTTAAGATATATACCCTAGAGAAACTCTTAAACATGATAATTAGGAAACAAGTAAATAGTCTTCATAGCAGCATTATATGTGATAGCAAAACTGTTCATTGACAGGAGAATGTTGCCTTAAGAAAAGCGTCTTACAAACATCTGTTTTATATAAGGTTCAAAGACGTACAGAAACCTAAAAATATGTTGTTGGGGTGCCTATGTGTATAGAGAAACTGTAATCTCAGGTTAAGGGAATGATAAATATAAAATCGCAGAGAATCGTCGCCCTCTATTGGAGAGTAGGGGAAGAACATTTCAGAGAGGGCATCACACGGAGCTTCAGAGATAACCCTTGATGATCTGATCTATTTTAAACTTTGGGGTGGGTACTGGTGTGTTCATTTCACTCGTGACCTTATGAAATATTTATACATATAAAAGAATGTACAAATCATATACACTAAAACAAACAAATAATTGAAGATAAGTTATAGAAATGCATAATTTTTAGAACAAAGGGAATTAGATTAAGAAAGGGTACAACAGGTATAAACAACTCTTGAAAAGTTTTGCTGTAAAGTGGAAGAGAAATGGGACAGTAACTGGAAGGGGTGGGAGACTGGGGCACAGGTGTTGACAGTAAAAGCAGTGATGGATCATGGATTCTCAGCTACAGAAGGAAAGAGATGAGAAGGATGTCTGTTGAACAAAATATTTTAAAAATGTACTTTATAATCAATGTAATGCCAGAAGAGACATTAGTGGTCACCTCATCAGCCACCTCATTGTACAGATATGGAAAGAGAGGCCGTGGGGTGGGGGGTGCAGGTGTAAAGCAACTTGCCTCCCATTATACTGCTGTTTCGTGGTAGAACTCTGACCAAACCTAGGTCCGATTCCCAGCCCAGCACGGAGCTAATGGAAAGAGCAAGAGATATCATGAAGGGGGAAAAAAATACTACTAGAAATGGAAGAAAAAGGAGGAGTTTAAGTTGAATCTGAGGTTTGAGCCTGGAACCTGAAAGGCAATATATTTCATGTTACAGTGGTTAAGAATTACCTGACTTGGGAGTCTGGCAACTTCTCCCTGTAAATAGATGAGATGACCCTGGAGAATGTCTTTGTTTTGAGCCTCATTACCCTCAGCTGTAAAAAGGAAATAATACCTGGACCACTGTATCATTACACTTACAAAAGTTCTAAATACAGTGCTTGACATATCTTAAGCACTCAAATTATTCTAGAATAATAATGGTTATAGTATGAAACGGGAAAGTGGAGAGAGAAACTGATTTGGTGGAAAAATAGAATGAATTTGGTTTTGAACATGTATTGTGTATTTTACCAATTTCTCAAAAGGACCTGATTTGACTTTTAGACAGAATTTAAGTGGTAATGGGACAACCAAATGATGATTACCCATCATGGTAATGATAGGTAGGTTACCTGAGTTCTGGTGACATATCAGGGCTACAGATGTAAGGTTGAGAATTATCAACATGGAAAGCCAGCTCTATCTCTATGCCAGTGAGCTCTTTAAGGGTGGGAATGCTGAAGAGAGGTGGTCTGAGGACCATGCTTAGGGAGAGGAAGAAGAGGCAAGAGAAAAACAAATGCTTGGTCATAAAAGCAGGAGAGGGATCCAAAAAATCAGGAGAATATAAAGTTGTGGGAGGCAAGAGGAGGAATGAGGAGGGGATTCGCATAAATGCAGCACAGAGTTTAAAGGAGAGACGAATAGCGAAGCAGATTAAATTTGGCTGGTTCTCACTGGTGGCCTTTGAAAGAGCAGTTACAGTGAGATCACAGATATGCAAGCCAGGCTGAAAGATGTAATAAGAGTATGTGTGGGAAGAAAATGAAACTAAAAATATAAGCCATTGACTTTTTGCAGGTCATGGAGTGTGCAAGAGAGCCAAGAATCGGGATTCTCAGTCCTTTGATCTAGGATTTCCTGTACATGACTTTCATAACCATTTCCCATAAACACAAAACTTAGGGTTTTTCTTTTCTTTCTTATTTTTCTTTCATTCTGCAGCAGACGTGACACTCAACTCTCTGGTGTCTGAGGCATTTGTGAGGTTTTTTGTGGAGCTGGTGGGACATTATTCTTTGAGCATGACTGTCACTGAGCGTGGGGAGCGTGTATTCCAAAGGGAACCATTCCGTAAATCCCACACCTCCCGAAGTGTACGCCACTTCCTGGATCTCTTCATGGAAACTCAGATGTTTGCAGGCTTCATCCAGGACCGAGAGCTTCGGAAAAGTGGGGTGAAAGGTCAGTTTCATCATAAAGTTATCCCTCTGTATTTAGTGAGCACTTGGAGCATTTGAAAATAATATAAACAAAAAATGGTATAAAGCCTAGGGCTCAAAATCTAGGTTGTTATTATGGAAAATATTTATCTTATAATTTTGTTTCAGCTATGGAATCACACTGGTAGAAAGCACAGAGGTTTATTTAAGTGATTTTCAGTAAGTATTGGAAAATTTCACCAACATGAGTTTTCCTTGTAGGTTTGTTTGAGGTCCGGGCCCTCCAGTATTTGGAAACAATTCCAGAGTCTGAGCCCAGTGGGATGAATAGAATTTTGCGGAGTCTTGGTGAGTTGCTTTTTCTTTTTGGATAATGTGACTTAAAAAAAAAAAACAAAAAACAAAAAAAAACCCTTTTGCAGTAAGTATGCCTCATCACAAAAGCTTTATAATCAAATCAACAATATGACCTCAAATACACTGAACATAAACCATGACTTAGTTCCAAAGTTTTTTGGAGAAAAGGAAGTGTTTCTCAGAGGTCAGGATTCTCCAGCTGAGTTGTCCTTGGGTCTGTTTTCCTCAGATAACATAAGAATTTGCATATCATGATTATTAATCTTTTCTAGGTCACATCACTGGGAGAATCTCATAAAAACTGTAGATCTTTTCCCCAGAAAAGTATGCTTCGAACATACAATTTTTAGGGGCGCCTGGGTGGCTCAGTCAGTTAAGCATCCGACTTCAGCTCAGGTCACGATCTCACAGTTGGTGGGTTTGAGCCCGTGCAGGGCTCTGTGCTGACAGCTCAGAGCCTGGAGCCTGCTTTGGATTCTGTGTCTCCCTCTCTCTCTGCTCCTCCCCCACTCAGGCTGTGTCTCTCTCTGAAAAATAAAAAAATAAACATGAAAAAAAGAACATACAATTTTTACATATAATTCTAGGGTATTCATGGACCCTCCTGAAGCCCATCCATCAACTCCAGATTTAAAACACCCAGTTTAGAGGGCATCTGAGGCAAAAGAGGATTTCCTACAACTCTAATTTTACACTTCATAAAGAAACACAGATGTTTATGATTTTCCAATTATAGCTAACTTTTTATTATCCTTTGTGATATTGGAGAACAGTGATGTGGTACCCCAAAACAATGAAGAACCTACATTCCATGGTGTTTATATTGGTCTTTGAAATATGTACCCCCTGGTAACTAGACTTACCATAGGGATCATTTTATAATGTATAAAAATGTCAAATCACTATGATGTACACCTAAATCTAATAGGACATTGTATGTCATTTATACTTCAGTACAAAAAGAAAAATACATGCCCCTAATTAAAATTAGGCCTTATCCTTAACTAGCTGAGAGACCATGGACAAATTATACCTTGAGCTGTTATTTAATCTTTATACCATGAGGTTAGATCAAATCAGTGATTCTGAACTCTGACTACAATGTTTTAATCTCTGGGGAACTTAAATGAAAATTTCCTCCACGCTAGGCTCCAAGAAATCTCTGGGGATCAGGCCAAGTGATTTTAACCTATAGTCAAGGTTGAAAACCACTGGATTAGGTGATGTCTGAGTTCTCTTCTACCTCTATAATTAGACATTTGGGGTTGGCTAGTTGGTTTGTTTGGTAACCACATCCCCTGATAGCTTTGGATGGCGGCTTACTCCTGGGCTGTTCTAAATGACTAAATAGTTAATCCCTTTCCTGAAATAATGTACAATAAATAAAAATGAACTAATGAGAGTTCACTCTACTTTTTTCTCTCTTTAGGAAGTAAAATGAAATTTCTGCAGAAGAAATGAAATCTTTGATAGACTGTCTTCATCCTAAATAGAACAGAAAGTGCCAAAGAAAATATTTTTCCAAGAGTCAGGAGGCCCTGGAGTAGCCTACAAAATCCTGGAAAATTTGAAAAGGTTACAAAGCAGGCCAGGTCCTTGGAGGAGGATTCTCCTGCTGCTGCTGTAGTAATCACTGGAGAGTTGTCGAGAGTAGTCTGGAACCAATGTTCTAATTACTCTGCCTCCATTCCCCACCCCCAACCCCCCCAGTAGCCTTTTCTATTGAATTCTTAGGCTCATTCTTTGTGTTATGTGCTTAGTCTGTGAAGGCATTTGTCTTTTACTAGGGAAGGATTTGGTGTTGCATTTTTAAAAACTGCTCAAAGAGGAGGGGCACCTGGCTCAAAAAAATAAACGAACAGCTCAAAGATGAGCACAATAAGAGAAATTCTGAGTTTCAGGTACTGGGGAACATGATGGAAGTGCAGAATATGCCCTACACACGTAATTCTCATCGCTGAAATATCATGGCAGCTTTAAACCTACGGGCTGTTTGAGCTGAGGCAAGGAATATGCTCATTTCTGTAGCTCCAGCCTAACGTTCTGTTGAGGGGATCGCACTTCCGTGGAAACCCTATTTATTAACACTGTTTTTGAGAATCTCATACAAGTAGATACCTTGTGGCTTCTCCACATTGTGTGGCACGTGAGTAGCCTGTCAACATTAAACTTTGTAGAATTGGAACAGGAAAACATCCTTGCAAGGGCATGAGACTATCCCTCCCCCCTTTTTTAGTGTCTTCCGTGTGCCATGCATGATGGTACCTGTATGTCATCTTATTCAGTCTTTTTTTTTTTTTTCAACGTTTATTTATTTTTGGGACAGAGAGAGACAGAGCATGAACAGGGGAGGGGCAGAGAGAGAGGGAGACACAGAATCGGAAACAGGCTCCAGGCTCTGAGCCATCAGCCCAGAGCCCGACACGGGGCTCGAACTCACGGACCGTGAGATCATGACCTGGCTGAAGTCGGACGCTTAACCGACTGCGCCACCCAGGTGCCCCCTTATTCAGTCTTCAAGTCAACTTCATGAGATACTTGCATCTTGCATTTTACTAATGAAGAAACTGGAATTCAAAGAGGTTGACTAACTTGCCCAGAGTTCTGCAGTAGAGCCAGAACTGAAGCCAGGACTATTCATTTGTGAACACAGAGAAAGTTGATTAGTCCTGCAGATGGAAATTTGAGCTCTGTGGGACCACAGCTATCAAAAAAGTTCTCTTTGAAGCTCGAAGCCAACTCAGCTCTGAGAAGGGACTTCAAACTATAGGTGCCTAAAGGAGACTCATTTTTGGTTCCCCTACAATTGTTGGACTTTTTGCCCTAATTAAATTGGGACTCAAGACTGAACATTTCCTGGACATTCACCACATAATCACCCCGACTCTTAATATCTAAAATCGTAGTAGGAATTTATCAGTGATGGTGTGTTTTCAGTGATAAATGTTATAGATGTCCGTTTGTTTTTCTTCAATTCCTGCTGATGGGTTTAACTGGCATAAAAATATTTATTCCAACTTAACCAAACCTTACAAGTTGTATTATGATGCAGTTTATTGACTTGCACAGTATTGTCATTACAACCCATTCAGGTGCGCGTGAATGAATCTGAAGCAGATACCGTTTAAGGCTGGTGCTATATAATTCTTATGGGCCTAAAAAATAGAACTGAGCCTGTATCTTTTGTAAAATGTTTATTAAGCAGCTAACCCCAGTGGGGCTCTTAGCAGACATCTCCCCATTTGCCACCCCAACCCTGAAGGAAAATCAGTAATTGGGAATTGTTTATAAAATAGGGGTAGGAGGTATTACGGTGGTGAACACTGACCGTCCCTCTGTGAGGAGACCTTTGTATCAGGGATTGAGGTCTTATTTTATCCCTGTGACCTGAAGCTACTTCCTTTTCTTAGGTCTGTTTTATTTTGTTTTTGTAAAGTATAACGAATTCTGGACATATTTGTAAAAAGAGTTGCTCAAGATTTGTATAAAATGTTGTTTATAGATCTTTTAATGAATAAACAAAAATTCCATGGATCTCTAGAATTTTAAATAAAATTGCTTAAGATGTAAAGACCTTCTACACTACTTAAATCTATAACTAGCACATTTATCTGATGATAGTTCGAAAGACAATCCGAATCAATGCTAGACTAACCCGATTTAGTAACCGTGGCCAACATTTCCAGGCTCCTGGCAGACAAAGCCTGGGTCTGGATCGCACACACACAGGGCAGGGCATATAGTCCGACACCTTATTTGGTATTGGCCTGCTTAGTCAAAGGGAGCTGGGAGACCGGGCCCAGAGCCGGTGCTGCGACGGCAGCAGGAGTGGTTGGAAGGCAATGAGCACAATTCTATTTCCGGACACCCTAAAGGCAAAATGACTGGATTTCATAGACGTCCTGAAGGCAAAATGACGCGATTTTGTTGAATCTGGATTTGGTGGGCAATCATTAATCTCACCTTGGAAGTTCCTTTTGTTACGAAGGCCCTTAAGCTTCGCAGCTTTAACTGGAGACTGGCGCCAACTTCCAGAATCTGTGAAATAACTGCATTTATCCAATGCAAGGGCTCTCAGGGGCCGAGAACGAAAGATAGTGGGCGGGTACAGCAAGGAGCTCAGGGACAGAGAAAGACTGCCACAAAGAGAAAAGTTTAAGGGTTGAAGGAGGGAAGTTAGGGGAGCAAGCCGAGTGGGAAACCAGTGTCTCTCTCCCCGCCAAATCCCACTGCCAGTTCCCTCCAAAAGTTTTAAGGCATCCCCCCGCCTAGATATCAGAGTCCTGCCGGCAACAATAGACCTAACTCCCCTCCAAATTGCTCCCAGTCGGAGGCCAAAATGGGGGGGGGGGGCACGCTGGGGGACAGGAAATTGAGGAGTTCCTCTGATTCTGGGAAATCGCGACGTGACGTCACGTCCGACCAAAAGAAAATGGCCGGGCAATTCCCACCCCCTGGACGAGTGCGCCTTCAGAATGGACAACTAAGCATGCGCTGGAGCCAATGCGCAGGCGACGTGTATTACGTCATGGCGAGCGCAGGCGTAGTGAACGGGCCTGAGTCTGCGCAGACTCGGAAAATTTCGGCAAGCCTAAGAATGGCGGGCACGGGTTTAGTCGCCGGGGAGGTTGTGGTAGACGCGCTGCCGTATTTTGACCAAGGTTACGAAGCGCCCGGTGTGCGGGAAGCGGTAAGTTCGCGCTGTCGGTGTAGCTGAATCAGCGCTGTCTAGCCCTTGGTGCTGAAAAAGCACCTTGCAAGTTGCTATCCCTGTCCTGGCCCCTGTTCTCGTTTCTAGGCTGCAGCGCTGGTGGAGGAGGAAACCCGCAGATACCGACCTACTAAGAACTACCTGAGCTACCTGACAGCCCCGGATTATTCTGCTTTTGAGGCAAGTGTGAAGTCTTGAGTGCTGTGAATATTTTGAGAGTTCTAGCCACAGAAAAGTGAATTTTAAATGCCAGCTTTAACTATTGCTTGTTTAGCTATTTATTGTGTAGGTGTTATCGGTCCATTGAAAACAGCTAGATAAACGTTTTCCATCTTTCTTATTCTGAGACCCACTGAAGGACTTCCTGGGGCTTCGCGATCTAACGATGCAAAAAATAGCGTGTACGTTTTTCAGACATTGGCTCCTTGGCGTAAATTTTCAAAGGTATGCCCTACTCGCAAAGGTCTACACTGAAACGAGTAGGCATTTTTAATGTATATAAGCCTAATTACTTAGGCTCCTGAGAACCACTAGAGGGCGGCCTTTGTATCACAGCCTAGATATTTACCGAACATATGCGAATGACTGAAGTGACAAACCGTATAGAAATAAAATACTACTTAAATATTTAGCCCAGAAGTGCACCCAAGATACTACTTAGGGTGTAATCAGCTAAATGTAATGTGAAGTATTACTTCTAAATTAATAGATTCTGTTAGGCATTTAAGTATATACATATTTGAGTTTTTACCCCCCGTTATAGGTAACCATATATTTAATCAAGGAATTCTGTTGTGAAACGCAGGGCCCCTGAGTGGCTCAGTCGTCTGAGAAGCCGATTCTTGATTTCAGTTCAGGTCATGATCGCAGGTCATGGGATCTAGCTCCTGGTGGGACTCCTTGCTAAGGATGGAGCCTGCTTAAGATCCTCTGTCCCTGTCCCCCTTACCCATACACGTAAGCGTGCGTTTTCTCTCTCTCTCTCTCTCTCTCTCTCTCTCTCTCTCTCAAACAAAAAATGCAGTATTTATATTGAAGTAATGTGGGGGGGGGGGGAAGTTGTTTAAGTTTTATTTTTTTTTTAATTTTTTTTTTTAACATTTATTTATTTTTGGGACAGAGAGAGAGCATGAACAGGGGAGGGTCAGAGAAGGAGGGAGACACAGAATCTGAAACAGGCTCCAGGCTCTGAGCTGTCAGCACAGAGCCCGACGCGGGGCTTGAACTCACAGACCATGAGATCATGACCTGAGCCGAAGTCAGCCGTTTAACCAACTGAGCCACCCAGGCGCCCCAAGTTGTTTAAGTTTTAAATAGAGAGAGGTACTCCTGTGATATGTTATTTTCCCATGCATTTTCTAAATGTTACCCAAATATATAATGTTGCTACCCAAATATAGATGGGACCACACTAAGAACTAAGTACAGGGGTGCCTGGGTGGCTCAGTCAGTTAAGCACTGACTTCGGCTTGGGTCATGTTCTCAAAGATCGTGGGTTCGAGCCCTGCACTGGGCTCTGTTTTGACAGCTGGGAGCCTGGATCCTGCTTCGGATTCTCTGTCTCCCTCTCTCTGCCCCTCCCCCGCTCATGATCAGTCTCTCTCTCAAAAATAATAAACATTTAAAATATTTTCAAAAAAGAACTAAGTACAGTAATGCTTCCTTATTAGATTGGCTCTTGAAAATTTCAGATAACTTGGCCCAGTTTTCCTTTCAGCTCTCTCAAATACAACAGATGCCTCCTTTTGTTATAATTAGTATACTGATTATTTAACCCTTTTTTATAAATAGGAATTAATAACGTACAAGGCTCCCCATCTCAGTCCTAAAAACAACCCTGTGAACTATATAACTATGTTTATTATCCTAATTTTTTAAATGGGAAAACTACAGCTTAGGGAAGCTAATTTGCCTAAGACCTTAACCACTCCTCAAACTGCTTTTGAAACTGCTCTTCCCAGGTGCCTGGCTGGCTTGGTTGATAGAGCATATGACTCTTGATTTCTGGGTTGTAAGTTTGAGCCCCACATTTTTACTTAAAAATAAAATCTTTAAGGAGCCCCTGGGTGGCTCAGTTGGTTAAGTGCCCGATTGTTGATTTTGACTCAGGTCATGATCTCACGGTTTGTGGGTTTGAGCTGATGGTGTGGAGCCTGCTTAGGATTCTGTCTCCTCCTCTCTCTGCCCTGCTCGCTCGCTTGCTCACTCACTCACTCACTCACTCACTCAATAAATAAATAAATAAATAAATAAATAAATTTTCTTGGAAGAAAGAAAGAAAGCTCTTGAGTTAATTCATTAAACAATTATTTATGGGAAAAAAACCTATTTATGAAAGTCTATTCTATGCTAGGAATTGGATAGCTGAAATACTACTATAAATGAATACCTAAGCAGTTCTTTATACTCAGGCCAGGAAATGTGCAGAACAGAAATGGAATAGGATATTGACCAAAACATTGGACCTCAAGGAGTGGAGCTCTACCATAGCTCCCAGCTATCCCTTTTTAATTGCACAATTGTTAGAACAGATAGCAGAACCGGTTTCTTTTTCCCTTTCCCCATTTCTCATTCTTTGAAAAGAGTAAAGTATGAAAATGGCAGCCAAGACCAAAAAGAAAGTATGGGTTTAGGCTCATAGCCCTAAAGCAAAAGCAAATTTTTTCATGTCCAAGTCCTTTCCTCCCACCCCCAACCCTGTAAATACTTAGATCACCACTGGCTTCACTATACAGTCAACTGATAAGTTAAAAACAAATGATAATAATGTCCTATCTCCACCTCAGAACACTTATTTTTTTTTAAATTATTTTTTTTTCAATGTTTATTTATTTTTGGGACAGAGAGAGACAGCATGAACGGGGGAGGGGCAGAGAGAGAGGGAGACACAGAATCGGAAACAGGCTCCAGGCTCCGAGCCATCAGCCCAGAGCCCGACGCGGGGCTCGAACTCACGGACCTTGAGATCGTGACCTGGCTGAAGTCGGACGCTTAACCGACTGCGCCACCCAGGCGCCCCTCCACCTCAGAACACTTAAATGGGAGTGGGAGAGAGGGGTAAGATGTGACTGGGATTGAAATTGTTTTCAAAGCTCCCAGCTGATTATTATGTGCTGCTGGGACTGAGAACCACTGGTTGAGGATTTATCCTTTTTTCTGTGGGTCCCTTTACATATGAAGTATGTGGTCTCCTGACCCTTGAGAGCATTTAACCCAGAGAAGGCTTAGTGGGAAGGGAAATGATCCATATTAATGGATAGCATAAAGGACAAATATTTAAGTAGGTTAGATTTATTATTTGTTTGGCGGTTATTAATTGCAATTTGTCAATATGATTTTGGAAATAATTCTTTCTCCAAATCAGACCGACATAATGAGAAATGAATTTGAAAGACTGGCTGCTCGACAACCAATAGAATTGCTCAGTATGAAACGGTAAGTTCTACTTCTGGGTTCAGCTGGACCCAAATCATTGTTCAGTTTTAAGTTACTAGTAAAACTGCTGTAGCTCTGTTAAAATGTTGCAAAGAAAAAAATTCCTATCTGATTTTATATATTTATATTTTTTCATGTAATAGTGGTTTTTATAATTATGTGTTAATGTTCAGATATATTTTTGCACTGTTATTTAAAAATGAAAAACATTTTAGGGGCGCCTGGGTGGCTCAGTTGGTTAAGTGGTCGTGAGTGCAAGCCCACGTCAAGTTCTTTTCTGTCAGCACAGAGCCTGCTTCAGATCCTCTGTCCTCTCTCTCTGCCCTCCCCCGTGCATGCTCTCTCTCATTCTCAAAAATAAATAAAGATTAAAAAAGAAATACAAATGCTGTATTTTAAAATCCAACAACAGAGGAATAGTGTGAATTGTAATGAGGTTCATGTTTTAAAAATTTTTCAAGGACATGTTCCTAATTAGATCTCTAGTTCTTTGCTCATAACATATCTGGGTGAAACCATGTTAATGGCTTATAATGATTCCTGCTTCACTCTTACACAAGGCAGCATTAGTAAACAGAGTGCTAGGATAGTTTGATTTTGGTTCCACTCTCTTCCCTCCCCTGTCACTTTATTTCAAAATTGCTTCTCTCTCAGGGGTGAAAAACCCAAACTTCCTTTGTTACTTTTTCTAAAATGAACAATTGGATTGCTTAACATCTGAGATCCCTGTTGACTTTAAGATCACTCTGGAATTTTGAGAACTGCTAAGTAATCTGTCACAGCCCAGTCCTTTGAGAAAGGGCCACATGCACAGTAGGTTTGTCCTCTCAGCATATGTGTAGATTAGAAGAGGGATTTGAGTCTGTAGAACCAGAAGACTTTATTGCTTCTTCTCTTGTGCTCCATTTCCTGTCTATCCTGAGTGATAAAGGCAGAATAAGTTCCAGGATTCCTCACTTCCTCTGTTTCCAGGTCCTTCTGCTCTATAGATATTCAGGACAGTAACTCCTTTATGGCAGTATGTCTCAAAGCCTTAGACCCATTAAACAGTGGATTGTGAATGAAACTTAATAAGATATCACAGCGTTTTTTAAAGGAAATAGATTAGGGGTGCCTGGGTGCCTTAGTTGGTTAAGTGTCCAGCTCTTGGTTTTGGCTCTTGGGATTCTCTCTCTCCCTCTCTCTTTGCCCCTCCCTCCACTCACACACGTTCTTTTTTTCATAGGAACAATTTGGGGTTTTTACAGTAGCTAGTCAAAATATTAAAATGGAAATTAAAACTTCATCTGTAGTAACTCATCAGTAACAAGCTGAGATTTATGAAGAGTATTGGCTATGTCGGCAGTGTTGAAGGAATGTGTAGTGAGAGAATAGAGTTAGGTCCAAATGCAAAGAATTAACGATCTCTCTTCCATTTTTTTCTTTAGAGCGGTGTGGGTATGTGGGTGGAAAGCTGGATGAATGTAGGTGTGTTTTACAAAAATGATAGCATAGTTTTTTTCGTATCCTATTTTTTTCTCTTAATATTATAAACGTGTTAATGTTTTAAATATTCTCTAGTAGCATTCAGTAACTAGTATAACAATCCTTCATATGAACATACTCTAGTTTATTGAATCACTTCATGTTGAAGTAAACCGTTTTTTTTGTTTATAATGAATGTTATATACTGTATATAATGAATGTTAAATCTTATTTGTGAAAGAATTGTTTCTTAGGATGAATAGGTTTCTTATTACCGCACAGTCTACGTCTTCAATCTTCTGTAGATTTTACATTGTGCATAGGCCTGTGAAGCATTCTATTGGGAGGAAAGGTAAAGATTTTATTGTTGTTTAATTTCAGATATGAACTTCCAGCCCCTTCCTCAGGTCAGAAAAATGACATTACTGCATGGCAAGAATGTGTAAACAACTCTATGGCACAGTTAGAACATCAAGCGGTTCGAATCGAGAATCTGGAACTAATGTCACAGCATGGATGCAATGCCTGGAAAGTATATAATGAGTAAGAAGTTTTTTGTTTTTATAAACCCATCCTACCCACAGCTTTGGTTTTTTTGTTGTTTTTTTTTTAAGTTGGGGGGGGGGGGTAGGGTGCCTGGGTGGCTCAGTGAGTTAAGTGTCTGACTTCAGCCAGGTCATGATCTCACGGTTCATGAGTTCGAGCCCCACATCGGGCTCTGTGCTGACAGCTCAAAGCCTGGAGCCTGCTTCAGATTCTCTGTCTCCCTCTCTCTCTGTCCCTCCCCAACTTGTGTTCTGTCTCTTTCTCTCTCTCCTCCAAAAATAAACATTAAGAAAAAGAAATTTTTTTAATCACTTCAAAGAAAGATAAGCCTGGGGAGACACAGCTGTTTGAAGACTGACTCTTGAGAGAATTGCAGTTAATAGGGGGAAAAAAAGTAGAGAAAGAAGAATATTTGAGTCACTAAAGCCAAGAAACAATATTGGATCTAGAGCAAGAGAATAGTAGGGCCAGTGTGGTTCAAATGGACCCTAAAGGTGATTCTCTACTGCGTTGAGGAAATTGATAGGGTTATGTGAATTATATCTCAATAAAGCTTTATTTAAAAGGTGTGGAGGGGTGTTGGCGACTGCCCTTGAATCACTTCTCTCAGGGTCACCCCGGGTGGCTTAGTCGGTTAAGTATCAGCTCTGGTCAGGTCACAATCTCACAGCTCATGAGTTCCAGCCCCACATAGGGCTCTCTGCTGATGGTGCAGAGCCTGGTTTGGTTTCTCTTTCTGTCCCCCCCCCCCCCCCGCCCCGCCGCTTATGTGCATGTGCGCTCTCTCTCTCTCTCTCTCTCAAAAACAAATAAATAAACACTTAAATTTGTTTTAATCACTTCTCTCAGGATGATAGCTGCATGCTACTGTATATTGCTCAGATTTTCTGCTGTGCTAGTGAGAGCCAACTTGCACGAAATCTAAATCTGCAGCCTTCCATGACAGTTTTGTCTTCTCTCTCTAGTTAGCAATAGATGGGAGGGGAGAATGACACGATAAATGTGGGTACAGAAATAGGGAGATAATAGGGATTTGAATGAATACAGTCGTGAGTTATTTTCCATTCTCTCCATGGAAAGTAATGATAGTTTAAGAAGTGACCTAACTATATGAAATCACGGTATCAGTAAACTGGTTGATCTTGAGACGTTAAAAGACCTGAAGTGGAATTCAACTGACACTTCTCTATGTTACCTTGACCAAGTTAATTAATCTTCTAAGCTTAATGTCCTCACATGTGAGATAGGGGTAATCATACCTACCTCAAAGAATTCTTAGGAGAATTAAATTAGCTAATAGTTACATATAGAGTGTCTAATGTGGTGTTTGGCACAGAGCTCAATAGCAGAAGAACTTGAACTTGTATCAACTAGATAGTTCACTTTTAGTTGGTATTATTACATTTTAATGTATATTAATCTGGTTTTCCTCTTTTCCTTCCTTAGAAATCTAGTTCATATGATTGAACATGCACAGAAAGAGCTTCAGAAATTAAGGCAAGTTTGTTTTTCCTTTTACTTTTTTTTCCTATTTATTTATTTAAGTTTTTTTTTTAAATGTTTGTTTATTTTTGAGAGAGTGCATGCGAGTGGGGGGAGGGGCAGAGAGAGAAGGAGACAGGATCTGAAGAGGGCTGTGTGCTGACAGCAGAGAGCCCAATGAGGGGCTCAGACTTACGAACCGTGAGATCATGATCTGAGCCAAAGTCGGATGCTTAACCAACTGAGCCACCCAGGTGCCCCTTGAGATTTTATTTTCAAGTAATGTCTACATTCAGCGTAGAGGTCAAACTCACAACTCAGGATCATGCGAGATCACGAGTCACATGTTTTTCTGACTGAACCAGCAGGTGCCCTTATTTTCCTCTTACTTTAAAGTTTAGGTGAATCCTTATTAAACAGACTGAGAAGAAAAAGGGACCATGAGTACATGGACTGTACTCATACGAGAGTAGTACTAGATGATCTATATGTCCAGCATCCAGTGCTGGGTTTGCCTTACTAGAGCAAAGAAGTAGACTTGAGATCTGAAAACATCTCTACCAAGTCATTTGCAATTTGCAAATCTGCAAACATTGAAAAGGCACTTTTAGATGGAGAAAATGTTGTAGCAGAACATGTATAATCTGATTTATGTAAAAAGAATTCATTTTGGGGCATCTGGAGTAGAGCATGCAACTCTTGATCTTGGGGTCATGAGTTCAAGCCTCATGTTGGGCATAGAGGTTACTTTAAAAAAAATTAATCTCTTCTTGCACATATACATGTAGAAAAGAGTTTGGAAAGAGAGGGAGAGGGAGGGAGGGAGAAAAGGGAGAAAGAAAGACTGGAAAAACACCCCCCGAAAACTGAACAGCAGTTAGTTAGAAGGAGAGGCACATGGGAGGAGGGACTTCTGCTCTTTAATGTTTTATGAAATTTGTAATTGAAAAATAGAAAGGTAATTCTTGGGGTTAGTCTATTACTGTATCTGTCCCTCTCAAGGAATTAAAGATGTTATATTATGTTGATTATAGATTTTCTGTTGATTTTCATCTTATATTAAAATGTGGGTGGGTCATATAAATAATATTTTACAGGAAACATATTCAAGATTTAAACTGGCAACGAAAGAACATGCAGCTCACAGCTGGATCTAAATTAAGGGAAATGGAGTCAACGTGCGTATCTTCAGTTCCATCATCTTGTAAATCACTTAGCACATTTTAAGATCCAGATTTAATAATGTGATTCAACACTATTCAAATGCAATGCCACAGGTGTCAAACAAATGCTGTTTTCTGAATCCCGCTCTTCACTGCCTCTGCCTGTCTCTTGATATGTGGGCTTGGAAGGCACAGAGAGGGGCGGGACCACTGCTGTTTGCTTCTGGTCTCAGAACGCCCTGTCTCCAGCACAGGGTTTCTGCTCTGAAAAGGATTCTACTTCTACTCCTTGAAAAGGAAAAACACTTACCTATTTTTTAACTCATGAGGAAGGGAGATTTCATACTTTGATAATTTGTTTCCGCTTTTTTCCCTGTGTTCACTTTTTTACTTTTAAAATGTTCTTCATATACACTGATAAATTTATATGAGTCCCTAAATACAATCAGGAATTTTTGTATCATTTCTCTTTTTTGCTTTGTATTTCCCTTCTCCCTTCCCTGCCCATCATTCTCCTTGTTCCACCTTCTCCTCCCCCTCCATGTACCCCGTGTTATTAGTCTACTCATCTTTTCACATTTTTCTTCAAGCTAATAGAATCTCCCAAATATACATGTGTGTTTCTTTTCATTTGTCACAGAGATTTTTTTTCTGTGGGATTATTTCTTATTCTAGAAATTCCTCCATTTTTAACTATTGCCTCTGCCCTGTTTTCTCTCCGTTTATTTAATCCCATTAAATATTATCTTCCATCACCTTGTCCTGTCTCTTCAACCATTTCTGATTTGCTTTAAAAATTTTTATTTTGAAATAATCGTAGATTCACATTCAGTTGTAAGAAATATTACAGCTAGACTTGATGTACCCTTTATCCACTTTCCCCCAGTTGTGCCTTAGTTTTTTAAAATGGAAAGTTAAAGTGGTTCACAATATGACCCTGAAAGAAAACGTATATGATAAAATCTTCTAGGAGAAATTCTATATTAAGTAGTTTTTCCTTTTTTTTTTTTTTAACTTGTTTAGTTGGGTATCCCTCGTCAGCAAGAATTACGAGATTGAAAGGACTATCGTGCAATTAGAAAATGAAATCTTTCAAATGAAGCAGCAACATGGAGAGGCAAACAAAGAAAACATCCGGCAAGACTTCTAAAGAGACAGATGAATTTGATGGGTAGAAAGGAAGGCAGACTGGGCTTTCACAGGAAGTCAGGCATCTGAGCTGTGAAGGAGAACAGCATCTTAAGGAAATATCAGTGGTTAAATGTTTACTGTAGAGTGTGGACTGTTATATTTGTATGTTTTAGCAGAATAAAAGCTTTCAGCTTGGTGGGTTTTTTGTTTTGTTTGCCATAAAAAAACAACTTTAGGCTTTCAAAATAAGTATGAATTTAGAATAATATTATAGAATTAATTTTGAACGACTGGACCAAATTTTGTACCCAAGAGATATTTATAGAAAGTTTTTAACATGTACAATCAGTTGGAAACTTTTGGTTTATATAGTTTCAAATAAAGGGTTAGTTCTAAACAGATTTTTGATTGCCATGCAAGACTTCTGAAATACAGTGTCCATCTGTGTCGTCCGTTGTTATCATCATCAGAGGTAACAATTTCATGAGGCTTGGACCCCCGTTCTAAGCACTTGAGGTAGGTGAACTGACATGAATACAAAAATCATTTGATCCTCACAGAAACCCTAGGAAGTAGGTACTGCCATTCCCGTACACAGACTTATAGTGGGTGCTGATGAAGAAACTTGTCGAAGTTCTATAGCTAGAAAGTCATCCAGGTGTTTGATCCAGTAGTGTAGCTCCAGAGTTGTGTTCTAACCCTCCACTTGTAAGGAATTGATGAGTATAAAAGATGACTTCCTGATTCAGTAGAAAATCTTTGCGGCACATCTGCTTGCAGCCTCCTGTAATCTCACCGCTGTTCTTTGGGTTCCAGGGTCTCCTTATCCCACGTCGAGCTGTAATGCAGCGTTGAGTTTATTGTGATTCTGAAATAAAAGGTAAACAGCAGCAAAACCCATTATTGGAGGAGGCGGTAAGTTGGGAGTTTTAAAACAATGTTTCTCAAGTTTTTGGGTTTTTTTATTTTGAGAGCACACAAGCGTGCAAGGGAGAGGGGCAGAGAGAGAACCCCAAGCAGGCTCCACACTGTGCTCACTAAAGCCTTAATGTGGGGCTCGATCTCACAAACTGAGATCATGACCTAAGAGCCCTGATCAAAAGTGGGATGCTTAACTGACTGAGCCACCCAGGCACTCCCCCCTTTTTGTTTCTTAAGTAGGCTCCACACCCAATGTGGGGCTTCAACTCATGACCTTGAGATTGAGTCGCATGCTGCACAAGTTGGTGCAGCCAGCCAGGTGCCCCAGTGTTTCTCCTGTTTTTCTTAATGGTGGAGAGCGAATACATCTTGGGAGCAGAGGGTTACTGGTTTAAGGTCATAACTTGAAGTGACTTGTGACACCAAATATTTCCATCTTTTTTTTTTTTTTTTTTAATTCTTGCTCCACTGGAAAATTCATTCCACTAATGCCTAATCCAATTTGCTTCACCTTCTCAGCCCCAAGAAATTGTATCTTTTGCTGTTCCCTGCCTGAGAAACTGGACTTTAGGTAATCCCGGTCCCTCACCACACTCCTCTGTCCAGTGGTATTCCCTTTTTCGCTATTTTGCTAGTAAATCCCAGTCTAGTATAGTGACCAGCTTACAGAGCTTGCGTGTTTCCTTGGCCAAGGTGAGTTTGGTGTGCCAGGTTCAGAGTGCATTACTCCACAGAAAGCAGCTCAATGACAAATCTGTAAATTAAGATTGATAGTTCTTTCTCTAGATTGATCATACTCATAAAGTTTGTCCCATTAATTGAGATTCCTCTCATTCATAAATAACTACACAGAGTTTGAGGATGCCTCCAACAAAGCTAAGAGAAAACAAGTCTGCAGGACATTGGATAAACTGAGCGAGGTCACTAGCCCCACCACTAGGCCAACGTAAGCCAGTGAACTTACTGTTTTACAAGTCAGTTTGAATTGGATTTTTTTTATCCTAACTTAAGCCTTCCTAAGGCTTAAGTTAAACCATCCTAACTTAAGCCTTCAAGATAAAATAACCAGGTATTTTTTCCTGAAGATCGTAACACTACATGCAACAAAACACTTGATTTTTAGAGTGTTTGTCAAACAGTATACAATGCAGATTGAGATCTCTTTGGTTGTCATCCTACAAGGGAAAATAATGAGCAGAGAAAAGTGTGAGATAGTTAACCCTTTATCAACTTTAAGAGAAATGGAGCTTCCTAGCCCATATGAAAGACAGCTTTCAGTTACCATCAATTTCACAGACATGTTTGTAAATTGTCTTAAATATTTTAATCACAGAGGTACCTGGCTGGCTCAGTTGGTAGAATGTGCAACACTCGATCTTAGGGTTGTGAGTTCAAGTCCCATGTTGGGTGTAGAGATAACTTAAAATCTTTAAAAAATTTATTTTAGTGGGGGTGCCTGGATGGCTTAGTTGGTTAAGCATCCAACTCTTGATCTCCGCTCAGGTCATGATCTCAAAGGTTCATGAGTTTGAGCCCTGCATCAGGCTACTCACTGTCAGTGTAGAGACTGCTTGGGATTCTCTCCCTCTCTTTCCATCCCTCCCCTGCTCATGTTCTCTCTCTTTCAGAATGAATAAATAAAGAAAAAATATATATATATATTTTTTTTCTTTTTTTCTTTTTTTTAGGGGCGCCTGGGTGGCTCAGTCAGTTGAGCTTCTGACTTTGGCTCAGGTCATGATCTCATGGTTCATGAATTCAAGCCCCACATCGGGCTCACTGCTGTCAGTGTGGAGTCTGCTTCTACACTTTTTTTTTTTATTCCTTTACTCCTCCTACCCCTCTTCCTTTCTGCTGTTCATTCAAATCCAGTATTACTGCCACCCCAGACAAGCATTTATGATATCTTTCACAGTTCTGGGGATTTACTGGGCTTAGGTAGAAAGTACTTAAGGATTTTCTTACAGTTGTGGTCAGAGAGTGTCCAGGACTAGTGTTTTCTCAATAGATTCACTTGTATCTGACACATGGGCTGGGAAGAATCAAACAACTGACAGCTGACTGGGACTTTCAGGAATCCTTGGGCACCTCTCTCTCTGTCTATGTGGTTTCTCTCACATGGAGGCTTCAGGGTAGCCAGACTTCTTACGTGACAGCTCCTCCAAAGGCATATGTCAGAGAGTCCAGCATAAGATGTATTACCTTCTGTGACTTGGCCCCAGAAGTCACACTGTTACTTCTTACCTGTTGTGTTTGTTCGAAGCAAGGCAGTAAAGCCAGGCCGTATTCAAGGGAGAGGAATTAGATTCCATCTTCGTTGGGAATAATGTTGAATTTGTAGACATATTTGGTTTTTCTAAACTTAGACATGCTTTAATATCCCTCCCACTCCCTTTCCAACTTCAGTCCTAAAGTCATTAGATGGGGCAGAGCAAAGTAGGTACCCACAGAGAGGATGGGCCCTAAGTCCATTCTGGTGCTGTCCTGAGAAGAGGGGAAGACACACACACACACACACACACACACACACACACACACACGGAAGGCATTGTGAAGACAGACCAAGAGAGCAACACCACGTAAAGACAGATTACAGTGATGAGTCTACAAGCCCAGGAATACCAGGGCTCGCTGGCAACCACCAGAAACTGGGAGGATGTATTCTTCCTAGAGCCTTCGGAAAGAGCATGGCCTTGCTGACACCTTGACTTCAAACTTCTAGGCCCCAGAACTGTAAGACAGTAAGTTCTGTTGTTTTAAGACACTCGGTGTGTGGTATGTTCTCACAGCAGCCCTAGGAGAATAAAAGAGGTTATGTTACAAGAAAGAGCCACAGTTCAGTTGAAAACAGGCATTATGTCAGTAGATACACAAGGCTGTTACCCGTCATGCCATCCCCTGCTCTCGGCCCTCTCTCAGCACGAAATAGAAAGTATTTGGAGAACCTGACTAGCCCAAGAGAAAAAAACCCTGAAGTTGTTGAAATTGACAGTTTTTTAACACATGACCCAGCCAACGGGGCGCCTGGGTGGCTCAGTCAGTTGAGCATCCGACTTCGGCTCAGGTCATGATCTCAGGGTCTGTGAGTTCAAGTCCCGTGTCGGGCTCTGTGCCGACAGCTCAGAGCCTGGAGCCTGTTTCGGACTCTGTGTCTCCCTCTCTCTCTGACCCTCCCCCGTCTCTCTCTCTGTCTCAAAAAAATAAATAAAGGTTAAAAAAAATTAAAAAAATGACCCAGACAAGTCACTTAGCAGTGATGCTCAACACCCCTCCCACTCCAACACATAGAGCTTTTAAATAAAATTAGAACATGAGTGGGGGAGGGCAGAGGGGAGAGAGAGAGAGAGGTAGAGAATCTCAAGCAGGATCAATGCTCAGCGCAGAGCCTGACACAGAACTCAGTTCCACGACCCTGGGATCATGACCTGAGCCAAAATCAAGAGCTGGATGCTCAACCGACTGAGCCACCAAGGTACCCCTCACGCACATAGCTTCTAATCTGTGTTTTACTTCCCCACTCTTGAATAAAAAACAATCAAGGATTACCAGATAGATAGCTAGGAAACTTCTTTATCAAGAAGGACAAGGAACAAAAACAGAAAACCTTGTGGGGAAATTAACAGATGGAGAAAGAAAAATAAAACCTTTTGATTTTTAAGAACTATATCCTCAGATGGGGTGCCTGGCTGGCTTAGTCAGTAAAACACATGACTCTTGACCGTGGGGTTATGAGTTCCAGCCCCACATTAGGGATAGGGTTTATTAGAAAAAAAAAGAAGAAGGGGCGCCTGGGTGGCTCAGTCGGTTAAGCGTCCGACTTCGGCTCAGGTCATGATCTCGCAGTCCGTGAGTTCGAGCCCTGCGTCGGGCTCTGTGCTGACTGCTCAGAGCCTGGAGCCTGTTTCAGATTCTGTGTCTCCCTCTCTCTCTGACCCTCCCCCATTCATGCTCTGTCTCTCTCTGTCTCAAAAATAAATAAACGTAAAAAAAAAAAAAAAAATTAAAAAAAAAAGAAGAAGAGGGGCGCCTGGGTGGCGCGGTCGGTTAAGCGTCCGACTTCAGCCAGGTCACGATCTCACGGTCCGTGGGTTCGAGCCCCGCGTCGGGCTCTGGGCTGATGGCTCGGAACCTGGAGCCTGTTTCCGATTCTGTGTCTCCCTCTCTCTCTGCCCCTCCCCCGTTCATGCTCTGTCTCGCTCTGTCCCAAAAATAAATACAAAACGTTGAAAAAAAAAATTAAAAAAAAAAAAGAAAATATATCCTCAGAGAAGTAAGAAGATTAAAAAAAAAAACAAAAAACTGTTTTGTTAAGGAACACCTAGAGAACAAAACAGCTCCTAGGAATTAAAAAGCATGGTAGCAGAAATTAAAATTCAATAGATCTGTTAGGAATGTAAAAGTTGACAAACTCTCCCAGAAAGTGTAGCCAAAAATGCAAAAATAGAAAATAGAGGGAAAAAATAAGAAGATTAATTGGGAAGATCAATATCCAAATATTTTTGAGATTAAAACAAAAACAAAAACAAAAAATGGAAGGAGGAAATCATCAGAAAAATAATTCAGAATTTTCCAGAACTGAATGATATGAGTTTCCAGATTTCAAGGTCCCAGAACAACAGATAAGAATAAACAAACCTCCAAGCATGTTATTTATGAAGCATCAGAACACCATGGACAAAAAAGATTCTGGAAGATCTTGGAGAAGCATATCAAGAATCAAGAATCAATAATGCTCACTAGAACAACATTTGTGGTGTCCTCCGGACCAAAGATGGGGATGGTGGTGCATTTGTTTTTGAGCTCTTTGCCATGAACCCAGGAGGGCCCTGGCAAGTATCTGGGTGTGATCTCAAGCATCCTCAAGATGATGCCAGTGAGCCATTCTTTTTTTTTTTTTAATTTTTTTTTTTACATTTATTTATTTTTGATCAAGAGAGACAGAGCATAAGTGGGGGAGGGGCAGAGAGAGAAGGAGACACAGAATCCAAAGCAGGCTCCAGGCTCCGAGCTGTCACCACAGAGCCCACGGCTCGAACTCACAAACCATGAGATCATGACCTGAGCCGGAGTAGGACACTTAACCAGCCACCCAGGAGCCCATTAAGAATGGCGTGGGCCATTCTTAAATGTTTATGATAACAAAGGATATGAGGACACTTCCTGATGGAAGAGAATACAGAAACAACCTTGAAAAAAAAATCTAGAATCAAAACATCTTCAGGCTTCTCAGCATCAACTCTGGAAGCTAGAACGAAAGGAGCAGTGCCTTTAGAATTCTTAAGAAAATTTTCTAACCTATAATTCTATACCTAGTCAAATTATTAGTTAAGTTGAGGATAGAATAAAGACTTTCAGTCAAGTGAGATCTCAAAAACACCTACTACCTGAGTATCCTTTCTGAAGGAGCTGCTGGTGGATGTACTCTTCTGATTAGTGCCCTTGTAAAAAAGACCCCAGAGAGTTCCTTCCCTCTTCTGCCATCTGACACAGTGAGAAGACGGCTGTCTTCTAAAAAAATTGTTTTTAATGTTTGTTTTATTTTTGACAGAGAGTGGGGCAGGGGCAGAGAGAGAGGGAGACACAGAAACTGAAACAGGCTCCAGGCTCTGAGCTGTCAGTACAGAGCCCAATGTGGGGCTCAAACCCACGAACTGTGAGATCATGACCTGAGCCGAAGTCGGACACTTAATCGACTGAGCCATGCGGGTGCCCCAAAACGGCTGTCTTCTAGACACCTTCTCTGTACAGAGCTAGGTGGTGCTTGCTTCTCAGTATTTATATTAATTACCTTTCATATTTCTTTATACTAGATCTTTATAGTAGGCTGAATAATGGCCCTCACATGTTCGGATCAAAATCCCTGGAACCTATAAATGTGTTAACTTTCCTTGGCAAAAGGAATTATGCAGATGTAATTTAATTAAGGTTCATGAGATGGGGAAATTATCCTGGATTAATCTGGGTGGCCCAACGTAATCCCAAGGGTTCTTACAGGAGGGAAGGTGGAGAAGTGGGAAGTCTGGAGTTGCCTTGGCTTTAGCTCCTGTTGTACAGAGGAAGCTCCTCTTCAGATGGAGAGAATAAGCCAGAAAAGACTGGGAAATCCAAGACATCAGCAGATTTGGTATCTACTGAGAGCCCACTTCCTGGTTCACAGACAGCCCGTCTTCTCAAAGTGTCATCATATGGCAGAAGATGGGGGAAACTCTCTGGGGTCTCTTTCACAAGGGCACTAATCCTGTTCCTGTTCTACCCCCCAGGACCTAATCACCTCCCAAAGGCTCCCACATCCGAATACCATCATATTGGGTATTAGATTTCAACATACGAATTTGCAGACGGGAGAGGGGACACAGATATTCAGTCTATAGCAGAAGGCAATATTTCAGCCATTGGTTGAAGGCCCCTGAGAGAAAATAAACTAAACAATCTCTGGGTCTTGTTCTGGTTATGGCTTCGCTGACAGCTACAAAAAGTCTATTCTGGGGAAATTAGGGAACAAGGTTGTAAGTGAATCCTGGGAAACAGAGGGCTTAGCATTGTTGGGGTTTCTGGCAAGGCTAGGATGCAGGCTAGTACTGCACACTTGGCAGGAATGTGAGATCATGACCTGAGCTAAACTCAAGAGTCGGACACTTAACTGAGTCAACCAGGCGCCCGATAAGTGTCTTTTTAAATATGTTATACAGATTCAAGATTCTCCCTATAATGTCTATCTTACTTGGGTAGTTTTTTTTTTGTTTTGTGAGAGAGAGAGAGAGAGAGAGAGAGAGAGAGAGAGAGAGAGAGAGAACGCATGGGGGAGGGGCAGAGGAAGAGAGAGAGAACCTTAGGCAGGCTCGAAGCCCCAGTATGGAGCCGCACGTGGGGCTTAATCTCACGACCTTGAGATCATGACATGAGCCGACATCAAGAGTCAGATGCTCACTGAGCCACTGAGGTGCCCTTACTTGGTTGGATTCTTACATGTCTTTTGAGAAGGAAGGAGGGTAAACTCAGAGCATACTCTCTCAGTGACTTATTGTAGCAGGGCCACCACTTGTCCCTCTAACATATGTTATCCCCTTCTATAATAATAGAAGTTTTAGCTGGGCACATGGCTGCTCAGCTAAAAACTAATTTCCTAGTTTCCCATCCAATCATGTGCATACCCCATGTGACTAGGTTGTGTTCAGTGAGATAGGGCCTGAAGTGATGTATGCAACTTGTGAGTCATGCCCTTAATTTCCACGTTCACCAGCCAGGAATCTTACACCTGGATAGAGAGGACTTATCTAACATCACACTATGAATTACTGTCAAGCTAACATTAGAAGAAAGGGTGGCACATAGACAAGGAAAAAGGGGAACGCTGTGCTGATAGTGATGTGAACAATATGCTTTGTATTTTACTTACATGATTAAATTGTCTACGCTCAGTAGCAGTAAATTTCCATTTTAATGAGATTTGGATACAACATAGCAATTCATATTCACTAAAATGAGATTTTACTCTACATTAGACACCATTAATATCAACTGCAACATTATGACTTACCTTCTGTTAAACTTTCGTTTCCCAAATCTGATTTTGTACCATCATAAAAGTATTAATTACAAGAGAAGGTCAAACCAACTGAAGAGAATAAAAAGAAGTACACTAGTAATGTTAGTTTATATACAATTTGCTACAAATAAAAATGCCGTTTTTTTTTAAGATTTTTTTTTTTCAAAGTAATCTCTACACCCAATGTGGGGCTTGAACTCACAACGCCGAGATCAAGAGTCACACGCTCCACTGACTGAGCCAGCCAGGTGCCCCTAGAAATGCCTTTAAAATAGTTATTAACATCTTTCTATAACGAAATTTTGTTCACGTGAATACATAATCTCATTATGCAAAACTTAGAAATGAAATGGGAAGTACTCTAATGTTCCATTATATTTCAGTAAGTGAAAAGAAATGTTTTAAATATAGTAGGAAAAGGGGAGGTGTTAAAACCCTAAGATAATTTTCTCTCCGAATCTTGAAAGTTTTTGGTCAAGTAATTTGGGTATGAGTTTAAGGTTACATAATTAGGACAGTTAAAAGTTCAGCTTTACCTTTCATCAGTGTTCCCTTCCCCTACTATACAATCAAATCCTTTCAATAAGATGTGTGTACAGCTTAGAAAGTAGCTTTCTTAAACTGAATTTTGTTAATGACCGTGTATGTTAGGCTTTTGCTGACAATTGTAATTAAATTTGAACTGCTCACTAAAAATGGCCCTGAGGACACCTGCTTTGCCACCCTTCCATGTCCTCTGCCTTATTTTATGTCTTGTGCTTTTCACTAAGTTTGAAGGTCTCCCCTTCAGTCCACATTGTGTTATTCTCTCCTCCTTTTAAAAAAGAAACTGCCTATTTCTTGTAGTATTCTTGTTTGACCATAGCGGGTACAAGGTCATTAAAAAGTCAAATGAATTGCTCATGCAGCAATTCATACGACCTGTCTGCTCTCCATTCCATGACATGAGAAAATGGAGATAGTTAATTTACTCTGATGTTTCACATATGGAAGAATTCTTCTGTTTTTTCCCAGAGGTTAAATTTAATCTCACATAGGTTTTGCTTTCATTGTTCAAACTATAAAGGGTGCCCAACCCACCAGAAAAATAAAAGATGATCAACTTAGCCTGCTAAACTGTCAAATTCACCCTAGAGACCTGCAAAGAAACAGAGTCCTACTGTATATAAAGTAGCAATTACTTCGCCACCATTAATCTCCATTTCTAACAAAAAATAAACAATAGTAGATATTGATGTACCCCATTTATTAGTCCTTTTGCATTATTTTGTTCTATAAAAAATGCAAAAAAATGAAGTGCTAGTATTACAATAGCACAGGAAAAACAGATTAGAAAATTAGAAATCATAGTAGCATAAAACAATGAAAATTGTAGTATAACTAAGGACATTTTCTTTTTTTATATTTATTTATTTATTTTTGAAAGAGAGAGAGAGAGCATGAGCAGGGGAGGGGCAGAAAGAGAGGGAGACAGAATCTGAAGCAGGCTCCAGGCTCTGAGCTGTCAGCACGGAGCCCAACCAGGGCTCCAACTCATGCACTAGGAGATCGTGACCTGAGCCAAAGTCAGACGCTTAATCGATGTAGCCCCACTAAAGAAATTTTCATCATGGGTAACAATACAAATTCCCAGTATGCTTCTAAATTCCCTGAATTTAATCAATTATAAAAAGAAATTTAAGGGTGCCTGGCTGGCTCAGTCAGTAGAGCACATGACTCTTGATCTTGGGGTGGTAAGTTCAAGCCCCCTGTTATGTGTAGAGATTACTTAAAAATAAAATCTTTTTGGGGTGCCTGGGTGGCTCAGTCGGTTGGTTAAGTGTCCAACTCTTGATTTCGGCTCAGGTCATGATCTCACAGTTTTGTGACTTTGAGCCGCACATCAGGCTCTGTGCTGACTCTGCAGAACCTACTTGGGATTCTCTCTCTCTCCCTCTCTCTCTTTCTCTGCCCCTACCCGGCTTGCTCTCTTCTCAAAATGAATAAATAAACTTAAAACAATTAAATTAAGTTAAATTAAATTAAATTAAATTAAATTAAAATCTTAAAAAAAAAAAAAAAAGAAATTTTAGGGGCACCTGAGTAGCTCAGTCAGTTAAGTGTTTGACTTTGGCTCAGATCATGATCTCACAGTTTGTGTGTTCAATCTCTGCATAGGGGTCCACACTGCTGGTGTGGAGCTTGCTTGGGATTCTCGCTCTATTTTCTCCCCTGCCCCTTCCCCACTCATATGTTTTATTTTTTTCTCTCTCTCTCAAAATAAATAAATAAACTTAAAAAAAAAACAAAAACGGACGCCTGTGTGGTTCAGGCAGTTAAGTGCCGGACTCTTGATTTCGGCTCAGGTCAGGATCATTCTGTCATGATCTGGCGGTTCAGAGCCTGCTTGGGATTCTCTCTCTCCCTCTGTCTCTCTGCCCCACCCCTCTCTCTCTCAAAATAAATAAAGTTAAAAAAAAAAAAAAGAAACATTTAAAAGAAAGGAAATTTAGAGAGGAACCAGATATCTTAATACATCACAGCCTTCTTGTGACATAAGAGAGAATAATAAAATGAGTGTATCTTTTTATGTTAATACCAACTAATCAATTGTAATTGGTATAATTACTACTTTGCTATTTCCTCCTAGTATTCATTATTGCTGAATACACAATGATAGCACAGGATATAATTTATTCTTTGGCAATATGTCAATTGCAGGCGCTGCATTTTCAATACATGTTTCCCGTTGCAGAATTTGTATGTGTTATAAAGAGTGCAGTGTAAGTCTACATACTTCAGGGTTAAGAACTTGACAGTTTTCCTGGGCAGTGAATGTTACTTGTTTCTAAACTACATCTATTCATCTTGTAAAGGAAGGGACGTTTGAAAAACAAGGCATCGTAACGACAAAAAAGTGACGTAGGCCATCAGCAATATAGATGCTCAGTCTCTCCAATCCCTTTTCCACAGCAGTTCCTTCCCTCAAAAGCTGCCAGACCGATCACTGTCTTAGCAAGATATTTTGCACGGGCAATTGGATGCTACGGACGCTTCAAGGCAACCATTCTAACATTGCTAACCACTTTACCACCAATCTTTGAATGACAATATCTTCTTGCCCGTTTTTATTGCAACTTTCAAATTTCCGAACTTTGCTCCTGGTGCTTAAAAACTAAAGGAGAACAATGTGCTTAGCTGAGAGGCATCTGATAGTATAATGGTTGGTGTGTGTATATATATATATATATATATGTATATATATATATATATATATATATTTTTTTTTTTTTTAATTTGGTGCTAGGTGCAAAATCTGTAAAAAAGAAAAAACTCAAGTGGGGTCACAGTTCCTTTGTGACCTGAAACAACACTTTGTAAAATTTCCAGCTACGGACTGACCACCTCTGCATGACACCTGTGACCTCCAGGTGTATTACTGTACAAGGCGCCCAGCGATGTGCTCCATTAGCCAAGAGTATATCCTGCCAAGACATGGTTACCACTAACTCGTCACTTCACTGTGTTCGGTATTCATCATGTGTGCTTAGCTGTTTGTGGCTATACTCCCCTCACAAACCGAACTGGGGTATACTGCCAAAGGGGTATGTGATCTTACAATTGCACGTTGTATAAAAGGTGGCTCTCGGTGTTCTTTTTTTTTTTTTTTTTAATTAACTTGTTTTATTTTTTATGTTTTTTAGATTTACATTCAAATTAGTTAGCATATAGTGCAGCAATGATTTCAGGAGTAGATTCCTTAGTGCCCCTTACCCATTTAGCCCATCCCCCCTCCCACACTCCCTCCAGTAACCCTCAGACTGTTCTCCATATTTATGAGTCTCTTCTGTTTTGTCCCCCTCCCTGTTTTTATATTATTTTTGTTTCCCTTCCCTTAGGTTCATCTGTTTTGTCTCTTAAAGTCCTCATAGGAGTGAAGTCATATGATTTTTGTCTTTCTCTGACTGACTAATATCACTTAGCATAATACCCTCCAGTTCCATCCACGTAGTGCAAATGGCAAGATTTCATTCTTCTTGATTGCCGAGTAATACTCCATCGTGTATATATACACCACATTTTCTTTATCCATTCATCCATCGATGGACATCTGGGCTCTTTCCATACTTTGGCTATTGTTGATAGTGCTGCTATAAACATGGGGGTGCATGTGTCCCTTCAAAATAGCACATCCGTATCCCGTGGATAAATGCCTAGTAGTGCAATTGCTGGGTCTTAGGGTAGTTGTATTTTTAGTTTTTTAAGGAACCTCCATACAGTTTTCCAGAGTGGCTGCACCAGTTTGCATTCTCACCAGCAGTGTAAGAGAGATCCTCTTTCTCCACATCCTTGCCAACATCTGTTGTTGCCTGAGTTGTTAATGTTAGCCATTCTGACAGGTGTAAGGTGGTATCTCATTGTGGTTTTGATTTGTATTTCCCTGATGATGAGTGATGTTGAGCATTTTTTCATGTGTTCACCACCCGGCTGTCTTCTTTGGAGAAGTGTCTATTCATGTTTTTTGCCCATTTCTTCACTGGATTATTTGTTTTTTGGGTGTTGAGTTTGATAAGTTCTTTATAGATTTTGGACACTAACCCTTTCTCTGATATGTCATTTGCCAACATCTTCTCCCATTCTGTTGGTTGCTTTTTAGTTTTGCTGATTGTTTCCTTCGCTGTGCAGAAGCTTTTTATTTTGATGAGGTCCCGGTAGTTCATTTTCGCTTTTGTTTCCCTTGCCTCCGGAGATATGTTGAGTAAGAGGTTGCCGTGGCCAAGATCAAAGAGGTTTTTGCCTGCTTTCTCCTTGATGATTTTGATGGCTTCCTGTCTTACATTTAGGTCTTTCATCCATTTTGAGTTTATTTTTGTGCATGGTGTAAGAAAGCGGTCCAGGTTCATTCTTCTGCATGTCACTGTCCAGTTTTCCCAGCACTTCTTGCTGAAGAGACTGTCTTTATTCCATTGGATATTCTTTCCTGCTTTGTCAAAGATTAGCTCTGGTGTTCTAAACTGCGAACATCAAGGTCGTTGAGGAAAACTGCTCAAACCAAAATCTGGGCTTACAAAATTTCTTTGCACTTAAATTGGTAAGCAGTATAGATGAAAAGCTGCGTGAAAATGTAATTATTGTGTGTGTTGCAGTTTGGTTCCCCAGGAGAAAAATCTGAAATGGAAATTAGCATGCAGGGTGTTTATCAGGAAGTGTCCTTGGCATGGGCACCTTTGGGGGAATGAAGGAAGAAGGATTAGGCAAGAGAAGTTGAACTGTGATGCAGTTGCCCCCAAAGCCTCAGTTGCCTTCTGGGAGGTCTGGAGCGGAGAGGACACTGTGGAGTCTTTCTGCAACTGGGTCGGGGGTGGGGTGGGGGGTCAGGTGGGCCTCTGTTAAACCCCGTCAACCAGCTATTGAATGTGGGATGCAGCTGGTGAGGCGGCATGACATTGGGACAAGGTGGCTCTCCTCAGCCAAGGGCAAGTTCCAGAGAGGGACTTAGCTGAGAGTTGTCAGGGGTCTACTCGCCAAGAAGCTAGAGTGCTTCAGACCCATCTGGGCGTGCGCTGGGCAGCATACCACAGCGTGGTCTGGAATTGGCAATGGGAAGAAGTGTAATAGCAGCAGACATTTGGTGTAGTAAAAATAGCTGAGCTCAAACTACCTACGTCTTGTATCTTAAATATGTCACAACCCTGCCCAAGAAGCTCCCTCCTGCCACCATTCAATTCTAACCCCATTCTCTGGTGTATAAGAACCACCACAACCTGCCTTACCCTACCTGTCCAAAACCCTAATTCCCATGTGTTCCTGACTGAGATCTTCAAATTCTGCCCAGGCTCTTCTCTTCTCTACCTAAATCCAGTAAGCTTCCATACACATACTATGGTACTCTCTTCCTTTACTGGATTTTCAGCCCACAGGCTATGCCACAAATTCACCCCTTAATTATAAATGATCTCTATCTCCAGCAGCTTTTGGTGTGTTTCAATCCAGTAGATTGAAAACTCCTCCACAGCAAGGGTTGTGCCTTGTGTCTTCTCATACCATCTACCATGTTAGTGGGCATGTGACTGGACACTGAATAGATTCAGAGGTTTAGAGACAGAAGAGACTTCAGGGACCACTTAGTCCAACCTGATTTTACAGACGATTTAACAGAGGCTCAGAAAGATTAAGCTGTAATCCTCCTCTGAGCTCCCTCATTACCTTGTTTGTATGTTTTTTTAATGGTATTTATTGCTTTCTATTTTCTATGTTAATTATCTTCCTACCTGTTTTACCAGTTTTTATCTATATTTTTATGGGCTATTTCTCTCCTGCCTGTTACTTACATGCTGGTGTTCCCTAAGGCTCTGTTGGGTTGTTTTACCTGAGCCATCCGTTTCCATAGGCATCAATTACCACCAATAAACTGAACGACTCACTAATCTGTATCTTTAGCTAGAACTCTCCCCCCAGTAGTCCATGGACAACTCCACTGGATGTTCTGCAAGATTCTTGTACTTAACTTGTCCTCGACACCTCCCTAATCCTGTATCCAAAAGACCACCCAATTGTACTCATGTACTTTGGAAATGTCGGCTGAATCCCGATCTCCTCTGCATTCACTGCCACTTGTCATGAGTTCAGGTCTTCTTCATCTCTGAAAAACAGGAACAGGCTTTTCCCTCTTCTCCTTATAGCCATTCTTTTCCTACTACTTCACCCTCAAAGCTGCTACCAGAGTAATCTTCCCTCCAAAGTTAACCTAATATGTCACTCCGTTCTACATCTTCTTTAAATTTTTCTTTAAAAATCTTCATTGGCTCCAGGTATCTGGGTGGCTCAGTTGGTTAAGCATCTGACTTCGGCTCAGGTCATGATCTCGCGGTCTGTGGGTTCCGGCCTCACGTCAGGCTCTGTGCTGACAGCTTGGAGCCTGGAGCCTGCTTCGCATTCTGTGTCTCCCTCTCTCTCTGCCCCTCCCCCAATGGTCCTCTCTTTCTGCCTGTCTCAAAATAAATAAACATTAAACAATTTTTTTTACAAATTGTCATTGGCTCTTTGTTACCTATAATGAAAAGCTAAACTTCTTACCATAGCATACAGAGGGAGGCAGATAGTGAGCTTTGTGGTTAAGACAAACTTCCAGGAGTAAATTTTGATTGTCCCTTATGGCTATGTGACCTCAAGCAAGCTTACTTATTATTTATGTTTTCCATGTGAAAAATGGGCACAGTAATCGTACTATCTGATAGGATTGTTGTAAAGAATATGCAAACTGATATAAAGTGCACAGAACAGTGCCTGGTACGTATTAATTTCTGAACCACCCTGGGCATGCATAATGACTTTATAAATTCCCTCATGTGTGTTGTTGCTTTGGAACATCCTAATCCTTAAATGTCCTCAAATATCAGTTTTCTTTTTTCTTTCCCTGTTCCTCAGAAGGGATAATTTCCACTGTCCTATCTTCAAGTTCACCAATTCTTTTCTCTCCCTGGTCTTAAAAGAGAGAGAGAGAAAAAAAAAAGAAAAATAGAGATTTTTTAAAAGGCATCAGAGATGCCACGGTGGCTCAGTCAGTTAAGCACATGACTCTTGACTTTGGCTCAGGTCATGATCCCATGGTTTATGAGTTTGAGCCTGTGTCAGGCTCCATGCTGACAGCACAGTGTCTGCTTGGGATTCTCCCTTTCCCTCTCTCTGCCCCTCCCCTGCTCATGTTCTTCCTCTCTTTCTCAAAATAAATAAATTAAAAACTTAAAAAAATTTTTTTGTAAAGGCATCAGCCTTTTAGATCCTCTGGAAGTCACTTCAACCAGAACTGGAGAGGAGTGTAACCATGGTGGGGGGGGGGGGGCGTATAATAATGGCTGCCTATCTCTGTGTCTGCACTTTCATGATTAAAAGTAGCAACCATCGATCAGAGCACAGATGCCCCCATTATTAGAGGACATAGTCTTTATTGCACACCCTGGCTCCCACAAGGCACATGCAAGCTGCTCCTGGAACATATGTAGAGTTGTCTGCCATGGGGCTGGGATGTAGAGGACAGGTAGCTGCTGCTTAGCTAGGAGCTTAAATTGACCAAAATTAGCCACGATTTACTGTTCAAGACTTCCCTTGGAAGTTGCAAGCCTTGCAATGGACTCTAGAGCTCCAAAATAGCTACACCAGACATATTTTGCCAGTAAAATTGTAGTCTAGGTGGGGAGACAGATTCCTGGTGTTTTGTACTCTGCCATCTTCCCAGAATCCTCTTTCCAATGCATCACTTTTCATTCAGTCAGATTGGTCACTATAAAAATAATGGAGGGGCACCTGGGTGATTCAGTTGGTTAAGTGTCTGACTCTTGATTTTGTCTCAGGTCATGGTCTCACAGTTTATGGATTTGAGCCCTAAGTCAGGCTCTGCACTGACAGCATGGGGTCTGCTTGGGATTCTCTCTCCTTCTCTCTCTACCCCTCTCTCACTCGTGCACTCCCTCCCTCTCTCTGTCTCAAAATAAATACACAAACTTTATTGGCATCTGGGTTGCTTAGTTTGTTAAGCATCCAACTCCTGATTTCAGCTGGGGTATGATCTCATGGTTTGTGGGTTCAACCCTTGCGTTGGGCTCTGCACTGGCAGTGTGGAGCCTGTTTGAAATTCTCTCTCCCGTTTCTCTCTGACCCTCTGTCCACTCACGCACTCTCTGTCTCAAACTAAATGAATAAACACTTAAAAGTCAGTTTAAAAATTAAAAAAAATAATTGATAATGCTCAGTGTTGCAGAAAATATGAAAGAAAAGGAACTTTTGGAATGTTGAGGGTACGGATAGAGAAAAAAAGTGCTATAAATTATGATAGCCGTTTGAGAAGGCAATTTTTTTTAATATCTTTTTTTTAAGGTAATCTCTACACCCACCACGGGCTCGAACTCACAACCCCAAGATCAAGAGTCACATGCTTTACCGACTGAGACACCCCTGAGAAGGCAATTTGATAATACATATAAAAATTTTTTTGAATGCATGTACACTTTGATCCAAGAATGAACTCTATAGATTTATTTGCACAAAAACCCAATGATCCATGTACAATGATGTTCACAGAAGTATTGTTTGTAACATTGAAAAGCTGGCAATATCAAAAATGTGTGTTAATGCAAAACTGGTTAAATAAACTACAGAACAGCCATACTGTGAAATCCTTGACAACTGTTAAAAAATAATGAACACAGAAAGTATTTAGTGACTACAAAGTGTCCTTGACACTTTTGAAGAACACTGATGAGTTATTTCATAGACTCCTGCAATTGGGATAATCATCCCACAGTTTTGTGATGTTTTTTATGATTACTAAGGTTCTGAACTAGTGGGAAGAATGCCACAAGGAGCCCTGCTCAATGCATCACATCACAGGTACAATGTGATGTGTCTGTTTCTTACTGGTGATGTTAACCTTGATCACTTGGTGTCCACCAGCATTCTCCAATTATACAGTGTTTTTTATTCGGCCAAACTATCTTTCACATATAAAGGTTACAGACAGTTTTAAGCCAGAAAAAGTAAGCTCTATGCCCAATGTGGGGCTTGAACTCATGGCCCTGAGATCAAGAGTCACATGTCTTATTGACTGAGCCAGCTGGGAGGCCCAAAACAGGGTATTTTAGATAGCAGAACTACAGTAACAATAACAGCAAAAAATATAGAGAAGACAAAAAAAAAAAAAGAGAATGAAACTTTGAAGAATGAAGTTTCATTCTTTTTTTTAAATTAAAGATTTATTTTGAGAGAGAAAGAGAAAGAGAGCATAAGCAAGGTAGGGGCAGAGATGGGGAGCGGGGGTGGAGAGAATCTCAAGCAGGCTACATCCTGTCAGTGAGGAGGCCAATATTTTACAAACTGTGAGATCATGACCTGAGCCGAAATCAACAGTCAGTTGCTTACCCAACTGAGCCACCCAGGTGCCCCTAATTAAATTTCTTGATTACTAAATATAAAAGATATACAGAAAAATACCTGAAGTATGAATTACAAAATAACCAATCATTATGAGGCACATACTCACTAAACACTACCCAAGTCAGGAAATGCAACATTACTAGCATTCCTTCTTGATAACCACTAGCTTTACTTTTATGGTAATTATATACTTTATATACATAACTATATATGTCTTATATATATATACATGTATATTCCTGGTTTTGCTTGATTTTAAGCTTTTTAAAAAAATGTATTTAATTTTTGAGAGAGAGAGAGCAGGAGCTCAGGGAGGGGCAGAGAGAGAGGGAGAGAGAGAATCCCAGGCAGGCTCTGCCCTGTGAGCCTGGAGCCCAACTTGGGCTTGATCTCGTGAACCCTGAGATTATGACCTGAGCTGAAATCCAGAATCAGACGGTCAACCAACTGAGCCACTTAGGTGCCCCTGATTTTAGACTTTATATAAATAGAATCACACTATATTTTTTTGTAACTTGCTTTGTTTATTTAAAAATGTGTTTTGGGGCACCTGGGTGGCTCAGTTAGTTGGGTGTCCGACTTTGGCTGAGGTCATGATCTCATGGTTCATGAGTTTGAGTCCTGTGTCAAGCTCTGAGTGGACAGCTCAGAGCCTGGAGCCTGCTTTGGATTCTTTGTCTCCCTCTTTCTCTGCCCCTCCCCCACTCACATTCTGTCCCTCTCTCAAAAATAAATAAATATTTAAAAAATAAATAAATGCATATTTTTAAAAATCTGTTTCAAGATTCATCCATTATAGGGGTGGCTGGCTGGCTCAGTTGGCAGAGCATGCAACTCTTTTTATTTAAAAAAAAATTTTTTTTTAATGTTTATTCATTTTTGAGAGACAGAGACAGAGCATGAGTGGGGGAGGGGCAGAGAGAGAGGGAGACACAGAATCCAAAGCAGCAGAACGTGATGCAGGGCTTGAACTCACGGACCACGAGATCATGACCTGACCTGAAGTCGGACGCTTAACCAACAGAGCCACCCAGGCACCCCACATGCAGCTCTCGATCTCAGGGTTGTGAGTTCAAGCCCCATGTTGGGCATGGAGCCTACTTAAAAGAAAAAAGATTCACGCATTACGTTACTTGGATCTTTATGCATTTTCTTGGAAGGATAGTATTCTCTTGTCTGAACATAACAATAATTTATTTACCATGCTTCTGCTGATGGATATTTGCATTGTACCCCAATGGATGCGTTGTGGTAGCTCACTTAGAATTTTCTTTGCATTTCACTGATTACCAACAATCTTAAGCAGTTCTTCATGTTTGTTAAATGTGTTTTATGAGGGAGCATATGGTAAACTGACACCCCACAAACCAACTTTCCCACCCCACAACCCCCTCCCCACCAGGTGGGATATATGTGACATTCCTCAGGCACTCCTGGTTGCCCAAGGACAAAGGAAAGGTTAACCAATGGTTAACTGATAGAGATCACAGTCCTGCAGGACAAGAGTCTCCATCAGTATACAAATATCTTAATAAAATTACAAGAAAAAAAGGGCAATCTTATCAACAGCCTAATCTCCAGGAACTGTCTTAATGCTAATGATTTGCCACAGGGAAAAACCTTAGCTTGACAATAGCTAGGCCTCCAGTAATCTATGAGTCTTCTTTAGCCTATGGAAATACCTTTAAGAAACTTCCTCTTGACTTTATCTCCCCCAACTCCATAGTATATAAACTTCACAACCCCAGTCAAGCTCTTTCTGCTCACGGGTCCTGTCCCTGTGCTTTACTAAAAGAACCTTTTTTGCACCAAAGATGTCTCAAGAATTCTTTCTTGGCTGTCGGCTCTGAACCCCCATCACTCTAAAACCCCTCATCCTCATTTATGAAATGCCTATTCAGAATTTTTTGCCCGTTTTTCCCAATGGCTTGCCTTTGTTTACTTACAGACTTTTAAGATACCTTTATATAGTCTATGAGCCCTTTGTGAGTTATATAAGTTATAAATATCTTTCTAATTTTGATAATTTTGATAATTTGTTTTTGGATGAATAAAAGTTCTTATATTTAATGTAGGCCAATTTATCATTTTTTTTTCCTTCATAATTGATACTTTTTGAAACTAGATTAAGAGGGCCGCCTGGGTGGCTCAGTCGGTTAAGCGGCCGACTTCAGCTCAGGTCATGATTTCGCGGTCTGTGAGTTCGAGCCCCGTGTTGGGCTCTGTGCTGATAGCTCAGAGCCTGGAGCCTGTTTCAGATTCTGTGTCTCCCTCTCTCTGACCCTCCCCCGTTCACGCTCTGTCTCTCTCTGTCTCAAAAATAAATAAACGTTAAAAAAAAAAAAGAAACTAGATTAAGAAATAATTCTCTATCCTGAGGTCATGAAGATCTTCTTCTGTATTATCTCCTAAAAGCTTTATAGTTTTGTCTTTCATGGTAGATCCATAACCTTTCTGGAATTGATTTATGTGAATGGCACTAGTGACTTAAAAGGTTGAGAACAAGAATTGGTCAAGACCATATAGAGAGTAGTTAGACCCAACAGGCCCCTTCTCCACCTGGGTGTAGTCTGGCTACAAACTTTTGGGATAGATGATGTGAGAAGGGCTCCAGATTTAAGTACAGCAGACACACCTGAGGGCGGGGGTTTGCCTTTGGGCTAAAAATGAAGGGAACTGGTGAAAGGTCAGTCTCTTTTCCAGCTTTGGCCCCTGAACTCGGGCAGCCAGGCATAAGCATTCTGGGAGATTGGGAAATTCTTCTACAAAGAAGTTGAATGGCCCCAGAAACAAGACCTCCAGATAAAAACATTTGTGGATACTAAATACACAGGTTCCCCGGATCACCTTCCATGGTAGCCCACTGTATAAGAAGTTACTCCAAAACAGAGTGGTTTAAAAAAACAAACATATTATCTCACAGTTTCTGTGAGTCAAGAATCAGGGCATGGTTTAGCTGGGTACCTCTGGCTCAAAGTCTCTTGTGAGATTGCATTCAAACTGTCAGCCAGGGCTACAGTCTCATCTGAAGACTCACCTGAGGTGAGATAGACTTCCGAGCTCATTCAGGTGGTTGTTGGTCCCTTACCACGTGGGCCTCTCCACAGGGCTGGCCCAGGACAGCCATCTTCCTTCCTGGGCCAGCAACATGAGAGAGGGCACCCAAGATGGAAGCTTGGTGCTTATGAACTAATCTCAGAAGGGACATCCCATCACTTTTGTCATATTTTGTTATAAACGAGTCAATAAATCCAGCTCACACTCAAGGGGTGAAGATTACACAAAAGCAATGCAAATTTTGGGAATCATGTCTAACACCAGCTGCAAACTTGGGGGCTCCCCAGACCACCCTCAGTTTTGATAATTTGCTAGAAGGACTCACAAAACTCACTGAAAGCTGTTACATTCATAATTATGATGTATTATAGTAAAAGGATACACATTAAAGTCAGTCAAGGGAAGGGGCACCTGGGTGGCTCAGTTGGTTAAGCATCCAACTCTTGGTTTCGGCTCAGGTCATGATCTCACAGTTTGTGGGTTTGAGCCCCTTATCAGGCTCCATGCTGGCAGTGCAGAGCCTGCTTGGGATTCTCTTTCTCTCTCTGCACACATAAACTAATAAAATTAAAAAAAAAAAAAAAAAAAAAAAAAAAGCTTTAAAATCACCCAAAGGGAAGAGGAACATATGGCAACATCCATAAGAGTTTTAAGTGCAGATCAGCATCCGGTGTCTTCTCAAAGTGGAGTTGTGTATAGAGCACTTACTTCCCACAGCATCAATATATACACATGGGGCATTGCCACTAGGAGAGCCCATGAGCCTTTGTGTCCAGAATGTTTAGTGGGGCTCAGTCATGTAGATGTAGACATGATTGAATGCCTGGCTCACCTTAGTCTCCAGCTCCTCTGGAGGTGTAACTGCTACTGCATGGTCCAAAACTCCCACCACAAATCACACTGTTAGCATGGACTATCTGACCTGGCCCAAGGCCCCCAGGCAAACAAGACACTCTTATCAGGTAGAACATTCCAAAAGTTTAGGGATGCCTCCCAGGGCAAAGGTCAGACCTCTCTTTGGGAAGGGTTAATTTTTCCCCTACATAGGCAGAACTACCAGGAGGTGAGAATGGCCGCCTGCCACGCCCACCATTTAGAAAACTCCCCACTTGGGAGCCCCCCCTCCTTCAGCTTCCATCCTTTAAGATCATGAACAAGATAAGGATGCCAATTTTTTGTCAGCTCTATCCAACCTTGTATTGGACGTTCTAGCCAGAGAAATTAGGTAAGAAAAATAAATAAATAAGTAAATTTGCAAGATACAAGACCAAAACACAAAAATCAGCTCTATTTCTAAATCCTAGCAATGAACAATCCAAAAAGGAAATTAAGAAAATATATTTTGTTTGATAATTTCATTATCCAAAAGAAAAAGATTTCTAGGAATAAATTTATCCAGGGAGGCGAATGGCTTATACACTGAAAACCATAAAATATTGCACAAAATAACCTCTCCAGCCCCTTTTCCCCTTCCCTGCTTTATCTTTCTTCACAGTTCTTAAAACAATCATGAACATTTTTTTTTGTCTGTTTCCTACATTATTAGCATGTAAGTGTCATGCAGGCAAGAATTTTTGTTTGTTTGTTTGTTTATGTATTGAGAGGGAGAATTTAAACATGAGCTGGGAAAAGGCAGAGAGAGAAGGAGAGAGAGAATCCCAAGGAGCCTCCACACTGTCAGTGCAGAAGCTGATGCAGGGCTCAAACCACGAACCATGAGATCACAACCTGAGCCAAAATCAAGAGTCGGATGCTTAACTGACTGAGCCACCCAGGTACTCCAAGAATTTTTGTCTGTTTTATTTATTATTTCTAAACTATTGCTACAGTGCCTAGCACAGAATAAGCAGAAAATATAAATGGTCACAAGCCACTTTAGCTTGTAATGTCCCACTATTTTTATAAGGATAATGTGTTCGTATGCCACTTGTTAAAAAATACTAACTTTAGGAAAAAGAAAGCATAGTGGCCTGATGAGGACTTGAGAAGATACAATGTTTGCCAGTAAGTTAAAAGGAGATGCCTAGAGAATCTCTGAATAGCAGGGAAAGTGAGATTGAAGTTGAATAACAGGAATCTGCACAGAACCAGGTCTAAAAAGGAACCATGTAACTGTAACAATGGACCCCCTGATTGTCTTCTGAAGAAGCTTTAATTAAGGATTCTTTTCTTTTTTAAAAAAATGTAAACGTTTATTTATTTTTGAGAGAGACAGAGAGTGATCAGGGGAGGGTTAGAGAGAGGGGGAGACACAGAATCTGAAGCAGGCTCTAGGCTCTGAGTCATTGGCACAGAGCCTGATGGGGGGCTCGACCCCACGAGCTGTGAGATCATGACTTGAGCTGAAATCAAGAGTTGGATGCTTCACCGACTGAGTCACCCAGGTGCCCCTGATTACTATTTCTGATCCATTTGTTCTAGGCTCTTCTTCGGCAACATCACTTATCTGTGGGTTGGCTTTCTACCCTCTATCCTTCATAAGCACCACTTTCTCTTCTAGTTTCTTGGTATTGTTTTTTTCTTTTGCACTTAGGAAGAGCTTCTTAAAAATTTTTTTAATGTTTATTTATTTTTGAGAGAGACAGAGAGAGTGAGTAGGGAAGGGGCAGAGAGAAAGGGAGACACAGAAGCCAAAGCAGGTTCCAGGTGAGCTGTCAGCATAGAGACCAACAAGGGGCTCAAACTCGTGAACTGTGAGATCATGACCTGAGCCGAAGTCAGGTGCTTAACTGACGGAGCCACCCAGGCACCCTGATATCTTGACTATTATAAATAGTGCTGCAATTGGCACGGAGGTGCAAATATCTTTGTGACTCAGCTCGGGCTGCTATAACCAAATACCATAGACTGAGTGGCTTAAACAGGGATTTATATTCACAGTTCTGGGGCCTGGGGAGTCAAAATCAAGATCCCGGTCAATTCAGTTCCTGTTAAGAGCTCTCTTCTTGGTTTGCAGATAGCCACCTTCTTGCTGTGTTGTCATATGGCACAGAGAGAGAGAGAGGACTCAAGCTTCCCAATGTCTCTTTTTTAGAAGGGCACTAATCCCACAGTAAGGACTTCACCTTGATGAACTTATCTAAACCTAGTTACTGCCCCAAAGCCCCACTTCCAAATACCATCACATTGCAGATTAGGGCTTCAACTTAAGAATTTTGGTTGGACACCATTCAGTTCCTAACACCAGTGGTCACACTTAGCATCCCCATAGTTAGACAACCTGATTTATATGCCCTCTGATGTTATACACAACATCTAGGAGCTGGAAAAGACAAAAGAGTCCAGCTGAGACCTTGATTGTAGCCAAGGCACAGACTTCTAACCTCCAGAACTGTAAGGAAACCATCTCAGTTGCTTACGTCACTAAGTTTGTGGTTGTCACAACAGCAATAGGAAACTACTACAGGCATTTACTGGAAGTAATAAATATTTGTATACTGCATTATCTGAGATATAAATCACACATTTTAGAATATTACTTTTTTAAAATCTTTTTTAACATTTATTTATTTTGAGAGAGAGAGAGAGTGTGAGCTGGGAAGGTGCAGGGAGAGAGGGACAGAGAGAATCCCAAGCAGGTTCTGTGCTGTCAAAGCAAAGCCCAATGCAGGGCTGGATCTCATGGAACTGTGAGATCATGACCTGAGCGGAAGCTGGATGTTGAACTGACTGAGCCACCCAGGCGCCCCAGGTTTTGATGTTCTTAACTCTCTATTCCCCCCAAAATTTCCCAAGGCAAAGACAATTCAATGTATTTACCAAACCAGTTCATTTTTCTTTTGAAAACATAGACTATGTGAAAGAGTACATATCCCAGTTGATCTTTCAGTTAAGTGGGGCCATTTGACCAGTTTTGCCCCATGGAGACCAGGCAGGAGTGATATATGATCTTCCATGCACAAGACCGCTCATCTGTCTCTCCCTTCTCAGTGGTTAAAGGTCCCCTGTTGGTGGCTCCAACATGAATCAGCTTGAATATACCCTTACCTCTTACTTGCCTACCCCTGCATTGTACTGAGGTAATGAAGGTGGAGGAAACATTGAGTTCAGCTACTAGAATTTTGGGGATTGTTACAGCAGTTAGCCTGCTCTAGTATATATTCCAAAATTTTGTTAAATTCTTTTAAAGTATACTGTATGTATATACATATATGTACCTATAGATGCATGTAACTTTGACATATGATTTCTATATTCGTTAAAACTGCACTTGGCTGTGGAGATTATGGAGGGCACCTGTGATGAGCGCTCGGTGTTGTATATACGTGTTGAATTATTAAATTCTACAGCTGAAACTAATATTACACTCTGTGTTAATTGACTGATATTTAAATAAAAACTCGAAAGAAGAAAAACACAACTGAGCGTTACCAGAAAACTTTTTTTTTAAGTTTATTTATTTTGAGAGAGAGAGAGAGGATGAGTAGGGGAGGAGCAGAGAGGAGGAGTGGTACAGAGGGTCAGAAGCAGGCTCTGAGCTGACAGCAGAGAGCCTGATGCGGGGCTCAAACTCACGAACTGTGAGATCATGACTTGAACCAAAGTCAGACACTTAACTGACTGAGCCACCCAGGTGTACCAAAAACATTTTTTTAAATGTTTATTTATTTATTTTGAGACAGAGTGAGCAGGAGCAGGAGTGGGAGCAGGGGAGGGGCAGTGAGAAAAGGAGACAAAATCCCAAGCAGGCTCAGAGCTGAGAGTGCAGAGTCTGATGTGTGCCTTGATCTGATCTCATAGACTGTGAGATCATGACCTGAATTGAAATCAAAAGTCAGGTGCTCAACCGACTGAGCCAATTAGGCGACCCATCAGAAAAGTTTCTTAAAACAAGAAAGAGGTTTGTTTGCTTTACACATCTGTTGGCAGGTGGTACCAGGGCTGATGTTGGGAGTTTAAGGACATGGTCAAAGAAACAAGCATATTCTGTCTTCCTGTATTCCTTTCTTGCTAATGGATGCTGTGCAACAGATATTTTATACATTCCAAGCAGGAAGGAGGAAAAGGAAGACGCAGCAGCTGACTTCCACTTAAATCTCATTAGCCAGAAGTGAGTCACATGGTCACAGTCAGCAACAAGACGGCCTGGGAGCATAAGCTTTTATGTAAGAGTAGCAAGCAAACAGTGTTGGTTGAGTGAGCCAAACTACTGTATCTGCTATTACTTCCTTTTTAGATTTTAACAACTGTAAACGAACAAGATTTTAAAGAGCTAGCAACAGAAAATTTTCAAAGTTGTTAAAGTAGCTGTTAGAAAATCTGCGAGGCAGAAGCCAGGTAAGAAGAAAATTTAGTGGACTGTATTATACTATATTATGGATTATATATATTATATATATATGCATATATTATATATATATAATATATATATGTGGATATGTGTGTGTGTGTGTGTGTGTGTGTGTGTGGAGATTACTTAAAAAAAGTTACATGGCATCTATTAAAATTTTTGTGCCATATGTGTCTATACCTAACACAAATCAATCAATATCTATCTTTCTAGCCAGGTAGCTATCTATCTGATTTGTGCTTCAATTTACAACTACTAATAGCTGAAGTTAATTAGACCTATGCTTCTCAAGCATGGCAAAATCATACAGTATAGAGAGTGATTATATGCCCTGGTTTTCCCAGGACAATCACAGAGTAATTATTAATAGCATCCCCATTCATTCTCAAGTGTTTTGGTTTAGATGACACTTTTTTTTTTTTTTTTTTTTTTTTTTTTTTTTGAGAGGGAGAGAGAAAGTGAGCACACAGGGAAGGGGCAGAAGGAATGGGAGAGAAGATCTTAAGCAGGTTCCACGCCAACTGCCCAACGCGGGGCTTGATCTCTGGACTGTGAGATCGTGACCTGAGCCCAAATCAAGAGAAGGGAGAGGGGCTTAAGGGAGAGGAAGGTGGCAAGTAGGGACTCTTGCTCCTTGGTGCTCAAGAAATGTTTGGGCATTACTTATTGCCATAAAAAAGGCAAAATTTCTGTAGACTGGGAACTCCCAATTCCTCCCTTTTCTTTCCTTCTTCTCATTCAACTTTGATACAGTCATTTCTTTTGTTCTTGATAAGAATGGCTAACGGTGGGGGCAGAGTGCACCTGGGTGGCTCAGTTAGGTTAAGCATCTGACTTTGGCTCCAGTCATGATCTCACGGTTTGTGAGTTCAAGCCCTGTGTCGAGCTCTGCACTGACAGCTCAAAGCCTGGAGCCTGCTTCGAAATCTGTGACTCCCTCTCTCTCTGCCCCTCCCCTGCTCAGGCTCTGTCTCTCTCTGACTCTCAAAAAATAAAGGTAAAAAAAAAAAAAAAAAAAGAATGGCTCACAGGGACACCTGGCTCGCTTAGTTGGCAGAGTGTGCCACTCTTGAGTTCAAGGTCCTGAGTTTAAACCCACATTGGGTCTAGAGCTTACTTTTTAAAAAAAAGAAAAAGAAAAAAAAAAAAGAATGGCTGAGAGAATTTACAGCAATTTAGGCATAGTTGGGGATAGGTGTGGTGGTGGAGGGCATTGAATGAGCTTCCATTTTTTTTTTTAAATTTTATTTAACGTTTATTTATTTTTGAGACAAAGAGAGACAGAGCATGAACGGGGGAGGGGCAGAGAGAGAGGGAGACACAGAATCGGAAGCAGGCTCCAGGCTCTGAGCCATCAGCCCAGAGCGCGACGCGGGGATCAAACTCACGGACCGCGAGATCGTGACCTGAGCTGAAGTCGGACGCTCAACCGACTGAGCCACCCAGGCGGCCCAAGCTTCCATTATTATAGACATTAAAATAGGAGGGGAATCTTAGGACACTCATAAATTTGGAAGGCATTGCACAAGTCTCTTTTACTGGACTCTACTCCAAGGCACAATCAATCCACTGTACTCGTGAATCATATATATTCTTCAACAGTGCTACAACACATGTTTTTACGTCTTTGGGCACTTGCCCAATTATTTCCTTAGAAATCCCACTTCCATTTTTTTTTTTAATTTAAATGTAGGCTCCAAACCTAGTGCAATGTAGGGCTTGAACTCATGACCCTGAGATCAAGACCTGAGCTGAGATCAAGAGTTAGATACCTAACCAACCCAGCCACCCAGGCACCCCTCTGTTTATTTTTAAAAATTTGACAAATATACATATTAGTTTTTTACACATAATGACACCTTGTTGTACCTTTTAACTTATAGTATATGGAAGTAGACCTTTTTTTCCTCGCATCTTCTACATCACAGAATATTTTCTTTGACCATCTGATCTGCAACAAATATCACATTTTATTTGTATAGTTTTTTGATTACCAGTATACATTAAACATTTTTCATACGTTTAATGGCCAGTTATTTTTTTTTCTTCTATAATTCGTTAGTCATGCTTTTTATCTATTTCATTTTGAAGGCCTTTTTCGTCTTAATTTATAAAAGAGTTCTTTCTGTACTAATGTAATTAGTATGATCTGTTTTACAAACTCAAGGTACAAATGTGGTAGTTACATATGTTAATTTTTTCTGTCATAGTTGAGACCTCCCCCGTGCCTTATTAGAAAAAAGTCCAGTTTTTCCCATTGTGGTTTTCCCTGATTTCCCCTGATTGTCCAAGAATTTTGAGGGGGTGCTTACTTAGCCCAAAGAGTGAAAAAATTCTCTTCCATTTTTTAAAAAGTTTTTATTTATTTTGAAAGAGAGAGAGAGAGGGAGGGAGGGAGAGAGTCACAAGCAGGGTCTGTGCAGCAAGGAGCCTGACACGGGGCTCAATCCCATGAGCTACAAGACCATGACCTGAGCCGAAATCAAGACTCAGATGCTCAACCGACTGAGCCACCCAGGCACCTCAAGAATTCTCTTCTAAATGTCAAATACAGAGAGAACTAAAATTGGTGTCTACTCAAGTCTTCCTGGCCACTCACTGGGCCTTTGTACATGTACATAAAGTCTCCTTAAATTCAGAACTTGGTGGGCAGAAACTGGGGTCTTGGTCCCCTCTTTCCTAAGGGTACTAGGCTTCTAAGACAAACTGATTCATCCCTTCCCCCATGACTAGGCAAAACAAAGGGTAAGGCAGTTTTTGCCCATTAGGAGAGAAGCATGCCTGCACATACACACGCACACACACACACACACACACACCAAAAAGTTTTGTTAGCACCTTCTTGCAGGACACTGGGTGACTTCCCAATTATGTTTGCATAAGTGAGAGTCATTTTTTTTTAATTAATTTTTTAAAGTTTTTTTAAAATTTATTTTGAGAGAAAGCACACAAGTGGGGGAGGGGTAGAGAGAGGGAGGATGACAGAGAGAATCCCAAACAGGCTCCACACTGTCAGTGCAGAGCCAGAAACAGGGTTCAAACTCACAAACTGTGAGATCGTGACCTGAGCTGAAGTCAGATGTTTAACTGAGTGAGCCACCCAGGTGCCCCCTGAGACAGCCATTTATTTAATTGACTCTTCACAAAACAAAGAATACCAACTTCATCTGATGAAAAATTTTTTTATTTTTAGATTTTTTTTTAATGTTTTATTTATTTTTGAGAGAGAGAGAGAGAGAGTGTGTGAGCAGGGGAGGGGCGGAGAGACAGGGAGCTGTCGACACAGAGCTCGATGTGGGGCTTGAACCCACAAACTGTGAGATCATGACCTGAGCCGAGGTCAGACGCTTAACTTACTGAGCCACCCAGGCACCCCTATTTTTTTTTTTTTTATTTTTTAAAGTTTATTTTTGAGAGAGAGAGAGAAATATAGAGAGAGAGACCATGCACACAAGTGGGGTAGGGGCAGAGAGAGAGGGGGACAGAGGATTTGAAGCAGGCTCCACACTGACAGCAGAGAGCCTGATGTGGGGCTTGAACTCATAAACTGTGAGATTATGATGTGCACAAAGTTGGATGCTCAACTGACTGAGCCACCCAGGCACCCCTGATGAAAATTTTAAAAACCAGCAACAAAAGGTGTTGTTAATAGGTACAAACCTAACTGTTTAGTATGTGTGTTGTGTATGTACACACACGTATACACATATATTTCCATTTGTGGATTGCTTTTTAGCCTTGTTTATCTGTTTTTGTTTGTTTTTAAGGGAGGAGGGTTATATCTGCTTTAAAATTTTAAAAACATTTTAAAAACATAAAATGTTTTATGTAGTCAAACATACAGGCTCAACGTTTGTTTCTTAACTCTTCATCAAGTTTCAAAAGACCTTTCTCATCCCAAATTTATAAAAGATATTTACCCAGGGGGGCCTGGGTGGCTCAGTCAGTTAAGCATCCAACTCTTGATTTCAACTCAGATTATGATCTCACAGTTTGTGAGACTGAGCCCCATGTTGGGCTCTGTGCTAACAGCATGGAGCCTGCTTGGGATTCTTTCTCTTCCCCTTTTGCCCTAGTGCTAGCTCGTGCTCTCTCTGTCTCTCAAAATAAATAAATAAAGTTTAAAAAAAAGATATTTACCCAAACTTTCTTTTGGTACTTTAACGTTCTCCTTCTCTCACATTTAAAATAGTCAAATAAATGAAATGAAATGAAATTTTCATCTTATCCAAAGTTTACTTGGTGAAGAGTGACGTAATGATCTTTTTGCTGCGTGTGACTAGCCAGTTGCAGCACAGACACCACTTATTAAGAATCTAACACTTCCCCATGATTTGAATTTTTCTTTTATCATCCGGAGGAAGTTCCCACGGCTTATTTCAAGACTTTATGACTGTTTTCGCCCCAGTCAGCCACTTTTCCCTCACTCTTAGCAGACAACTCTTTGCAAGTAATTAAGTCTATCAAAAACTCCTTCAACTCTATCACAACTCTACTCTTCATATGAACGTAGACCATTGCTTATTTCTAGAACAAGGCTTGGCAAACACTTTCCGTAAGGGGACAGATAGTAAATATTTATTTTTTTAAGTTTATTTATTTTTTTAAGTAATCTCTACACCTAAAGTTGGGCTCAAACTCACAACCCCAAGATCAAGAGCTGCACTCTCTTCTGACTGAGCCAGGCAGGTGCCCCAGATTTTTAATTTTTTAAAAAATTTATCAGATAGTAAATATCTTATTTTATTTATTTTTTCGGATAATAAATATTGTAGATTTTGAAGGCCAAGAGGTGAAATCAAGGATATTATATTAGCTATTTATATATTTAAATACACCCACATATATTATGCAGTCATACACACACACACACACACACACACACACACACACACACACCTGCCAATGAGAAGAAGGGAATTTGTTTTTATTTTTTTTTTAATTTTTTTTTCCAACGTTTTTATTTTTATTTTTGGGACAGAGAGAGAGCACGAACGGGGAAGGGGCAGAGAGAGAGGGAGACACAGAATCAGAAACAGGCTCCAGGCTCTGAGCCATCAGCCCAGAGCCTGACGCGGGGCTCGAACTCAGGGACCGCGAGATCGTAACCTGGCTGAAGTCGGACGCTTAACCGACTGCACCACCCAGGCGCCCCGGAATTTGTTTTTAATTAAAAAAAATTTTTTAGGGGACGCCTGGGTGGCTCAGTCAGTTGAGCGTCCAACTTCAGCTCAGGTCAAGATCTTGCCGTTCATGACTTCCAGGCCCGCATGGAGCTCTGTGCTGACGGCTCGGAGCCCAGAGCCTGCTTCGTATTCTGTGCCTCCCTCTCTCTCTGCCCCTTCCCCCCTCATGCTCTGTCTCTCTCTGTCTCTCAAAAAATGAATAAACGTTTAAAAAAATTTAAAAAAAAATTTTTTTAGGAGTAACATTTTACTTAATTGGGGCTCAAATCATTTGCAAATATCCATCAGTTAAAACCATTCTTCCCTCCAGCGGCCATGCAGAAATGGATTTGGCCCTGACCTTTGACATCTTCATTTGGTCCTTAAATGGAAAACTGCTCCTGAGAGTCCCTCCTACCCCCAAGGTCAGTTCCAGACTTCAATTCTTTTGGGCTCTTCAGACACATTACACTTAAATCTATTTAGCAATTCTATTCCAATCCCAAACAGCTTTCTAAACTCCTCCTTTCAGTGATTAATTTGTATATTTACATAATAAAAAAGCCCTTTTGAGGCCAAAGGAAATATAAAAGTAATTTAAATAGGCCGCAAATCCTGTTTGACCACAGTATATTTACAACCAAAGGAAGTTATAAAGTACATCCTCCAGTAAATCCACACATTTCTGTGACAAATGTAATACAAAATATTTTAAAAAGTTAAAAAAATCATTTATAGTTGGTTTCAGAAAACAGACATGATTATGTATTCATCAGCTTGCTTTTCTTTTTCCATTTTCTTTTTCTTATTGTTAACTTTTGGTATCTCTTGAGGATGGTGACTCATTAACACAATAATGTGCTAGGTAGTTAGAAAAAGCCGTCCTTTCACAAATAAAACTTCATATATCTAAAATACATACTACCAGGGCACCTGGGTGGCTCAGTCAGTTAAATGTCCAACTCTTGGTTTCAGCTCAGGTCATGTTGAAGCCCCGAGTTGGGCTCCACAGCTAGCAGCGTGAAACCTGCTTGAGATTCTCTCTCTCCCTCTCTTTCTGCCCCTCCCATGCTCACACTGTCTCTGTCTCTCTGTCTCAAAATAAATAAATAGCTTAAAAATATATATATATACTACCAATAGAGTGTTTATTATAGGAACATCCCATGGACTATATGGGAAAGTGCTCCTGGAGACCTGAGCTCAAATTCTGATGCTAAAACTAACCCAGGACTCATTTTTGTCAACTGTTTAATCACTGCTAATTTCAATTTTTTTATTTTACCTTTAAAAAAATTTTGGAGGTGTGCCTGGGTGGCTTCGGCAGCTAAGCACCCAACTCTTGATTTTGGCTTAGGTTATATTCTCATGGATCCATGGGTTCAGAGCCCCATGTTGGGCTGTGTGCTGACAGTGAGGAGCTTGCTTGGGATTTTCTCACTCCCCCTCTCTCTGCCCCTTCCTTTCTCTCTCTCTCTCAAAATAAATAAACATTAAAAAAAAAGGTTTAAAAATTTTTCGGACATAATCTAAAGCATACAGAAAAGGTATAAGTATAGCACAAAAAACTTTTTTTTTTTCCCGGATCATTTGAGAGCAAACAGCAGAGATGATGATGCCCCATCATTCCCAAACCCTTCCACGTATTTCCCACAAGCAGGGATAATTCTCCTAAATAGCTACAGCACAATTATCAAAATCAAGATATTAATACCCATATATTACTATTACCTCAGATCCCATTCAGGTTTTACCAATTGTTCTAGAAATGTCTTTTGTATCAAAACAAATTTGCCATTTAACCATTAAAAAAAATTTTTTTTAACGTTTATTTATTTTTGAGGGAGAGACAGAGTGCAAGCATGGGAGGGGCAGAGAGAGAGGGAGACACAGAACCCGAAGCAGTTTCCAGGCTCCAGACTGTCAGCACAGAGCCCCACGCGGGGCTCAAACTCAAGAGCTGTGAGATCATGACCTGAGCCAAAGTCAATGCTTAACTGACTGAGCCACCCAGGCGCCCTTACCATTTAATCATTTTTAAAGATACAGTTCAATGGCATTTATACATTCACATTGTTGTGCAACCATTACCACCAACCATCTCGACTTTTTCATCTTTCCAAAATGAAACTCCATACCCATGAAACAATAACTCTTCAGTTTCGCCTTCCCCTGGCCCCCAGCAACCACCATTCTGTTTATCTCTATGAATCTGACCACACTAGGTATCTCATATAAGTAGAATCATACAATATTTGCTCTTTTGTGTCTGGCTTATTTCACTTAGCATAATGCCTTCAAGGTTCATTCATGTTGTGGCATATGTCAGAATTTCTTTACTTCTTAAAGCTGAATAATGTCCCGTTTTGTTTATATATTACATTTTGTTTATCCATTCACCCATCAATGGACACTTGAGTTGTTTCCACCTTTTCAGTATTGTGAATAATGCTATGAACACTGGTGTATACAAATATCTGTTCAAGTTCCTGTGTTCAATTCTTTTGGGTATACACTCAGAAGTAACATCGTTGGATCACATTAAAATTCTAATTTTCTGAGGAACCGCCAGAATGTTTTCAAGAGTGCCTGTACCATTCTACATTCCCACCAGCAATACACAAAGGTTCCGATTGTTCTACATCATTAGCAACACTTATGTTCTGTTTTGTTTAGTTTTTTCAATAATAGTCATCCTAATACATATGAAGTGGTAGCTCCTTGTGGTTTCTGTGTTTTTTGTTTTGTTTTATTTTCCATTGTAGTTTGATTTGCATTTTGTCACGTCTTTTTAATCACATTCAATCTGGAATAATTCCTCAGTCTCTCCTTGACATTCATGACTTAGACACTATTCTTTGTTGTTCCCCCAAATGAATAGTGGCTCAAATGGAAGTTTAATTATCACTCCCATAAATTCCAAAGCCAATGTTCCTACTAGGTAGTGATTCAAGAATCCAGGCTCCTTCCGTCTTGTGTCTTTGCCATCTTCTTATGTGGTTTCCAAATGACCTTGAAACTTTATTTTAAAATTTTTTAAGTGTTTATTTATTTTTGAGACAGAGAAAGACAGTGTGAGTGAAGGAGGGTCAGAGAGAGAGGGAGACATAGAACGTGGAGCAGGCTCCAGGCTCCAAGCTGTCAGCACAGAGCCCAATGTAGGGCTTGAACCCATGGACTGTGAGATCATGACCTGAGCTGAAGTCAGACGCTTAACCAACTGAGCCACTCAGGCACCCCTGGATTCATGGTTTTCTATTTTATTCAGTGAGTTATGATCTGTTACTATCATTATTTATTCTGATATTCAAATTGTTCCAGATTTGGCTATTGGCAGCTCATTTAAGTTGGCTTCTTTGATCTTTGAACGTGTTGCCACCATTCTGTGAGGACTTCCTTACTTCCTACAACAAGATATTTCAGACTCATCTTGTATTTTCCCTGTCTTAGCCTTAGAATCAGCCATTTTACCAAGGAGCGCTAGTTCTTTCTAAAAGAGAAGAGCATTTGAAAGCCAAGATCTGCGGTGTCCTAAGAGTATTTGTTGCTGTTGGGGTATTGTTGTTCCCAAGCATCTCTGTGGGTAGGCCTGAGGAATACATGTATTTATATCACATGCACACACGCACATATGCATATATATACATATATATGTATATATATACATGAGGGGTGGCAGAATATGCCACCCCCAAATATGCCACTTTGTTACAAGGATTATTTTGAGCAAAAGGCACTTAAAAAAACAGCAGGTGCAGGAAGCGTGCTGTGATTCCTCCCTTTTCTTCCTGAAAGCAGGAGATGAAACTCCCATGTGAAAGATGCCTTCCCTATTCCAGGAGAAACAACATTCTTATCATCAGAGATGGGGGGATGAGGCTGAGAGAATTCTTTATAAACAGACCTTGTTAAATCCCTGTGTGCCCTGTTGTGTGCTTGGCTCCTGGCGGGGAGCTGGGCTGGCCCCGGGGCAGCAGTGGGCTTGGTCCTTCATGCCCACATTGGACCTGTTCCTGGGGTTCTGGGGCACATGTCTGATGTTGCCTCTCCCTCCTCCTCTCCCTCAGGAGGCTCCAAAACCCCGAACTTGTCCTTGTTCTTACAGCTGACTGTGAAACCTCAGGGCCTCAGTGCGGATGGCAACATCGGGGCTGAGCTAACTGGCTCTCTGGACAAGAATGAAGTAAAGATCTTAGACCAGTTTTAAAAGAGGAAAGAAATTTAGAAACGCTGCTGATTATGGACTTGATGCTCGTCTCTTCCACCAAGCTTTCATAAGCTTTAGAAATTATATCATGAAGTCTCATTCCCTGGATGTGGACATTCGCATTATTTTGAATGATACTGCTTTAGTGTAGCTCATGTAGATGATGTATTTCCATTTTTGTGGAGACATGCGAAACAGATATTGCCTGTGTTAGAATGTAAGGATGATCTATGTAAAATAAGTGACTTGAGAATATCACCTAACTGGTACCCAGAAGCCAGAGCCATATAGTAGAAGATAATATTCCATTCAGACCCCACAAACAGTGGAAAGATTTACCAATCCAGAAATACTTGTTACCAAAGTATGGCATGTAAACGGAAATAGATATAATCCCTGTTCTCATGGAATTTATTAAGAGAGACAAATATCAAGGCACCTGGGCTCAGTCAGTAGATAGAGCACGTCACTCTTGATCTCAGGGTTTCGAGTTCAAGCCAACGTTGGGTATAGAGCCTACCTTAAAAAAAAAAAAAAAACTTAAAAAAAAAAGAGACAGATATTAATCAGATAATCATGCTAATGAATACATTATTGCAAACTGAAAACTTAATGACAAAAGGAAATATTTGTACTTTATAGTCGTTGGTCTATATTCCAAACTCTTCCCATGTATTAATCACATAAAATAACTTACTATATGAAATGTAATAGGTATATAGTTTTACTATGCCCACCAGATTTTACCCATTTGCAGATAATGAAACTTAGGCAGAGAGAAGTTAGTAACTTGTCCAAGGTCACACAGCTAATAAGTGGTAGAGCTGGAATTCAAACCCAGATAGTTTGGCCCCTGCTTCTAACCATTATACTACACTGCTTCTCATAGTAGCTCTGAAGGAAAGAAACAGGGATCTGTGAGAACATCTAAGAAAGAAAACTGACTTAAAGTTTATTTAAGTAATCCCTACAGCCAACATGGGGCTTGAACCCATGACCCTGAGATCAAGAGTCGCATGCTCTTCCAACTGAGCCAGCCAGGTGCCCCAGTAAGGAAACTGACTTAGACAGAAGCCTTCTGAGGAAGCACTGCTTGAGCTGTGACCCCAAGTTTGAGTAGGAATTAACTCTGCAGAGTGGATGGTGGTGGTAGGGGAAATGATCATTCAAGCTTGAGGCCATAATGTACAAAGTCCCTGAGGCAAGATGGAACAAGGCACAGTGAAGAAACTGAAAGGCCAGTGTAGCTAAGTTGTAAAAAGCAAGGGGGAAGTGGGATATTATGTGGCTAAAGATGTAGTCCAGGCCAAACGAAAGGTCTCATAGGCCCTTAAAATTTTTTTAATCCTAAAAGCAAGGGAAACTCATGGAGATGTGTATTCAGAAAGCAAGGATCGGGGCGCCTGGGTGGTGCAGTCGGTTAAGCGTCCGACTTCAGCCAGGTTACGATCTCGCGGTCCCTGAGTTCGAGCCCCGCGTCAGGCTCTGGGCTGATGGCTCGGAGCCTGGAGCCTGTTTCTGATTCTGTGTCTTCCTCTCTCTCTGCCCCTCCCCCGTTCATGCTCTGTCTCTCTCTGTCCCAAAAAATAAATAAAAAACGTTAAAAAAAAAAAAAAAGAATCACATGTAAAAAAAAAAAGCAAGGATCAGTTTTCCTTTGAAAAGATTACTCTTACTACAGTTTAGACAGTGGGTTGCAAAGGAGTCACAAGAGCATGTGGAGATGAGGGGAGTGGTATCTTGAGGGTGGAAAGTTGATTTAGGGTGGTGACAATGGAAATAGAGACAAATGGAAGGGTTTGGAGAAATATTTAGAAAGTCAAATTGACAGGACTGGGTAATATAGATTGGATATAAGGGGTAAGAAGTTGTAGGTTTCAAGTTGTAGGTTTCCACTCTTATATCTGTCAGTAAAATCAGTTAATTTATCTTCTAAATGTCTTTCTTTCTTGTACAACTAAGTGAATGGTAACCCCATGAGATAGGGACTGTGGAAGAAGATGAAGAGGTTTAGGGAGGAGATTATTGAGTCTTCAACATGCTGAATTTGAGGTGCCTTTGAGACATTTATGTGGATATATTAAATAGGCAGTTGTCAAGATGGATCTAGCCTTCAAAGGTTAGACCTGGGCTATAGTTATACACTGAGGAACTATCACTGCATGTCTGGCAAATAAACCTGCAGCATAGATGAGTTTGCCTAGGGGGTTAAGAAAGCCGACTGAGAAGATAAGGGGGTCTAGAGTTAGTATTTGAGGAAGTCTAACAAGAGTAAGGAGTGCAGGAAAGGGCTACCTTAGTAGGCCTGGATGGCTTAAACCCCATCCTTTCCAAAGAAAGGCCTGTCTTTGGTCAAACTGGCACTTGACTGACTCCTGGGAGATAGTATCTGAGTCCTTGGAATACTCTGCCTAGTAAGAGTGTTTCGTATGCTTGCGGCCTGGGCCATGTGTATCAGTTTGACCTCAGTAGGCTGGAGACCAAGTAGTTGGGATCAGTTAGGTGGGTGCTCCATGCTTAAGTGATAGATCCCAAATAAAAACCCTGTACACCAAGGCTCGGGTGAGTTTTCCTGTTTGGCAACATGTGTGTTGCTGGGAGAATTAATGCCTGTGCAATTCCACTGAAAGGGGACACCTGAGACCTTATGCCTCTTAACCTTTCCTCTTACACTTTACCCATCTACCTTTTCTCTATGATTTTAATTTATCATTTCACTGTAATAAACCATAACCATGAGTATAATAGCTTTTCTGAATCTGTGAATTCTTCTTGACTGGTCGTGGGGACCTCTGATAAGGTCTGCAAAAGAGAGACAACAGTCTAAGAGGTAGTGGCAAATCAGAGGAGTGTGGTGTCATGAAAGCCAAGAAACTTAAGGGATTCCAGAAGGGAAGGCCATCAGTGTTATATCCCACTGAGAAGACGAGTAACGTCAGGGATTAAAATACGTCTGAAGGATTTTAAAACGTGGAAGTCATTGATGACCTTATCAAGAGCTGTTTTGGTGGTGACAGGAGTGGATTGAGGAATGAGTAGGATGTGAGGAGACACCTTTAGAGAAACAAACTGTGACTTGAAAAAAGATTACATGTTAATTCCACCTGTGTTTATAGTAGCAAAATACGTCAAATTAGGTTATCTAATAAGGTAATAGGAACGCTTCACATTTATTTACTAAAAACTTTTACAGTGGGTATACTTGCTGAATCAGCAATTTTATTTTTAGGAATATTCAGGAGACATGATTACAGACATGCAAAGAATTATGCATCATAATGTTTATCACAATATTGTTTATAATAGAAAAAATGAAAACTGTATTGTGTAACAACAGCTAATACATTACAGTACACTCAAGTGATATCTATTTATTGACTAATTTGGGATGTATTTTATTGGTTGCAAGAATTAGAGATTATGTGGAAAGTACTTTGTAAATTATAAACTCCTGTTTAAATGTCATGTTTGTCACTGGTATTACTAATGTGCTCCTGGAAGGCCTGAGAAATATAGAAAAACCGAGAGCTGGCAATCAGGCTCAACTCTGCCGACTGTCTCCCCTTTCTTGCTATTAATGGTTCTCAAATTCATTTAGACAACACAGAGTTTGGAAGTCAGAGTGCACTTTGAACATCATGAAATGCTGACAAGTGATTATTTTTTTCTATGATTTCAATTATCCTAAGCCACAGATTCACAAATCTGTGCTGATGGTATATCTCCTCTACTTCAATCCTTCTAGTAAGTTGACAAAAACACCACTACCAGGGGCGCCTGGGTGGCGCAGTCGGTTGAGCGTCCGACTTCAGCCAGGTCACGATCTCGCGGTCCGTGAGTTTGAGCCCCGCGTCAGGCTCTGGGCTGATGGCTCAGAGCCTGGAGCCTGTTTCTGATTCTGTGTCTCCCTCTCTCTCTGCCCCTCCCCCGTTCATGCTCTGTCTCTCTCTGTCCCAAAAATAAATAAAAAACGTTGAAAAAAAAATAAAAAAAAACACCACTACCAATCATAATATACAGTTCTACAGTTTTGTGTGTTTTTGAATACCTGTTTAAAGACAATCCTGAGGGGCACCTGGGTGGCTCAGTTGGTTAAGCGTCCAACTCTTGGGTTTGGCTCAGGTCATGATCTCACAGGTTGTGAGTTCAAGCCCTGCATTGGGCTGTGTGGGAAACATGGAGCCTGCTTGGGATTTCCCTCTCCCTCTCTTTCTGCCCCTCCCTGGCTTGCGCTCTGTCTCTCTCAAAAAATGAATAAATAAACATAAAAAAATAAAGACAATCCTGATTATAACTTAGTCTTACTTAGATAGTAAAGGATTCAAAAGCAGAGTTTAACTTACTTTTTTGTCATGTTGACTTTTTAAAAACATTTTTTTAATGTTTATTATTGAGAGACAGAGAGAGACAGAGCAGGAGCAGAGAGGGGCAGAGACAGAGGGAGACAGAGGGAGACACAGAATCCAAAGCAGGCTCCAAGCTATTAGCACAGAGCCTGACATGGGGCTCAAACTCACAAACTGCGAGATCACACCCTGAGCTGAAGTCGGACACTTAAGTGACTGAGTCACCCAGGCGCCCCGGTCATGTTGACTTTTAAAAGCATCTAATTTTACAGATAATTTATAAAATGTGAGAAGTGTTAAATATTCTTTGACATTATACATAAACCACACTAAAATGCTTTTCATTAAAGTAAAAGGCAATATTTTAGATACAGGGAATTTCAAATGACATAGTTAAGACCAAAAAGATAAACTGGACATTGCTATCTTATCTTCTATAGCCTAATGAACACAAACTGGAAGACAGGTGAGTCTTTCTCAGTTCTAGGAGACAGTGAAGACATTTGCTCAGTACTGAAATATAATAATATAACCAGTTATATAAATCGAAATATAAAAGCGATCTCCTATAGGTTTTGAGGTGGCATTCACTGTCTTTGTGAAAAGTCGAACATTACTAATCAAGTGTAGTTATACCTTTGAAGGGAAAGCAGTGCTAGCACTTGCTGAGCTGGAATTACTACCAAAATTTAAAAAGGTGATTGTATTAATTTAACTAAAAGCCAGTTTTATTTAAATCAGGATTATCCAACAAAAATATCCTATCAGCCATTCAAGATCAGAATTCTAGTGTATGAGATCAGTTTTTTTTTAAGCTCTGTACCCAACATGGGAATTGAACTCAGAACCCCAAGATCAAGAGTTGCATGCTCTACCAACTGAGCCAGCCAAGCACCCTTGCATGAGATCAATTTAAATATGTTACTCATAGGGGTGCTTGTGTGGCTTAGTTGGTTAAATGTCGACTCTTGATTTCAGTTCAGGTCATGATCTCTTACTTTGTGAGTTCCAGCCCTGCAGCGGACTCTGCACTGTGAGTGCAGAGCTTGGGATTCTCTCTCCTCTCGCTCTGCTTCCTCCACCTCCTGGCTTCCACATGTGTGTGCTCTCTCTCAAAATAAATAAATAAACATTAAAAAAAAAAGAGATGTTACAAATTAAAGAAGTCACGATTTCTTTTTTGTAAGAAATAAGGCAGTGGCCAACTATTACTCATTAGCAGTTTTTTTAAGGTTTACTTATTTTTGAGACACACACACACACAGTCAGCAAAGCTTGATGTGGGGCTCTATCCCATGACCCTGGGATCACCACCTGAGCTGAAATCAAGAGTCAGATGCTTAACTGAGCCACCCAGGCATCCCTCTTTTTTGCCTTCTTAGTGCTAGCAAAGATTATTTTTGTTCCAGGGATGTACTTCTTGGTATTCTCCAAATACACCTCTCCTCAGATGATGCCTTGGTTCTTGTTGGTGTCAGTGTAAGGGAATCAGGGGCCTGACTGGTCTTCTACCCAAATAAACAATGGAAATTTCTTTCTAATGCTTATTTTCCTTTTCCTTGGTGTGGCACTGGACACACTTTTGGACAAAAATCTTACTCTTCTTGGGGCGCCTGGGTGGCTCAGTCGGTTAAGCGTCCGACTTCAGTTCAGGTCACGATCTCGTGGTCCGTGAGTTCGAGCCCTGCGTCGGGCTCTGGGCTGATGGCTCAGAGCCTGGAGCCTGTTTCAGATTCTGTGTCTCCCTCTCTCTCTGACCCTCCCCCATTCATGCTCTGTCTCTCTCTGTCTCAAAAATAAATAAACGTTAAAAAAAAATCTTACTCTTCTCAACATCACCCCTTTTTATTTCTTCTTTCAATAACTGTGTTAGAAAGGTCCCTGTTCTGAAGTTGGACATCCCGCTAAGTCCAAGGACGAGCTAGGTCTAAGGTGCTTGTGCCTATGAATCTTTGTTCAGAAGTGAACTTTAAATCACAGAATTTCACCTTTAATACCTGTTGGCCTCACCCAGTCGTGAGTGTAACTACGAAATTCGAGAAATGCCCCAAATCTCAACTGCAGTTTAGTATTCCTCTGCGGGCCCTGAGGCACTCTTCTGCTCCTGCTGTTGACCATGTTTGCTCTGCCCAAGAGCTGCGGAACTGGCCCTTACAAGTCTTCCTGCTACTCTTGGGCTACTGCCTTATTATTGCAAACCTCCTGTGCCCAGCCAGTGGATTATGCTCTCACCATCGTTCACCTATCTCATGTCCTTCACTTCTAGTGCTTTTTCTCTTTTCTGGACAACTGGAAGGTTTCTTCCACTCTGGTTACCAATAATTTCGAGGGGGGCATGGGTTAGTTCTCCATAGCAGAGCTGCTAGGCACCTAGAGACAGATCTCTCTTTTATTTCAGAACTGTGTTTTGCTCATAATGTCATGCAAGAGAGACAGAGGTAAAAGGGAGCCTTGGCCAGGGGAATGGCTGGACACAGCCTCTACTTACACCCACTGTTCAGTTCAGCCCCTAGCATAATTTCTCTTCTTGACATTTTCTTCTGAGGTACCTTTATTTCTCCCTCTAGTTCAGTCCCCTTCAGGGATCTTTGGGTGTGCTTTTATATTCATTTCAGGGTTACTCTGTGCCAGGTACTATAAGCACTTCACAACTATTTAATTGTCAAACAACCTTAAGGTAGGTCCTACTAATAACAAATACCTTTTTTACAAATGAGGAAACTGAGGCACGTGAACCAAATTACCCCAATTACGCAGCTAGTAGGTGGTGGAACCAGGCTTCAAATTAGACACTTTGGCTGTAGGGCATACATTCAACCTCTGTGCTGTGCATTCTCTCCATCAGACAGGTTTGTGCATATGGTATTTCAACCTCATGAATGTTTTCAGTTTCTCCCCTGAGATTTCTGGGCTACCATTGTAAATCAAGGAGGTACTTGGGTATTTGTTTGTGTTTGTCTGTCTATCTATCTATCTGCTCAATGTGGGGCTTGAACTCACGATCCCATGATCAAGAGTTACCATCTATCTATCTATCCACCCAATATGGGGCTTGAACTCACCACCCTGAGATCAAGAGTTACGTGCTCTACTGACTGAGCCAGACAAGCACCCCAACATGTACCAGAGTATCTGTTTAAGTGTCCCCAAATACTCTATGATAGCTTAATTCCAGGCCCTGCCCTTTTAGAGCACACAGTAAATTTCATGATGAGCAAATTCCTCTCTATAAAATTATAGTTTTCTTTTTTTTTTTCAACATTTATTTATTTATTTGGGACAGAGACAGAGCATGAACGGGGGAGGGGCAGAGAGAGAGGAAGACACAGAATCGGAAACTCCAGGCTCTGAGCCATCAGCCCAGAGCCTGACGCGGGGCTCAAACTCACTGACCGCGAGATCGTGACCTGGCTGAAGTCAGACGCTTAACCGACTGCGCCACCCAGGCGCCCCTAAAATTATAGTTTTCAAAAACACACTAGATTTTAATAAGGGCAAGTGGTAGCAGGCATAAAAAGGTTAAGAAAAATTCAAGGAAGCAACACTTCTGTTTCAGAGATTCAGCCCCATTAACTGATTTGTTCGAAGTGAATTTGGAATAAAGTCTCTATTTGCCCTTTATTGTATATGTTCCATATTTTTCACCATCTGCACAGATACCACTCAGGTCCAAACAACCAGTATTCTTCAACTATTAGTCTATTAGCAGCCTACCTGGTCTTTCTTCCACTCTGAACCCTTACACGTGATTTCTCCAGGAAGCAGCCACAGTGACTCTTCACTACTGAGTCTTTGCTCAAAACTCATCAAGACTTCCCATCTCACTTGGCATCTCACATCTAGGTTCCGAGCACTCCTTGGGTGCTCCAGCAGAGGAAATTTTTCCAAGGGGAACAAAAGTTAAGGATAGTTTTAAGGAAATTAGTCACATACGTAAAAATTAATCACATGTACACACACATATGCAGTTTTTTATGCAATGCTTACATCTATAAAAATGAAAAATGGAATTGACACCAGGCCCTATCTCTTCCTAGTAATGTTATATACATCCAGGTCTACATGAACTAATCGAAAAGAAGAAAACTACCAGCGATCTCATAGACATTCCCAATAACACATTACTTTCCATGCTCAATGTTTATTTAACAAAATATAACATTTTTTGATGAATGTTGGTGTTTTAAACTGCACGGTGGTGTTTGTCAGACATAATTTAGTGTTTACTTTTCTATTGGATGTTTTTACTTATTTATTTATTTAAATATTTATTATATTTTTGGGAGAGCGCAAGCAGGGGAGGGGCAGAGAGAAGACGACAGAGGGTCTGAAGCGGCTTCTGCGCTGACAGCTGCGACCCCGAGGTGGGGCTCGAACTCAGAAACCCCGAGACCACAACTGAACCAAAGTTGGAAGCTCAAGCGACTGAGCCACCCGGGTGTCCTTTCCATTGGATAGATTTAAGAGTAACACCTTAAAAATGTCAGTATTGCAAAAAGTCAGTAATTGCACTTTGCAACTAACACGTATGACGAAAAATTTTAGAATCAACTACTTACAACGTTTGAGGAAATCCAAGGGCATATAAGTTTAAAACATTGAGGACCATTTCTGTGTATGACCTGGCCCCCTTAACTTTCTCTTATGTTGTGGTACTTACTCTCCCTTGTTCGAACCACTCAAGCCCCTCTGACTCCTTGCTGTTCCTCTAATGAGCCAAGAATCCGTCTGCCTCAGATCCTTTGTACTTACTGTGTTCCTCTGCCTGGAATACTCTTCTGCAAGAGAGTCACAAGTCTTGTTCATCTACCAACAGAGGCCTTCCCCAGTCATTTCTGATTTCTTCTACTCTGCTTATTTTGTCTTCATGGTATTTATCACTCCCTGGCATATATTTATTGTCAATCTTCCTCCGTTAGATTGCAAACTCCTCCAAGGCAAAGATCTTTGCTTTCTGCTGTGATCTCTAAAACACTCCCCTACTACACAGTAAGAGGTCGGTATCTGTGAGCGAATAAATGACAAATGTTTTGAGGCGGCTTATTTTTAAGGCCTTGTGCGAGCTCAGAGAATACCAGTTCCTTGGGAACACTGTCAGAAGACGAAAGCACTTCGTGATCCTAACATTATAACAGCCGCTTGCACTGCATAAACATCTCGGGTACTTGCTTTCAAACAGAGACAAACCTTTCTGAAAGCTTCTATCATCGATATCATTAGGGCATTTGGAACGCAACTCGCGCCGGGACACTACATGGGACTCTCAGGACACAACACTGGGTAGATCGGTGGTGGCTCCTCAAACTGACGCACATCGGAATCCGCCGAAGCGACTTTTCAACATCCATCAGCCCTCTCCCCCCACTTCCTGATGCAGGTCTGGGGTGTGGCCATGGTATCTCTGCTTTGAAAAAGCTCCTCAGTTGGTTTTCTGAAACGTAGACATCTGAGAATCAATCACCTTAAGAAGCTAAAGATAGCTGTTAAAGAGTTTCTTCCTCCCGGGGTCTTTTCAGCCTATTTCTGGCCGGCCTCCAGTTAAAAAAAAAAAAAAAAAAAGGCGCCCCGTTTCGCAGCTCCCCTGAGACACGATCACCCAAAGGAACGCAGCTGGTTAAGGCACCGAGCCCGAGAAGGACCGCATCTCAGAGCCAGCAGACCCTGGCGTGCGACATGTACGGCAAGTGAGGTTTGCGCCGAGACGCGCCCGCCTCTGGGGACGGCGCCGCCCGGGAGACGCTAGCTGCGAAGGGACTGGTGCCGGCCTCCTATCCACCCTTTCCCGCATTTCTCCCCGCACCAGCGCCGCGTCCGAGCTCATAACCGGCGCCGGCCAAAGGCGGTTCTGCGTCCACCGCCACTGGCTTTAAACACTCGCAGCTAGCCGAGCTGCAGCGGCGAGGACATACACGCTACGGCCGGAGGTCAGGCGGGGGGCGGGGACGACTCCCCGCCCGCGGCCCAAGTTCCCGCCTCCCTCAGGAGGACGTCCGTGCGTACGTGCGCGCGCCGCGCCCGCCCTCCTTCAGCCGCGCGACGCGAGGGCGGGGGCGCCGCGTGCGCGCGCGCTCTCGTTCGTTCGCTTGCCTGCTCGCTCTCGGCGGCCGGTCGGGGGGGTGTTCCCCCCCCCCCGCCTGACCTCCGGCCGTAGCGGGTATGTCCTCGCC
>NW_024412388.1:98542521-98596491 GCF_014898765.1 Herpailurus yagouaroundi | reverse complement strand
CAAAGAGGAAAACATGGCGGAAAACAAAGGCGGCGGCGAGGCTGAGAGCGGCGGCGGGGGCAGCGGTAGCGCGCCGGTAACTGCCGGGGCCGCCGGGCCCGCGGCGCAGGAGGCGGAGCCGCCTCTCGCCGCGGTGCTGGTGGAGGAGGAGGAGGAGGAAGGCGGCAGGGCGGGCGCGGAGAGCGGCGCGGCCGGGCCCGACGACGGGGGGGTGTCCGCGGCCTCCTCGGGCTCGGCCCCGGCTGCCTCAGCCCCTGCGGCCTCAGTGGGCCCTGGAGTTCCCGGGGGGGCGGCATCGACGCCGGCCCCAGCTCCAGCCTCGGCTCCCGCTCCGGGTCCGTCGGCGGGGCCGCCTCCTGGACCGCCAGCCTCGCTCCTGGACACCTGCGCCGTGTGTCAGCAGAGCTTGCAGAGCCGGCGTGAGGCGGAGCCCAAGCTGCTGCCCTGCCTTCACTCCTTCTGCCTGCGTTGCCTGCCGGAGCCGGAGCGCCAGCTCAGCGTGCCCATCCCGGGGGGCAGCAACGGCGACATCCAGCAAGGTGAGCGGGAGGCCCTGCCCGAGGTCTGGGCCGAAGGGGATTTGCGGGCCCGAGGAGGATCTGGGGACGGAGGTGCCCGGGCCCGGGGTTGCTCGGACCGGCGCGATCCTGAGGGGTCTGAGAGGTGGAAGACACGGCCCCGGGACAGTTTCCAGAGAAGGTGGGCCGCCGGAGATAAGGGGAGGGTGCAGGGAGGGGTGCCGGCAGCGAGAGGCTGGGGGAGGGGATACCGGCTGCAAGGGAGGTTTGGGGTGTGAGGATACGGGCCGGGAAGGCGTGGATTCCGGCCGAGCGCAGGTTCGGGGAGCTGGTGGACTCGGATAGAGAAAGGGGACCAGGTCCGGGAAGCCTCCTGCGAGGAGTGTTTTGGGAGGGAAGGCCTGTAGCCGGAGAGGTGTTGAGTAGGTAAGCGGTAAGGGCTGTGAGGACGAATTACCTTGGAGGGAAGGACTTGCCCTGTTCGAGGCTAGGGGAAAGCGGGACTAGGGACTAAAATAGAGGACGATAAAGGGTATTGGAGAGTTTAGAGCTGAGAGAAGCTGTCTGGTGGAGAGTAATTTTAGGATGACATTGGCAAGGAGGAACTCTGCAAAAGAAAATAGCCGCGAAGGGCCTGCATGTTTAGGGGAATATCCTAAGGTTTAGGGGTGAAGGAGAAATGAACTTGGAAGGGAATTGGGAGTTAGAGACAGCTGGGTTTCATTGTACGTTAATGAGCCCCTAGTGTTCCAGACATTGTGCTAGGATTAAATAAAATACTCAGTGAGGAGCCCATTCATAGTCATATAGGGAAAACAAATATACTGCCTATAGCAGTGGAGGTGGGTGCTTGATACAGTAGTTGTGGCACATCAAGAGAAGGTCAGGGGAACTTCACTGAAAAGGAAACCCTGGAACAGGTTTCTTGAAGGGTGAGTGGTTCACTGGATTGGGGAGTTTTTACAGCACAAGGTACTTTACACATCTCTGGAGCTAAGGGTTAACTAGTCGTTATCAAACACATTAATGCTTCTGCAGTGAAACATACAAATGTTTCACCAATGGGATAGAAATAACCACCGTTCAGGGTGGGTTTTGTTGCACATTTTGGAAAACTTTAAAATTTCAAAGCTCTTGAAATTCAGAACTGTGGGAAAGGTATTGCTGACCTGTGCAAAAGGGTTTGGGATTCATACTGAAAAGCCTGTCTTGTGCAGTGTAGACTAAAAGTCCCTGAAGGGCTTTTCTATCAAGTGGATAAAAGGAATCATGTTTGTGATCCAGAAAGATCACTTGGGGGCACATTGGAGAGTAAGGGGAGGCAAGGTTGGCCGAAGATAATTTTCACAGTAATCTGAGAAATGAGCATTTGGAATTAATAAATGACTGATAACAGGTATTAAAGAAGGAAGCATTTTGGAATGGGGGACAGGTATGGATTTGGTGACACATTTGAGTATGGAGGTCTACTTTGTTACTTCCTCCTTGTGACTTGGACGGATAAATTTTTCTTAGCCTTAGCTTTTTCAGTTATGAAACAAGGACAAAATTGCCAACCTCATAGAATTATTGATAGAATGAATGAAGTATGTAAAGTGAGTAGTATGTGATAGTAACTAATGAAATGGCAGCTATTTAATTATTATTTAGTTTTTTTTTTCTTGTTTATTCATTTATTTTGAAAGAGACAGAGAGGAGAATCCCAAGCAGGTGGGCAGTGCAGAGAGCCTGACATGGAGTTTGAACCCATGAAACCTTGAGATCATGACCTGAACCAAAATCAAGAGCCCGAAGCTTAACTGATTGAGCCACCCAGGTGCCCTAGTAGTAACTAATTCTAAGTGGCCTTGGGAATGGAGGTTGGGCAGAGGGAATTGACATTGGTATAGGGGAGGCAAATGTGTCTAGGCTGAGTTCCAGGTTTCTTGTTTGGTGGGTGGCAGTGCTATTAATGCGAATAAAAGAATTCAGGAACAGAAGCAGAGCGGTGTGTGTGTGTGTATGTGTATGTGGTGGAAGGGGGATATGATGATTTCACTTATGTTTCGGGTTTGATTACTGAGACCTACAGCTAAAAATGTTAAGAATAAGGATTTGATTGATGTTGAAGATACTAAGCGATAATGGGTGTATAACTAACACCCATGTACATGGCCTCATGAGTATAAGTAAGACATGTGGGGTTCAGTGCTCTTGTGGGAGCCTGGATTAGGTGAGAGATTTACAGGGAACATAAGGTGAAAATTGTGTTTGAGTGATGTGGCTGAGAGACTGAGGTTATGGAATTGGCACTCTGATATTTATGCGGGAGAAATAGGGTAATAGTCTGTGAATTCTCTCTTCATTCTCTATCCTTTGTTTTTGAACTCGGAGCAATAAGTAGATGGAACTAAATATTGTCATTTTTAAGGCACTGTTGCTTTCTAACCAGTATCTAAAACAAATTAAGTCTGGGAGCCACCATCTTTTTAGACAGGGAGTCTAGAAAATAGTTTTTTAGTATTAACTCCTGTATGTATCCTTTGCTTTGCTCTTTAAAAAAGCAAGCATGTTGTTGTAGAAGGAATACTGGGTTTGGGGTCAGAGGACATAGTTATGCCACTTGATTCTTTTCTGCAAAGAAGGTTTATAATGTTTCTGCCCCTTAGTTTCTTTATCTCTAAAATGTAGTTAATAGTCCTTTACTTACATCTCACTAAGTTAAGTGAAATAATAAATGTGAAAATGCTTTTATAAACAGTGAAATGCTGGGGCGCCTGGGTGGCTCAGTCGGTTAAGCGTCCGACTTCAACTCAGGTCAGGGTCTCGCAGTCTGTGAGTTCGAGCCCCGCGTCGGGTTCTGGGCTGATGGCTCAGAGCCTGGAGCCTGCTTCGGATTCTGTCTCTCCCTCTCTCTCTGACCCCCCCCCCCCATTCGTGCTCTGTCTCTCTCTGTCTCAAAAATAAATAAACGTTAAAAAAAAATTAAAACAACAACAGTGAAATGCTTTACAAATGTAAGTATTGTCCAACAACGATTCCTTTTCTGGTCTAGGGAGCCATAACTGGTAGCTTAAGTCAACATGTTAAGTGGTTTTGAAACAGTGACAAGTGCATTACCTTTCCTAATAACTGGCCTTTTTTCTGTTCCTCTAACATACCAAAGTTCTTCACACTTTTTAACTGTTCCTTCTAGATCAGTGATTCTCCAAATGCGGTTTCTGGACCAGCAGCATCAACATCATCTTCAGTCTTGTTAGGAATGCAAATTCTTGGGCCCCACTCCAGACCTCTGACCAGCCAGCCATCTGTTTTAACAAGTCCTTTAGGTGATTTTGATGCACACTAAGTTTAAGTACCACTTGTTTTTAGTGAAGGGTTCCTCACTTCAGATGTTGCCTCATTAGAAAGGCCTTCTCTGCTCTTTTTTTTATTTAAGGCTTTATTTTTTATTATTCTTAAAGCTTATTTATATTGAGAGAGAGAGAGAGAGAGAGCACATGAGCAGGGAGGGGCAGAGAGAGAGGGAGAGAGAGAATTCAAGCAGGCTCCACACTCAGTGCAGAGCCCCATGTGGGGCTTCAACTCACCAACTGTGAGACCATGACCTGAACTGAGATCAAGAGTGGGACGTTTAACCGACTGAGCCACCCAGGCACCCCTAAGGCTTTATTTTTTAGAATAGTTTTAGGTTTATAGCAAAATTAAGAGGAAGATACGGAGATGTCCCATATATCCCCAGCTCCCATGCATGCATAGCCTCCCCGTTTGCAATATCCCCCACCAGACTAGTACATTTGTCACAGTTGATGGACCTACACTGGTAGATCATAATCACCCAAAGTCCATAGTTTACATTAGTGCTCACTTTTAGTGTTTGTACATTCTGTGGGTTTGAACAAATATATAATGACCTATACCCATCATTATAATACCATGCAGAGTATTTTCATCACCCTAAAGATCCTGTGTCTGATGGCTCTTTTTAAAGTGATCCTCTAGGTCACCCTCTTAACATGTTACCTTTTTTCTTTCATAGCACAGCTAAAATCTAAAATGTTTTCTTGTTTTTGTTTACTCCTTTATCTTTGCCCACTAGAATATTGTAGAGTGAGTGTTCATTAAATATCTTTTGAATGAGTAAGAATCATCTGGAGAACTTTTTAAAAATTAAAAAAAAAACGTTTATTTGAGAGAGAAAAAGACAGAACATGCATGAGGGAGGGCCCCAGAGAGAGGGCCCAAGCAGAATCCCAAGCAGAATCCTGTCAACTCAGAGCCTGACTTAGGGCTCGATCCCACGAACCATGAGATCATGACTTGAGCCGAAATCAAGAGTTGGACATTTAACTGACTGAGCCACCCAGGTGCCTCACCTGGAGAACTTTTTAAAATGCCACTTTGGGAGTTTTAGAAACTCTATTGATTTGGGGAATGATATGGGTACCTCATGTGATTCTGATTCTGGTACCGCCCACACTTTGAGAAACATGGATTTAGATATTTTTAAGAGAAAGGTTGATCTATTTACTCTTGAAATATTTGGAAAATCAAAACCGATAAATTAGTTAATATTTGTTGAATCTCAATTAAAAGTGCTTTGTGGGGGTGCCCGGGTGGCTCAGTTGGTTAACCATTCCAAGATCAGCTCAGGTCATGACCTCACATGAGTTTGAGCCCCACATTTGGTTCCGTGCTGACAGTGTGGAGCCTGCTTGGGAGTCTCTCTCTACCTCTCTCTCTCTGCCCCTCATACTTTCTCTCTCAAAAATAAATAAAAGTGCCTTGTGATTTTTTTTTTTTTTAATTATTTCAGGTTGAGTTGGAATAACTGTCAGTAGTGGGTGTGTATAGATCTGTAATGTATCAATAAAAATACAGATTTGTATTGATGCATCTGAACAAACTCTTGAATGAACTCTTGAAGGAGATGAGACTTGTGTAGTAGGCACTTCTGAGACAGCATGGTGATATGGATGAAGAACTGGACTGAGAGTAACTTGCATTGTGTTCTGCTGTTAGTTAGCTGTGTAGCTTTGGGTAAGGCACCAGACAGCTTCTTCAGGTCTTTTGCAGTATGAACAGGTTGCGTTCCTATCCTGGGAAATCCCATGATTGTATTGTTTTTTTCTGCCAACTTTTTATATCTACATAATTTTAATATTCTTACCATTTGTGGGGAACGATGGAAAAATCAACATGGAAAAATGATTGTTTCGGAATCTTCAACTTACTCTGAAAAGTCTGAGATGGCAATATTCATGTGGTAAGTGGGAGGGAATACCTGGGTCTGGTATGAAGAGCACCTTCTTGCTGTGTGTCTGGCTGTTTTCTCACTGGGTATGGTAAGCCACTGTGAGGAGTCTTCTATTTAAGCCCTAGGAAATTCTTGCGTCAGGAGTGTATATATTGTTTGGCAGTTTGCTAGTTCTGTGGCTTAATCTATTTGGGGTTTTTTTAGGTCCTGCTTTCTCTAATGCCCTATTTATATAAACAAGCCTGAGTTTTTGAATGATAATATAGTCAGCAGCAAGCATTCAAAGCTGTGTCAAAGAAAACTGAAATACTTCTGTGGTTGGTTAAGTGCACACAATTCAAGACTTGAGTACCTGAATTCATTTTTCAGCTCCACCATTTACTACCTGAATGTCTGTGGATAAGTTACTTAACATCCGTAAATTGAGAGTAGTAATTACATCTACTTCATAGTGTTATTGTGGGGATTCAGTGAGTTAATACATTGTAAAGTGCTTCATATAGCGCCTCACACATGGTAAGACCCCCAAAACTATTATTTCTGTTGTCTTCCAGTTGTCCTTCATTGTCTTTATGACTACCTCTATACGGTGAGCAGAAAAAAGAGGAAGGAAGGTAAATTGTTGGTGTTCTTCTAGGCTTTTCTGACATACAGTGATGTACAGCATCACTGTAAGGATGTAAAGATCTTTGCATTCCAGATCTCTCCAGCTACTTAAAATTTATAATGTGAAAACTTATAAACCAATGGTCTAAGACCTAATTATTCACAAGGTCTACTATGTGTACATCAAAAATTTTAGAAGAATCTGACTGCTTTTTATTTCCTTGTCAATATTCTTAGCAGACCCTAAATGAGAATGCCTTAAAGTAGTGATTCTCAAAGATGGTCCTTAAAACTTTGGGGAGATGTCTCTGATGCACTTTCAGACATTGGCAGTTAAAACTGTTTTCATACTAACATTTATTCATTATTTGCCTCATTCCTGTTCTGATGTTTATATTAGTGATGCAAAAGCAGTGATGTGTAAAACTGCTGGCACCTTAGCAGGAACAAACCACACTAAAAGTCCTTTTGTCTTTACCACCACACACTTAGAGTAAAAGCAAAACCAACAACAGCAAAAAACATACTAGTTTCATTTTGTCTTTAATGAAGCATTAGGACGTTATTTTATTAAATCTTGGTTTTTAATGTTTTTTAAGTTTATTTATTTATTTTGACAGAGTGAGCAGGTGAGGGGCAGAGAGAGGGAGAGAGAATCCTAAGCAGGCTCAGTTCAAACTCACAGTGTGTGATCATGACCTGAGCTGAAACCAAGAGTTGGACGCTTACCCGACTGAGCCACCCAGGCAGACCCCCCCCAAATCTTGGTTTTTAATAAATGTGATGAAACGGGAACTGTGCATAAAATGCTTCTGCTGCAGACTCAAGTGTAAGAAGGAAAGTACTTGTGCAGTTGTTTGAATTCAAAGCTGAATTAGCTTCTTTATTTTCATGGAAAATAATTTTTACTTGAAAGAATGATTGACAAACTATGGTTTTCAGACAGGGTGTTGGCAGCCATTTTCTCAAAAATGAATGAACTGAGCCTGTCAATTGAAGGAAAACAAGTGACATTATATGATGCCAATGATAAAGATTGAGATTTTAAATGAAAATTAGAATCTTGGAAAAAACTTGTATCTTCCATCATGAACTTGATAACTTCTCAATATTTAAAAGCTTTTCTGATGAGATTGGTAGTGTATTAAAGTGTCAAAATTTTTTTGATAGTATGCAATGAAATGTCAATGTTTGGAATATCTACATGGTGAACCAGTATTCTCCAAATGACCAGTGCATCATGTTACAAAATCTTGTAGAGGAAAGAGATTTAAAGTGTAAAATAGGCCAGTAGATTTTAATGTAAGGGAGTAGTAAAAATTCATCAGTATGGTTTGAAATTCCACATTGCTACTGACGTTTAAGAAATACACTTGGGGGAGCCTGGGTGTCTCAGTCGGTTGAGAATCTGACTCTTGATTTCAGCTCAGGTCATGATCCTAGGGTTGTAGGATTGAGCCTGGTGTCGGGTTCGGGGCTGAACATGGAGCCTGCTTAAGATTCTGTCTCTCTCCCTCTGCCCCTCCCCTCCACTCATGCTAGCACTGGCTCACGTGCGCGCGCGCGCGCGCGCGCTCTCTCTCTCTCTCTCTCTCTCTCTCAAAGTACATAAATAGCTGAGCATGGAGCCTGCTTAAGATTCTGATTCTCCCTTTGCCCCTCTCCTCCACTCATGCTTGCGTGCTCGCTCTCTTTCTCTCTCAAAATAAATAAATAAACAGTGTGGATATGATATACTACAGAAATATAAAAAAGTGGGGGGTGCCTGGCTGGCTCAGTTGGTAGAGTATGCAACTGAATGTCAGGTTCATGAGTTTGAGCCTTGTGCTGGGTGTGGAGACTACTTAAAAAAAAAAAAATACACACACACACACACACACATATGTATGTATATATAGTGTATTTTTTATTTTAAGATTTTTTTCTTTTTTAAAGTAGACTTCATGCCCAGGGCAGAGCCCAATGCGGGGCTAGAACTCATGACCCCTGAGGTCATGACCTGAGCTGAGATCAAGGGTCAGATGCTTAACTGACTAAGCCACACAGATGCACCAAATGTATTTCTTTTTCTTCTTAAGCTTTTTTTTTTTTTTAATTGGAGACAGAGTGAGCAGGCAGGGGAGAGGGGGAGAGAGAGAGAGAGAGAGAGAGAGAGAGAGAGATTGAGTCTCAATCCCACAACCCTGGGATCATGACTGAGCCAGAATCTACAGTCGGACACTCAACCGATTGAACCATCCAGGTGCCCCCTCCCACCGCCCCCACTGTTGTTTGAGAGGCCATTAAAATAGTCTTCCCTTTTTTTAAATCCATAGCTGTATAAGACCAGGTTTCTTCATATTCTTTAACAAAACAATCTGTCACAACAGATTAAATGCAAAAGCATGTATTCAGCCATCTAATATTAAACCAGACATTAAAGAGATTTAAAAAATGTTAAAACAATGCCACCCTTCACTAAAGCCTTTTTGTTTTGGAAAATGCAGTTCTTTCTTTTCATTTTTGAAGTAGGCTCCACACCCAACATGGGGCTTGAATTAACAATGCTGAGATCAAGAGTTGGGTGCTCTACCAAAGCCAAAGTCGGACGCTTAACTGACTGAGCCACACAGGTGCCCCATTTTAATTTTTTTAGACGAAGAATATAATTTTTAAAAAATGTTTAATTAAAAAAATTGTTTTTTTAAATACTTTTTAAAAATGTTTGTTTATTTTTGAGAGAGGCAGAGACAGAATGCGAGTGGGTTAGGGGCAGAGAGAGAGGGGAACACAGAATCCCAAGCAGGCTCCAGGCTCTGAGCTGTCAGCAGAGAGCCCAACCCGGGGCTCGAACTCATGAGCCATGAGATCATGACCTGAGCTGAAGTCAGACGCTCAACCGACTGAGCCACCCAGGCGCCCCTGTTCTTTTTTTTTTTTTTTTTTAGAGAGAGTGCGAGAGCAGTAGAGGGAGAGAGAGAGAATCTTAAGCAGACTCCATGCCTGGCCACTGAGCCCAACACGGGACTCGATCTCAAAACCCTGAGATTATGACTTGAGCCTAAATCAGGAGTCAGAAGCGTAACTGACTGAGCCACCCACACACTAAAATGGGTTTATTGTTTAAAAAAAAATGTTTTTTTTAAAAGTTTATTTATTTTTGAGAAAGAGAGACAGAGAGACAGACAGTGTGAGCAGGGGAGGAAGAGAGAGAGAGGGAGACAGAATCCAAAGTAGACTCGAGGCTCTGAGCTTTCGGCACAGAGCCTGATGCAGAGCTCGAACTCATGAACTGCGGGATCATGACCTAAGCTGAAGTTGGACACTTAACCAACTGAGCCACTGAGGCGCCCTCACAATGGGTTTATTTTTAAAATGAACTAATAGAATATTTAATTTTAATGAAAGAAAGAGAAGTGTTTAATTTATTACAATATTAATAAAAATTTTTGAAAATTCTGTTTTTATTTTTAATATTGTACATATTGATGCATAAAACCTGTCTAAACAAAAGCTGAGGTCCTCATTAATTAAGAGTGTAAGAGGGATTCTGAGACTAAAAAGGGACAAATATAATGTAGAGTCCGGGCAGAATGTCAGATTATAGAATAGTAGAAGGTGGCAAATTCATGCATTTAAACTGAGTAACCAAAGTTGACATTTAACATTTTGTAAATAGCTCACTGTAGGTCTATTCTTTTTTTTTTTTTTTTTTTTTTAATTTATGACTGGTTGAGTTCTGTCACTTTCCTGAGGTCAAGTTCAGAGTTTGAGCTCATGGTGTTGGATACATTAACCTATGTCTCTTTTATGGCCACAAACTGAACCTCTGTCCCTAGCCAGCTTCTAGAATGGATATTGTTCCCAAGGGGAAGTGGGGGAAAAATAAGGATTGAATGAACATAAATATATCATTTTTAGAAAAATATTTAAAGCCTATGCCTTAATGGTAGGTAAACAGCATGAAGTATGTGGTGCTAATGAATAATACTTTTTGAATGCTTCTTATATGTAATTTATGTTGCTGCTTTTGTGAATTATTTGTCTATATGGCTTCTAGTTTTCTTTAGCTGAATGCTCACATTTAAAATTTTTTTGATTTATAAGAATCTTGATAAGTTCCACATACTGGTCCTTTGTTGGTTATGTAAGTTGAAGATTTATTCTGAGCTTACTATGGCTTGGTGTGGTAGCCAGCCTCCAAGATGGCCCCAGTGTTCCTTTCTCCTGGTATTCACATTCTTCTGTAGTCTCAGCCTACAGTGACTCAGAACTCGTCTGGGTTACCAAGAAAATACAGGAGAATTAAACAGTGAGTTCTGAAGCTAGGTCACTAAAAGCATACAGCTTTTTCCTTACTCTTTGGATCTCTTGTTCCAGATGAAAACAACTGCCATTGTAGCAGTCCTGTAAAGAGGCCCATGTAGAGAAGAACTGAGGCCTTCTGCCAACATCCAGCACCAACTTGCCAGTCATGTGAATGAGCCACTTTGGAGGTGGATTCTCTAGCATGGTCAGGTTTTCAGATGACTGCAGTTTTGGCTGACATATTACTGCAGCCTTTTTAGAGGCACTGAGCCAAAACTACTTGCCAAGTCATTCCCAAATTCCTGACTCAAAGAAACTGAGCGATAATGTATTGTTATTGTTGTTTTAAGCTATTAAGTTTGAGGGTAATTTGTTATGCAGCAATAGATAACTACTACACTTGACTTTTCCCCCCCTAGTATTTCTCTTTTGCTTTACCTTTGTAATAACCAATAAACTTTGTTATTTATTTAGGTAATTTCACTCTCCTCCACATATATCTTGTTTATCTTCAAGATGAGATCTTCATTGATGTTGACTTTTTGCTCTTACACATTTAGAGTCATGTAAAAGTTCATTTAAAAAACTTGTCAGGGTGCCTATGTGGTTCTGTTGGTTGAGCATCTGACCCTTCTTGATTTTGGCTCAGATTGTGATCTCACGGTTCATGGGATCAAGCCCTGTGAGGGGCTCCATGCTGACTGCATGAAGCCTGCTTGGGGTTTATTCTACTTCTCTCTGCACCCTCCCCCACATGTCCCCCACATGTGTACATGTGCTCTCTCTCAAAAATAAATATACACACAAAAAACTTTTCAGCATTCTGGTTGGAAGTGCTCTCAATATACAGATCTTTCTTGATCTATGATGGGATTATGTCCCAGTAAACCTGTTGTAAATTGAAAACATCCTAAGTTGAAAATGCATTTGTAACACCTAACTTACATAACAACTTAGCCTAGCCTATCTTAATTAAACATGCTCTGAACTCTTACCATAGTCTTGAGTTGGGCAAAATTGTCTAACACAAAACCAAATTTATAATAAAATATTGAATGTATCATGTAATTTATTGAAAACTGTGCTGAAAGTGAAAAATCAGAATAGTTATATGGGTACAGAATGATTTTAAGTGTATTGTTGTTTTCCCTCATAATCATGTGGCTCATAGGGGGTTGTGGCTCGCTGCTGTTCCCATCATCATGAATTAGTGTGTACTGCATATCACCTGCCTGGGAAAAGATCAAAAGTCAGAATTCGAAGTATGGTTTTTTTCCTGAATGCATATCACTTTCACACCATCGTAAAGCCGTAAAATTGGAAGTCGAACTGTTGTAAGTCAGAGACCATCTGTATAAATTAATTAGGGAAAAAATTGCTATCTTTATAATATGGTATCTGCCCGTTCATAAACCCTGTATGCCTTTCCATTAGCTATAATCTTCAGTGTTTTTGAAAATTATGTAGGTTTTTAGGGCATCTGGGTGGCTCAGTCGGTTAAGCATCCGACTTTTGATTTCAGCACAGGTCATGATTGTATGTTTCATGAGATTGAGCCCCATGTTGGGCTCTGTGCTGACAGTGTAGAGCCTGCTTGGGATCCTCTTTTCCTCTCCCAGCCCCAAACATTAAAAAAAAAAAAAATTATATAGGTTTTTTTCCCCCCGAAGATATTTTACACATCTTATTCCTATGTACTTTATAAACTTTATTCCTATATGCTTTATAACCTTTATTCTTACATACTTTATATACTTTATACATATATTTAGTTTATCTTAAATTACATTTAGGTGTTGGCTTTGTTTTGTTTTTATTTTACCATTTATTTATTTATTTATTTATTTATTTTTTACCTTTTATTTTTAAAATACCAAAAATATTCTGATTTCATATTTGATAATTCCATTCTGTGAAGTTCTTGAGGTATTATTTTTACTATTCTTCCTACTCTTTTTTTAAGAAATTTATTTTTTAAAGTTTATTTTGAGAGAGAGCAAGGGCGAGTGGGGGAGGGAGGGAGGGAGGGAGGGAGGGAGGGAGGGAGGGAGGGAGAGAGAGAGAGAGAGAATCTCAAGCAGGCTCCACGCTGTGAATGCAAGGCCGATGTGGGGCTCAGTCCCACAAACCATGAGATCATGACCTGAGCTGAAACCAAGAGTTCCATACTCAACTGACTGCACCACCCAGGTACCCCACTTCTTCCTACTCTTTTTTTTTTTCAACTTGTCTTATTTTTTATTTTTTAAAATTTACATCCAAATTAGCATATAGTGCAACAGTGATTTCAGGAGTAGATTCCTTAGTGCCCCTTACCCATTTAGCCCATTCCCCCTCCCACACACCCTCCAGTAACCCTCAGTTTGTTCTCCATATTTATGAGTCTCTTCTGTTTTGTCCCCTTCCCTGTTTTTGTATTATTTTTGTTTCCCTTCCCTTATGTTCATCTGTTTTGTCTCTTAAAGTCCTCATATGAGTGAAGTCATATGATTTTTGCCTTTCTCTGACTAATTTCACTTAGCATAATACTCTCTAGTTCCATCCGCGTAGTTGCAAATGGCAAGATTTCAGTCTTTGATTGCCAAGTGATACTCCGTTGTATATATATACCACATCTTCTTTATCCATTCATCCATCGATGGACATCTGGGCTCTTTCCATACTTTGGCTATTGTTGATAGCGCTGCTATAAACATGGGGGTGCATGTGTCCCTTCGAAACAGCACACCCGTATCCCTTGGATAAATACTTAGTAGTGCAGTTGCTGGGTTGTAGGGTAGTTCTATTTTTTAGTTTTTTGAAGAACCTCTGTACTGTTTTCCAGAGTGGCTGCACCAGCTTGCATTCCCATTCCTACTCTTGATCATAGTAGGTAGTGTCTTCCAGTGTTTTATAGTTTGGGATTCTGAGCATGTTCATCAGGGCTTTGTTTATGAAAGTTTCCAGACCTGGTTTGTTGGAACAAACCTCCAAAGAGTATTTTGCCTTTGCTTCTGTGAGGTGCCACCAATGCAAAATCACTGAAGTTAATTATTTTTTATATTAAAAAAAATTTTTTTGGTAATATTTACTTTTGAGAGCATGAATGGAGGAGGGGCAGAGAGAGAAATGGAGACAGAATCTGAGGCAGGCTCCAGGCTCTGAGCTGTTGGCACAGAGTCCAACGTAGGGCTCGAACCCACGAACCGTGAGATCATGACCTGAGCTGGAGTCAGATGCTTAACTGACTGAGCCACCCAGGTGCCCCTCAAAGTGTTTGAAGTAATCTCTATACCCAACATAGGGCTTGAACTTATGACCCCAAGATCAAGAGTTGCATGCTCCACTGACTGAGCCACCCTCTGAAACCTCTTATTTCTTTTTAAATTAAATCAAATTAAAATTTTTAACAAGTTTGTTTAGTTTTTGAGAGAGAGAGGGGGAGAGTGTGAGCAGGGGAGGGGCAGAGAGAGATCGGGGGAGAGAGAATCCCAAGCAGGCTCCATACTGGCAGTGCAGAGCCTGACACCAGGCTCCAACTCGCGGACCATGATTTGTGTGACCTGAGCAGAAAGCAGTAGTCAGACTCTTAGTCAGCTGAGCAACCCAGGCACCCCTGGAACCTTTACTATCCCTTTGTCCTTGTTCTTAAATACAGTGATGTGCCTCTCGATTTTTTTTCATTTTCGTTGTTTTTAAAAGCTTACTGTACTTTTTCTATTATTTTTGTAATCTTTATAGTAACAATTTTCCTTTTCATCTCTCCCTATTTTTGTAATGGTTACTGTTTGGATGTAAGTACTCGTGGGGTCACACTCTCTCCTATGTTTTTCCTTAGGTTTTCCCTTTGCTTATTCAACTGAAGTTCTGAAAGACCTCCTTAACTTTATTTTCTAACTTTTTTCCTTTATATCTTGATCTTTTGGAGACTTCTTCAAGCAGTGGCTAATCCTTGATTCTCTTCCTGTTTGAGTGAGACAATACAACTTTTTTTTTTAAGATTTTAATTTTAAGTAATCTGTATACCCAGCATGGGGCTTGAACTGAACACTTTGAGGTCAAGAGTCACATTCTCTACTGACGGAGCCAGTCAGGCAATACAATTCCTTTTTTTTTTTTTTAAATGTTTTATTTACTTTTGAGAGAGAGAGTATGAGTGAGGGAGGGGCAGAGAGAGGGGGGACAGAGGGTCTGCAGTGGGCTCTGCACTGACTGATAGCAGTGAGCCCGAGGTAGGGCTCGAATTCATGAACTGTGAGATCATGACCTGAGCCAAAGTCAGATGCTCAATTGACTGACCCACCCAGGCACCCCCAGTCAATACAATTCTGATTGAGGGTTCTGTGCACGTTGATTGTTGGACTTCACTTTAGACAAACTAAAGTTTGACGTAGTTGGCAAACTGTGGGCCATGGGCCAAATCTAGCCTGCTGCCTAGTTTTATATGACTCATGAGCAAAGAATGATTTTTACATTATCAAACGGTTGGAAAAAATCAAAAGATTATTTTGTGACATGTGAAAACTTTCACATAAGAAATTCAAATTTGTGTTTATAAATAAAATTTTTGGAACATAGCAGTGCCCATTTGTTTATGTATTGTCTGTGACTGCTTTCATGCTACAGTGGCAGATGACTAGTATGACAAAGACTATGTGGACTTATTGCTTTGTGCTTCTTTTTGGTGTACTACAAATTGCGGTGATGCAGCTACAGCTTGCTAGGCATATGTGTGGCTATCGCACGACATTTATAAAAATATTTTAATTACCAGTGTGTACCTATCATTTCAAAGAAGAGAAAAGTAGATTTCAGTTGTCACACTTTTAAGATAGTAGAGTGTGGGTTAATTCAAGTTGGATGGCGAAGTCTTTATTGTGTATTTTTACTCTGACTCAACTAAAGGAGTACATATGTGGACAATAGCAGACCAAGCACTGGTCATGATATCCCTAACTCGCAGGGAAAGTAAAGGATGGAGAAATCAGAGAATTTAAAATGGAATATCTCATCATAGAATTTCTTTAAAATAAAAAAAAATGAAACCAACGTAAGTTTGTGAATGGTTTATTCATTAACCAGGCAAGGAAACCTCTTTACTGATGCAAGTTAATTAGGTCCTCCCAGTTAGGCAGAATGTTAACGCCCAAAAAGTTTTATAATTCTTTAGACCTATATTACAAAAAACTTTACTGAGTTTACCTTACGAAAGTAATACTAAGTTTACTAAATTTCTTTATTATTATATTTTGAATTTCTTGAATAAAAATTGTGGAAATTTGTTTTCTTTTGTTACCATAGTATTTATATAGTATGTCTGATGTTGTGTCTTTGCAAAGCTTTACTATGCCTTTTGATGTCACGTCCCATGTTTAGATTTGGTGAGAAGTATTAGGCATTGCTTATGAATCGGGTTTGAAGGAGTGTGGCATGTACATCTTGACCTGTTGCTCACAATGGGTTTGGAAGAATGAGAATTCCAGGGGCACCTGGGTGGCTCAGTCGGTTGAGCGTCCGACTTTGGCTTAGGTCATGATCCTGCGGTCTGTGAGTTCAAGCCCCGCATCGGGCTCTGGGCTGACAGCTCAGAGCCTGGAGCCTGCTTCATATTCTGGGTCTCCCTCTCTCTCTCTCTGCCCTCTCCCACTCATACTGTCTCTCTCTGTCTCTCAAAAATAAATAAACACTAAAAAAATAAAAAAAGAATGAGAATTCCATATTTCTTTTTCTAACATCACAAATAACTGCCAGAATAAGAATTTTGGAACAGTTTGACCTGTTATCCGACTAGGGTTTATTGATAGAATGCTAATATCCAAATTATACGCTGATTTCTTTTCCAGTCACTGGGGAATAACTTCAAAACTAATCTTCACATAGCAAATACTTTTGCAAAAAACTAATGTCACTCAAAAGATCTATACCAGTTTTTCATCAGGAATAGAGCAGACATGAGAGTAGGGCACTTAGAATCACGTAACTGTATTAGTTTGTTGATGAACCTGAAGTGAGTCTGAAGAATTGACAGTAATGATTAGGAGAGCGTTTCAGCTATCCTCTTAAAATATGAAATACTGCTTTCTGGTGAGAATCACCTTGTGTTGTGAGGTATATAATAAAATAGATATGTGAAATGAACCTTGGTAGCAGGGAGAATTAGATGTGAACAAGTTTATTTGAATCTGACTAGACTTCATGTTCCTTATCTATAAAAGAATGTCAGCTTCAAGTTAAAACTTTTTCATGTTATCTTATTTACTCATCAAAATTCTCTTAGGTAATACCCTCAATTTTTTGAAAACAAAAAAAAAACCCAAAAAAAAAAACACCAAATGAGGTCACTGAGGCAGAAATATAAGATTTACGTAAATGCATACTTTCCCATGTGGAGAAAAATAGCATAGGCTTAGACAGATGATTTTAGGGGCCAGGTAGATAATTAGTATAAGACATGTAATATCAAAGCTTGCTAGCCTAAAAACAGTAAAATTTGAATTTAAAACATACTCCATCCTGGCCAAATACTCCCAGATAGGCAGTCAGTCTTCTGCCTTTGTCCTAACTTAGAATCTGATTGGTCATTTATATTTGAGGTGGATATAATTAATATACAATTAGTTTGACTTTATAATTTTAAAAGCTAAAGTCATAGGTGAAAGTTTTGCTTTTAGGGTATTTCAGTAAGCTATGTTGTAATATTTTAATAAGAATCAAGTATCATTAGAATGATCAATATTGTTTTTACCATCTTCTTAGATAAGAAATGCAAGAGAATTTTCAAATTATGAATTGTGTGGTCACGTTTGCTAAGTTTATTGAAATGCTGAATAAATGGTGGCTTGCAACTTCACAAAAGCCTGTTTAATTTGTGACATAGGTACCTTCAGCATTTTAATAATTCTGTACCAAACTTACATAATATACTTCTGAAATTTACCTACCTCTTCTTTCCACAAACACTCAAGGTTTCCAAACACACAAACCTTCCCAAACACTCAAGGTTTTACATGTTAAAGATGGAGTTGGATGACTGGAGCTCATAGCACGTTATACATGAGCTCTTCACAGGTCTGCTGCCAAATTTTTTTTTTTAATGTTTTATTTTATTTTTGAGATAGAGACAGTGTGAGAGCAGGGGACGGGCAGAGAGAGAGGGAGACACAGAATCCGAAGCAGGCTCCAGACTGTCAACACAGAGCTCAACGTGGGGCTCGAACTCACAGACCGTGAGATCATTACTTGAGCTGAAGTTTGACCCCCAACTGACTGAGCCACCCAGACGCCCCTCTACTGCCAGATTTTGAACTGTGTGAAGTTTATTTTTGTTACATTTGCACATTTGATGCCTGTTAGATGTATTGTTGATTCCAGTGGGTCATTTAATGTAGTGTGAAACTTGGCGCAACATGCTTAGACTGCTTATCCTTGCAGGAGCTTGGGATAAAGTCAGTTTGATGCCAGAGAAAATTCTCCGAAGATCTGGTCTTTTCTGTAGAGAGCATGGCCAAGGTAGTAAACAGATTTACTCATACAGAGTAGTTCTGTGATAGGAGACCAATGTAATTTTAACGATATATGTAATTTTAATTTTATTATTTTTTAAAGTTTATTTTTTGAGAGAGACAGCACAAGTTGGGGAGGGGCAGAGTGAGGGAGGGAGAGAATCCCAAGCAGGCTCCACACTATCCGTGCAGAGCCCAACATGGGGCTTGAACCCACAAACCGTGAGATCATGACCGGAACTGAAGTGGATGCTTAACCGACTGAGCCACCAGTCGCCCCCCGATGTATGTATCTTTTAAAGTAACTATTTTATTGAAATATACATAAACTAAAGGTATAAAACTCTATATAGTTTAGGTAATACACATAAAGTAAACCCACTTGTATAAATCCAGCAGCCAGAATGAGAAATAGTACATTGCTAGCACCCTATAAGCCCTCTGTGTCCCCTTCCGGTCACTACCTATGGTCCTGCCCTTTTTTTTTTTTTTTTAAAGATTTTATTTTTAATCTCCACACCCAACATGGGGCTCGAACTCACAACCCTGAGATCAAGAGTCCCATGGTCTGTCGACTGAACCAGCCGTGCGCCCCCGATGCTACCTTTTAACACCAGATTAATTTTGCCTGTTTTAAAACTTTAAGTGGTACTAGAAGTATGTACCAGTTTTTAACTGTTTTTGCTCAACATTATGAGATTATTCATGTTGCTTGTGAATGTACTTTATTCAGTTATCTTCACAGCATTTGTTGTATGAATATGCTAAAAATTTTCTTACCCACTCAAGTGTTGATGGACATTTGAGTTGTTTATGTATTTTTTTTAAATTAAAGCATAGTTGATACAATATGTTATAGATTCTTATTATGAACGTGTTCATGAAGCTCTGCCTCTGTCTCTTGGTGAATATATGGACACATTTCTCTTGGTTATATATCTTACAGTGGACAACATAGGTTGCACATAAGTGTAGCTTTACTAGATAATTGCCAAACTAGTTTTCTGAAGTGATTTTATCAATTTATACTTTTACTAGCACTGTTCTGAGATTTTTAATTGCTATATATCCTTACTGATGCCTGGTATTATCTGTTTTTGACATTTTAGCCATTCTGATGGTATAATGTTGTAGTTTAATTTGCATTTCCCTGTTGATTAGTAAAATTGAGCATCTTTTTGTATGTTTATTGTCCTTGGGATATCTTTTATTGTGATTTGTCTGTTGAAGTTGTTAGCTGTGTTTTGTCCTGTGGATTGTCTTTTTCCCAATGCTTTTGTAGAATTCTTTTTTTTTTTTTAAATTTTTTTAAATGTTTATTTAGTTTTGAGAGAGAGAGAGACAGACAAAGACAGACAGACAGACAGTGTATGAGCGGGCAAGGGGTAGAGATATAGGGAGACACAGAATCTGAAGCAGGCTCCAGGCTCCGAGCTGTCAGCACAGTGCCTGACTTGGGTCTCGAACTCACGAACCACAGGATCATGCCCTGAGCTGAAGTCGGACACTTAACCAACTGAACCACCCAGGCGTCCCCGTAGAATTCACTATATATTCTAAGCATGAGTCCTTTGTCAGATATACATCCTATTCTGTGGCTTGCCAAATAATTGTATTTTTAAAACCTGAATTTATTTTGGTGTTTGATTAAGTAGTACTTTCACATGGCTCACAAGTTAAAGTGTACAAAATTTAATAGTGAGAAGTCTTCCTCCCACTCCTTGTCCTCATTCAGTGCCTATCTCCTTCAACATATAACATATGTTAATAGTTTATTTCTTTTTCCAGTATATCCAAATGATTTTTGACAAAGGTGCCAAATCCATTCAGTGGGGGAAGGAAGAATATTTCAACAAACGATGTTGGGACAATGGGATTTCCACATGCAAAAGAGCAAAGGTGGATCCCTACCACACAACAAATAAAAACATTAATTGCAAATTGATTAATAACCTAAATATAAAAGCTAAACCCATAAAACTCTTAAAAGAAAACATGAGTAAATTTTCATGATTTTGGATTTGGCAGATTTTTAGATCTGATACTTAAAGTATGAGCAACAAAAGAAAAAATTGGTAAACTGTACTGCATCCAGAATTAAAATTTTGTGCATCAAAGGACATTTTCAGGAAGGTGAAGAAACAACTTATAAATGGCATAAAGTATTTGTTGGTCATATATCAGTTAGTACCTAGAATCTAAAAAGAATGCTTACGGGGGCGCCTGGGTGGCTTAGTCTGTTGGGTGGCTCAGGTCATGATCTTGTGGTGAGTTGGAGCCCTGCATTGGGCTCTGTGCTGACAGCTTGGAGCCAGGAGCCTGCTTCGAATTCTATGTCTCCCTCTCTCTCTGCCCCTCCTGACTAGCACTCTGTCTCCCTCTGTCTTTCAAAAATGAATAGATGTTAAAAAAATTTTGGGGGGTGCCTGGGTGGCTCAGTCAGTTAAGCGGCCGACTTCGGCTCAGGTCATGATCTCACGGCCGTGAGTTCGAGCCCCGCGTCGGGCTCTGTGCTGACAGCTCAGAGCCTGGAGCCTGTTTCAGATTCTGTGTCTCCCTCTCTTTGACCCTCCCCCGTTCATGCTATGTCTCTCTCTGTCTTAAAAATAAACGTTAAAAAAAATTTTTTTTTATAAAGAATGCTTACAACCTAATAATAAAGACAAAGTCTAATAGTGACCCAAAGATCTGAAAAGTTTCTCCAAAGAAGCTGTACATGTGGCCAATAAGCAGATGAAAAGATGTTCAAGGTCATTTGTTGTTAGAGATGTGAATCAAAACTACGAAATACGACTTCACATCTACCGAGATGTAGGCTCTAATAAAAAAACCAGAAAATGTTGGCAAGGATTTGGAGAAATTAGAACCCTTGTATATTGTTGGTATGAATGTAAAATGTCACTCACTGTGAAAAACATTTTGGTGGTGATGGTTGCACAACATTGTGAATGTAATTAGTGCTACAGAACTGGATACATGAACATGGTTAAAATGGTGAATTCTGTGTTTATATATTTTACCACAGCTGAGGGTAGAACAAGGTGATGCTCTGTCCTTTCGGCTTTCATAATGGAAACTAATATCCTTCTGGTGTTCTGTTTTATGCTGTTTTTCTCATTTTAGTGCTTTTTTGTTGGTGATTTCACTTAAAAAAAATTTTTTTTAGTATTTATTTTTGAGAGAGAGAATGCGCACAAGTGGGGGAGGGACAGAGAGAGAGGGAGATACAGAATCTGAAGCAGGCTCCAGGCTCCGAGCTGTCAGCACAGAGCCTGATGGGGGCTTGAACTCACAAACCACGCGATCATGACCTGAGCCGAAGTCAGATGCTCAACCAACTGTATCACCCGGGCGCCCCTGGTGTTTCACTGTTTAAAATGACCCCCAAGCATAAAGCTGAAGTGCTCTAGTTTTCCTAAATACAAGAGGCTATGTGTGCTTTATGGAGAAAATACATCTTAGATAAGCCTCACTTAGGCATTTATAGTGTGATTGGAGTTACACTGCTGTTAGCTTGAATTCAGTGTTAATGAACCAAGAATATATATTAAAGTGTGTTTAAACAGAAATACACATAAGACAAGCTTTTATGTTAATTGGCTGATGACAATCTTGTGACCAGAGGCTTGTAGGAACCTAACCCTGTATGTCCCCTAGTGATAATTCAGTATCTGGTAATTCATTTTTTGTAGTGACTTGATAGAACATAACTACTGTGAATAATGAGACCTGATCCTATGCAAATATGAATAAAAATGTTGTGTAAGTGGCAAGATTTAATTTTTCATTTTAAAGTGTATCTTGGAGATACTGTTTTGTTTTTTGTTCTGAAATCTGTTTGATCTGATATTAATATAACCTCTCTTTAAAAAATACATAAGGGCTTTATTGAGCTATAATTCACACATTTGAAATGTAGAGTTTAGCTCTTTTCAGTATATTCACAGAGCTTTGCAACCACAGTCAATTTTAGAGAACATTTTTATTGCCCCCCAAAGAAATGTACCCATTAGTGATCATTTTGTATTTACCCACAGTATCATCTCCCAGATAGCCACTGATCTACTTTCTGTCTCTACAGATTTGCTTAGTCTGGGCATTTTATATACGTGGGATCATAGAAGGAATATATGGTCTCTTGTGGCTGGCTTCTTTCATTTAGCAAAAAGTTTGTGAAATTCATACATGGCTGTAGTATATGTCAGTACATTTCTTCTTAGGCTTGAATAGTATTCCATTATTTATGACCGTAACACATTTTGTTTACCTATTCATCAGTTGATGGACATTTGAATTGTTTTTTTCTTTTGACTCTTATGAATAATGCTGTTACAAACATTTTTTTTACAACTTTTTACATGAACATGTTTTCATCTGTGTGTGTGTGTGTGTGTGTATACACATACATACATACACATATCTAAGAGTAGAATTTCTGGGTTGTATTCTGGCTACATTTAATATTTTGAGGAACTGCCACACTGTTTCCAACATGGCTATACCATTCTATACCATTTTACATTCCCATTAGCAATGTGTATGAGGGTTCCAGTTTATCCATAGTCTTGACAACAGTTATTATGTCTTATTTTTTAATTTGAGTATAGTTGACACACAGTGTTACATTAGTTTGAGGTGTATTACCTAGTGATTCAACAAGTTTATAGGTTATGCTGTGCTCATCAAAAGTGTAGCTGCCATCTGTCATCATACAATGCTATTACAATGCCATTGACTATTCCCTGTTCTGTACCTTTTATTCTCAAGGTTTATTCATTCTATAATGTGATTTATTCCCGTGATTTACTGATTCCATAATGGGAAAGCTGTATCTTTTGCTTCTCTTCACACATTTTGCCCATCTCTCCATCCTCCTCCCTTTTGGCAACCATCACTTTGTTCTCTGTAGGTTTGATTCTGCTTTTTTGTTTGTTCATTTTTTAGATTTCACATAGAAGTGTAATCATGATATTGGTTTTTCTCTGCCTGACTTACTTCAATTAGCATAATGCCCTCTAGGTCCATTCATGTTGTAAATGGCAAGATCTTATCCTTTCTTATGGGTGAGTAATATTTCATTGTATGTATGTATGTATGTATGTATGTATGTATGTGTATGTGCCTGTATATACACACATATGTACATATATACACACGTATATATGTGCCATATAATACACACACATATATATACACACATACATATGTGCCATGTCTTCTTTATCCATTCATCTATCAATGGATGGACACTTGGGTTGCTTCCATATTTTGACTGTTATAAATAACACTGCAGTAAACATAGCGGCGCATGTATCTTTTCAAATTAGTGTTTTTATTTTCTTTGGGTAAATACCTAATAGTGGAATTATTGGATCATATGATATGTCAATTTTTTTAATTTTTTGAGGAACCTTATACTGTTATCCATAGTGGCTGTACTAGTATTATGTCCTTTTTAATTAGAGTCATCCTGGTGTGTTGTATTTTCCTGATAGCTAGTGATTTTGAACATTTTTTCATGTGTGTACTGTATTTGTATATTGTCTTTGAAGAAATGTTTGAAGAAAGGACTTTTATTATTTATTTGGCTTACTTGACATTGTCAGTTTTTGTATGCTCTGGATAGTAGACCCTTACTTCTGATTTGCATGTATCTTCTACTCGTAGGTTATTTTTCAGGTTTTTGGTGGTATCATTTGCTCCAGAAACGTTTTTTTTAAATTTTATATTTTTAAAATGTGCATGTATTTTGAGAGTATGCACGCATGAGTGGGAGAGGGGCAGAGAAAGAGAAAAATTCCCATGCGGGCCCCATGCTGCCAGCAGAGAGCCCAGCTCCAGGCTTGATCCCATGAACTACGAGATCATGACATGAGCCAAAAGCAAGAGTTGGAGGCTTAACTGACTGAGCCACCCAGGGACCCCACACTTAACTTTTATTGTTGAAAAAATATATAACATCCTGCTGTTTTACCCATTATTATTATTTTTTTTTTAGATTTAAAAAAAATTATATATTTTTTAACGTTTATTTTTGAGACAGAGAGAGACAGAGCATGAACAGGGGAGGGGCAGAGAGAGAGGGAGACACAGAATCGGAAGCAGGCTCCAGGCTCTGAGCCATCAGCCCAGAGCCCGACGCGGGGCTTGAACTCACGGGCTGTGAGATCATGACCTGGCTGAAGTCGGACGCTTAACCGACTGAGCTACCCAGGCGCCCCTGTTTTACCTATTATTAAGTGCACTACTCATTGGCATTAATTACATTCATAGTGTTGGCAGCACAAAAGTTTTTGTGCTGAAGCTCAATTTTGATGAAGTCCAGTGTATTTATTCTTTTGTGCTCTTGTGTTTGATGCCATATCTAGAAACAACACTGCCTAACCCTGGATTATGAAGATGTACTCTTAGGCTTTCTTTTAAGAGCTTTACAGTTTGAGCGTTTAGATTTGGAGCCACAATATAGTTGATTTTTGTATGTAAAATTTGTGTAGGAAGGAAGGATCCAGCTTCTTTTTTATTTTTTTCTTTTTTGCACATGGATATCCATTGTCCCAGCACCATTTATTGAAGATTGTTCTTTATCCATTCAATTGTCTTAGCAACCTAAGTGCTAAAATAAGTTGACTGTAAAAATGAGTTTTTATTTCTGGACTCTCAATTCTATTCCATTGATTTCTCTCTATATATCCTTCTGTCTATAGCATTGTTTATTGTAGCTTTGGAGTAAGGGTTTTGTGTGTGCGTGTGTGTGTGTGTTTTGTTTTGTTTTTTGGGTTTTTTTTGTGTTTTTTTGGTAGTATTTTGAAATTAATAAGTCCCCCATCTTTGTTCTTTTTCAAGATTGTTTTAGCTCTTCTAGGTCCCTTGAGTTTTCATATAAATTTTAGCATTAATTTGGCAATTTCTATAAAAAAGCCAGCCAGGAGTTTGATAGAGATTATATTGAATTTGTAGGCCAATTTTGGGGAGTAAAGCCATGTTAACAATATCAAAGTCTTCTAATCCATGAATATAGGGTATTTTTACATTTACTTAGGTTGCCTTTTAAACATTTTTTAAGTTCATTTATTCTGAGTGATAGCTAGCATGAACTAGGAGAGGCAGAGAGAGAGAGAGAGAGAGAGAGGGAGAGGGAGAGAGAGAGAGAGAGAGAGGGAGAGAGAGCATCCTAAGTGGGTTCCACGGTCACAGCTTGGAGCCCAGTGCAGGGCTTGAACCCATGAACCTTGAGATCATGACCTGAGCTGAAGTCAGGAGTCAGTCACTTAACTGAATGAGCCACCCAGGAGCCCCTTTAGGTTCTTTAATGTCTTTTTTTTTTTTTTTTTTTTAATGTTCACTTATTTTTGAGAGAGAGAGAAAGAGAGCGCCATCAGGGGAAGGGCAGAGAGAGAGGGGCATACAGAATCAGAAGCAGGCTTCAGGCTCTGAGCTGTCAGCATAGAGCCCGACATGGAGCCTGAACTCATGAAGATCATGACCTGAGCTAAAATCTGATGCTTAAGCCTGAGCCACCCAGGTGATCCTGGGTCATCGTCTTTTAATAGTGTTTCAAAAATGTTTTGTGGTCTTTTTTCAAAATTTATTATTTATTTTTTTTTAAAGTGTTTATTTTAATTCCAGTTAATATGTAGTGTTACAGTAGTTTCAGGTCTTCAGTGTAATGATTCAAAAGTCCGTATATGGGGGTGCCTGGGTGGCTTAGTCGGTTAAGTGTCTGACTTGCTTAGTCGGTTAAGTGTGCTGATAGCTCAGAGCTTGGAGCCTGCTTCAGATTTTGTGTCTCCTGCTCTGTCCTTCTCTCTCTCTCAGAAATAGACATTAAACAAACAAAAAAAAGTCCATATATCACCCAGTGCCCATCATGACAAGTGGATTCCTTAATCCCTATCACCTATTTAACCCATCCCTCCCCCCCCCACCCCCTTTCTCTGATAACCATAAGTTTGTTCTCTCAAGTTAAGAGTCTTCTGGGGCTCCTAGCTGGCTCAGTCAGTAGAACATGTGACTCTTGATCTCACGGTTATGAGTTTGAGCCCCATGTTGTGTCTGAAGCCTACCTAAAATAGGCAGTTAAAAAAAAAGCTTGCTTCTGGGTTTGTCTCTATAGTTTTTAGAATATGGGGTTTGACACTTAAAAATTTATTTCTAAATGCAGTATTCTGTTTGTTTTCTAATGCTATTGTCAGTTACATTGTTTTCTTTCACTTTTTTTGATTTTCCTTTACTTCAAATCCATTATTCATTCAATGCACAAAAATATAATTGAGTTTTGTACATTGATCTTTCATTCTCCAACAGATTCTGGGGATTAGGAGATAAATCTTGTTGGAGGGCCTTTATTCTGCCTAGTATAATTAGTATAGCTTTCTTATGTTTGCTGTTTGCATAATATGTCTTTTCCTGTCCTTCTGCTTTGAACTTATTTATATATTTGATTTTTTTTTTCCATGTAGGCTTCATGCCCAGGATGGTGCTTGAACTCATGACCCTGAGATCGAGTTGCCATCCTCTACTGACTGAGCCAGGTGCTCTGATTTTTTTTTCTTTTCTTTTTTTAGTAATCTCTACAGCCATAGGGACCCCTCTATATTTAAATTTAAAATGTGTCTTTTGTAGACCCTTGTAGTTGGGTTGTACTATGTTGTCCTTTTGCTTTTTTTTTTTTTTAATTTATTTTTGAGACAGAGAGAGACAGAGCATGAGCAGTGGAGGGGTAGAGAGAGAGAGAGGGAGATACAGAATCCTAAACAGACTCCTGGCTCTGAGCTGGCAGCACAGAGCCCGATGTGGGGCTCAAATTCACGAGCTGTGAGAACATGACCTGAGCTGAAGTTGGATACTGAAACCGACTGAGCCACCCAGGTGCCCCACTTTTGTGGTTTTTTAAATTGAGCCTTGTAATCTCTGTGTCTTAGTTGGGTTATTTAATCCATTCACATTTAATGTTACTGTTGGTATAGTTGGGATTGTACCTGACATTTTGCGTCTTTTTCTGTATGTCTTATATCCTTTGTTTTTCCATTTCTGTGTTCTTTTGTGAAACTGATCTTCCCCACCCCCAGGGCTAACAATTGTTGTGTTATTGTATGTATAGTGACTTGACTGGATCAGTTTAGTAAAATAAAGTCTTTTCTACTGCAGTGTGATGCCTCTGATGTTTCTTGTCAGAGGGCATAATCTTGGGCATATCTATCTATCTATCTATTTATCAATCAGTCAATCATGATTTTAGGAGAGCTCTTTATAACAATTTCCTTGATCTCTGTTAAACTGTCTGCCTCCGTTAGTATATCAAACTGTTAGGCTCTACTAATTGGGATCTGGTTCCTCTGTTTTTGACAGTGGCTTGGGATATAACTTTTTTCACAGTTCATTGTAATTAAATTCAGACTGCTTTCTGAGGTAGTTTTTGAGGTTAGTCTTTGAGATTTTGTTATGACCCCAGGAGCACTTCGTTTTAGGTTCCTTGGGTCTCTCATAAACTAGCTGGCCTGTGGTTTAGGTTGTTCTCATAGGGCCACCTGGGTGGCTCAGTCGGTTAAGGTCCAACTTTGGCTCAGGTCATGATCTCACGGTTGATGAGTTCAAGCCCTCCATCGGGCTCCATGCTGACAGCTCAGAGCCTGGAGCCTGCTTCAGATTCTGTGTCTCCTCTCTCTGTCCCTCCCCTGCTTGCACTCTGTCTCTCTGTCTCCCTCAAAGATAAACATTAAAAAAAATTTTTTGTAGATTGTTGTTCTCATAGAGATATTACCTTCCTCTTAATTGCCACCAAAATTTCCTCTGTTTTTAAGAGTGCCTTTAGGTTTGAACTTTTGTACACTCTTCTCGAATAAAGTCATTCCTGTTGGGAAGAACATGAGGGCTGTCTTATTATAGCTTGTCTTTCCTGTTGGGCAAATTCTCTGAGCCCCATTGCTCTGGAACTGTAGGTAGGGCCAGTGGCTCACTTCTAGGGGTGAAATCCCTACTATATGAACAGGGTGCTGGTGGTTCTATCCTTTTGCTTTCAATGTACTTAACGTGTTTTTATTTGAAGTGAGTTTCTTTTAAGCAATATGTTGTTGGATCATGTTTTTATTTCATCCATTCTGCCAGTCTTTGTCTTTAATTCATGTATTTAAACTGTTCAAGGGATGCCTGGGTGACTCAGTCAGTTAAACACCCAACTTCAGCTCAGGTCATGATCTCATGGTTCATGGGTTTGAGCCCCGCATTGGGCTCTGCTGACAGCTCGGAGTCTGGAGCCTGCTTAGGATTCTGTGTCTCCCTCTCACTCTGTCCCTCCCCTGCTCATGCTCTGTCTCTCTCTGTCTCTCTGTCTCTCTCTCTCTCAAAAATGAATACACATTAAAAAAATAAATAAATAAACTGTTCACATTTAAGTTAATTACTGATACATCAGGGCCTAAATCTGCCCTTATTATTTTATTTTTCTTTCTTGTTTGAGTCCTGTTTTTCTTTTCTTGCCTTCATAGGATTACTTAAATATTTTTTGAAGATTTTATCTTTAATTATGATGCTTTTGTATAGTGTTTTTTTTAATAGTTCTGTAAAGTGTTTGAATAGTTTCTTAGTGGTGGTTTTAGATAGTATAATACTTGTAATTTATATGCTATATATATTGACAGATTACCATTTGGAGTTAAATTTATTTAGATCCTTTTACCCTTTTTAGTTTTGTAATATGTTTGTCTTTTTTTTTTTAATGTTTTTATTTATTTTTGAAGGAGAGAGAGACAGAGCGTGAGCAGTGGAGGGACAAAGAGAAAGGGAGACACAGAATCTGAAGCAGGCTCCAGGTTCTGAACTGTCAGCACAGAGCCTGATGCAGGGCTCAAACCCATGAACCACAAGATCATGACCTGAACTGAAGTCAGACACTTAACCGACTGAGCCACCTAGGTACCCCAAATATGGTTATCTTTTAAATATTTCCTCTATAGCACTATCAGATAGTGTTAATACTTTTTATATCAGCCATCACATAAGATTTATGACACCCGTGAAACGAAGTATTATGTTTACCCTCATTCTTAGCCATAATAATGTTCTTTCTTTTATGAAGATCAGAGTTTTTTCTGTTAACATTTCTTTTTCTGTTTAGCAAACTTCCTTTAGCTGTATATTAGGCATAGGTTTGCTAGTGACAAATTTTTGTAGTTTTCCTTCATTGAGAATGTTTTTCATTTGCCTTCATTCCTGAAGGATATCTTTTAATGCATGTAGGGTTTGTGGTTAAGAGTTCTTTTCTTTCAGCTTTTGAAAAATATTGTGCCATTTCCTTCTGGCCTCCATGGTTTTCTTGGGATATCCTCTATCATGAATCCGTGTTCCCCTGTTATGCAGTCATTAGCTGCTTTTCAACATTTTTGTTTGTTTTTGGCTTTCAGAACTTAACCATGAGTCCTAGTGTGGATTTCTCTGGGTTTATCTTGCTCGGGATTTTTAAGGTTTTTGAATCTGTAGGTTTGTTTATGTCCTTTTGGCAAATCTGAGACATTTTGAGCCATTACTGTTGAAATGCTTTTTAAGTTCCACTCACCAAGATGAGAATATGAATGTTCACTGTTTTCTTATAGTTTCATAAGTCCTTGAGACTTGATTTTTCCTATCTGTTTTGAGTAAATTCTGTTGATATGGTCTGAAGTTCAGTGGTTCCAGTCTCTGTTGTGTTCACTTTAGTATTCAGGCCATGTGTCAAGTTCTTAATTTTTGTTATTTTTTATTTCTGTACTTCTATTTGGATTACTTATTTATTAATTTGTAGGTTTCATGCCCAACATGGGGCTTGAACTCACAACCCTGATGATCAAGAGTCACATGCTCTACTAAGACAGCTAGGTGTCCTTCCATTGGCTTTTTAAAATAAGTTCTAGGGGCGCCTGGGTGGCTCAGTCGGTTAAGCGTCCGACTTCAGCTCAGGTCACGATCTCATGGTCCGTGAGTTCGAGCCCCGCGTCGGGCTCTGGGCTGATGATGGCCCAGAGCCTGGAGCCTGCTTCCGATTCTGTGTCTCCCTCTCTCTCTGACCCTCCCCCGTTCATGCTCTGCCTCTCTCTGTCTCAAAAATAAATAAACGTTAAAAAAAAATAAAATAAAATAAAATAAGTTCTATTCTTTGATCTGTTTTTTTGTTTCAGGAGAATTTGTAATTGCTTTGTGAAGCATTTTTTTTTTTTATTTTTTTTCAACATTTATTTATTTTTGGGACAGAGAGAGACAGAGCATGAACAGGGGAGGGGCAGAGAGAGAGGGAGACACAGAATCGGAAACAGGGTCCAGGCTCTGAGCTGTCAGCCCAGAGCCCGACGCGGGGCTCGAACTCACGGACCGCGAGATCGTGACCTGGCTGAAGTCGGACGTTTAACCGACTGCGCCACCCAGGCGCCCCTGTGAAGCATTTTTATATAGATTTCTTGAAATTCTTTGTCAGTTCTAGCATCTGATTCTTCTTTTTTTTTTAATTTTTTTTTTTTAACGTTTATTTATTTTTGAGACAGAGACAGAGCATGAACGGGGGAGGGTCAGAGAGAGGGAGGGAGACATAGAATCCAAAACAGGCTCCAGGCTCTGAGCTGTCAGCACAGAGCCTGACGCGGGGCTCAAACTCATGAACCGTGAGATCATGACCTGAGCTGAAGTTGGACGCTTAACCGACTGAGCCACCCAGGCGTCCCCATCTGATTCTTCTTAATGTGAGCATATATCAATTGTCTTTGTCATTTAAGTTATAATTTTTCTGGTTTTTGACTTGATAGTGATTTTAGGGTGTGTTATAGATATGTTGGACATTGTATTTTGATTCTCAAGACCCTATAGTATCTGTTTTAGCAAGCAGTCTTGTTGGAGCCATGATGGCTGAAGGTGTGTATATGTTCAGCTTCTCCCTGGGCCCTGCTGAAATCATCCCAGGCACAAATGTAGTGCTGACTCTTACTGCCTTGTTGTACATGGCTGAGATGGAATTTCAGTTCCCTCTTGGTTCTTCCCAATGAAAGTGAGATACCAACTCATAAAACTTTTTGCCTTGTAAGCTCAATTCCATCGATCCCCTCTGATACCAGGGAAGGAGGAAGCATAAGAATGACTAAGACCACCTTTTTTTTGCAGGGTAGGGTTGGAATCTCAGTTCCCTCCTGGGACCTTAGTTAGCATACCGAGAACTGGAGTAATGGCTTGCCGTACCTCCCTCAAGCCTATTTCATCTAGTTATTGCCTGATACGGGTAGATGTTCAGCTTTCTATTACTATCCATTGACACAGAGGGGCAGATTTTTTTTTTAATAGTTTAAGAAATAAACTATTTATTAAGAAATAAACTATTTATTAAGAAATAAACTCAGTTTCTTTTTTTTGTAAAGATTTTATTTTTTTATTTTTAAATGTTTTTATTTTTGAGAGAGAGAGTGCATGCGAGTGAGCAAGCAAGGGAGGGGCAGAGAGAGATGGAGACACACAATCTAAAACAGGCTCCAGCACAGGCCTGTCAGCACAGAGCCTGATGTGAGGCTTGAACCCATGAGTTGTAAGATTGTGACCTGAACTGATGTCAGACGCTTAACCAACTGAACTACGCAGGCACCCCTTTTAAAGATTTTATTTTAAGTAATCTCTTCACCCAACGTGGGACTGGAATTCACAACTCTGAGATCAAGAGTACTATGTTTTACTGACTGAGCTAGCCAGATGCCCCAAGAAATACTGTCAGTTTCAGTTAGAGTCTTCTCTAAGATCAGGGGAGGGGAGGGGTGTCTGGGTAGCTCAGTTGGTTGGGCGTCAGTCTTCGGCTGAGGTCATGATCTCATGGTTCACGGTTTTGAGCCCCGCGTCGGGCTCTGTACTGACAGCTCAGAGCCTGGGGTCTGCTTTGTGGATTCTGTCTCTCTCTCTCTGCCCCTGCCCAGGTCATACTCTGTCTCTCTCTCAAAAATAAATAAAAAACATTAAAAAAAAAAAAAAAAAAGATCAAGGGAGAGGAGATGTTAAGAATTTTTTCCCTTTTTTTCAGCTTTATTGAAGTATAGTTGGCAAAATTGTAAGATATTTGAAGTGTACATCATGATTATTTGATAGACATATACATTGTGAAAGGATTCCTTCAACCTATTAAATTACCACATTTATCACCTCACATACGTGTTTTTTAAAGTAGGCTTCACATCCTACATGGGGCTTGAACTCTTTTTTTTAATCCACTTCTTTTTTACTTCAAGTTTTTACTTAAGTTCCAGTTATTTAACATATAGTGTAATATTAGTTTCCAGAGTAGAATTTAGTGATTCATCGCTTACATACAGCACCCAGTACTCAACACAGCAGGTGCCCTCCTTAATACCCATCACCCATTTAACCAATCCCCCTGTCCTCCTCCCCTCCAGGAACCCCCAGTTTGTCTCTATAGTTAAGAATCTGTTTTATGGTTTGTCCCTCTCTTTTGTTCTCTATGTTTATCAGTTTTGTTTCTTAAATTCCACCACCTATGAGTGAAATCAAATGGTATTTGTCTCTGACTTATTTTGCTTAGCATAATACACTCTAGCTCTAGCCACGTCCTTGCAAATGACAAGATTTCATTCTTTTTTATGGCTGAGTAATATTCCATTGTGTGTGTGTGTGCGCGCGCACACACACCACAACTTCATTATCCATTTGTCAGTCGATGAACATTTGGGTTCTTTCCATAACTGAACTATTGTTGATAATACTGCTATAACATTGGGGTTCACGTGTCCCTTTGAATCACCATTTTTGTATACTTTGGGTAAATACCTAGTAGTGTGATTGCTGGATTGTAAGGTAGTTCTATTTTTAACTTCTTGAGGAATCTTCATACTGTTTTCTAGAGTGTCTTCACCAGTTTGCATTCCCAGGGGCTTGGACTCTTGACCCTGAGATTGAGTCATGAGATATACCCACTGAATCAGCTAGATGCCTCTCATATATTTAAGTTCAACTCTCTTAGCAAATTTCAAATATAATAATGTTATAATTTCTGAATCACCATGTTGTACACTAGATTGTCAGACATTTATCAACATTCATCAAAGTAGAGATATTGAGGATTTCTTTAGGTCCTAACATTTTACAGTTTATAGGTGAGAAATTATGGAATCATGAGTCATTGAACTCATGCTTTCAACTGCTGTTCTGTGCAAGAAAGTATTAAATGATTTTTAGTCTAAGGAAAATGAGGTTGGAGTTTGGGAGACTTTAAACAACACTTAAAGATGGAAGGGACGATCTGTATAATTTATTTTTGCAAATGAAAACATTTATGGGTCATAAAGTCTTTGGGACAAGGTTATTTATGATGTTCTTGACCAGTTCAGCTTTTATAATTATTTTGAAAAAGTAGAACATGGACATGGTTAGAATTTCAAACAGTATAAATGGTTATATAAAGACAACTCATTTAAACCTTCAAATCTCTAAAATATGAAATGCTATATGTATATAATTTTTCTTAAAATTAAAACAACATATTGACTGGCAAGCTGTTAAGAGTACATGAACTTTTGTCAAGCCATTGGTTTATTTATTTAATGTTTATTTTTGAGAATATGCATGCATGTGTGCGGCGGAGGAAGGCCAGAGAGAGAGGGGGACAAAGGATCCCAAGCAGGTTCCATGCTGACAGCAGAGAGCTTGATGTGGGGCTCAAGCTCACAAACTGAGATCTTGACCTGAGCCAAAGTTAGATGCTTAGCCAATGGAGCCACCGAGGTGCCCCAGGCCATTAGTTTAGAATAAGCAATTATCCTTATGCAGTCTCACTTAACTAGTTATGTTTAACAGAATTGCTTCTTTAACATGTTTTCTTAAGTGATCCAGATGCATTTTGAATTCACCATCTCTAAAATAGAACTCCTCTCAAGAGATTGCAAATCTCATAAGTACTATATGCTTGAGTAATTACTCTAATTTCCTAAACCAGAAATTTGGGAATGATCCTTGTCTCCTCTTCTAATATATCTATACTCTCCATTCTGTAATTTTCTGGTGATATTTTGTCTCTGATACCTTTGTCTCTTACGTCTTTGTAGCAGGTAATACTGGCTTTTTTTTTTTTTTTTTTACTTTTTTTTTTTTTACTTTTTTTTTTTTTTACTTTTTTTTTTTTTTTTTGGTAACGTTTATAATTTTCAGAGAGAGACAGAGTGCAAGTGGGGGAGGGGCAGAGCGAGAGGGAGACACAGAATCCAAGGCAGGCTCCAGGCTCTGAGCAGTCAGCACAGAGCCTGACACGGGGCTCGAACCCACGAACTGTGAGATCATGACCTGAGCTGAAGTCGGGCGCTTACCTGACTGAGCCACCCAGGCGCCTCAATACTAGCTTCTTTATTTATTTATTTTTTTTAATTTTTTTAACATTTATTTATTTTTGAGACAGAGCATGAACGGGGGAGGGTCAGAGAGAGGGAGACACAGAATCTGAAACAGGCTCCAGGCTCTAAGTGGTCAGCACAGAGCCCGACGCGGGGCTCGAACTCACAGACTGAGAGATCATGACCTGAGCTGAAGTCAGACGCTTAACCGACTGAGCCACCCAGGCGCCCCAATACTAGCTTCTTTAAAAGAGTTGCAAAGTGTTCTGTTTTCTAAAGGCTTTTTTTTTTTGCTGTAGTTTGTATTTCTTGAGAAAATTCACCGTTGAAACCAACTGGGCCTGAACTTTATTTTGCAAAAGATTGATAGTTACTAATCTAATTTCTTTACTTGGTATTAGTATATTTAGTTTCTCTGTTTCTTCTTAAGTCAGTTTTGGTAATTTCTATTTGTGTAGCTCATTTAAGCAGTGCATCTTGTTAGCATAAGCACATTTATAATATTCCCTTATTTTTGATTTCTGTAGACTGTCTTGTTAAGTCCTCTGTTTCGCTCTTGCACTCTTGATTTTAGTAATCCTAGTTCTTTTTTCTCTCTAAATCAATCTCTCTCTTTCATTCTTCTTCCCTCATCCACTTTCCCTTCCTTACCTGCACCTTCTCCTCCATCCACCTAATTGTTTATCAGTTTTGTTGGTCTTTCCAAAGAACTGTTTTTGTGTTTCATCCTCCCTCCCTCCATTGATATCTACTCTGATCTTTATTTCATGCTACTTTGTTTCGTTTTGATTTGCTTTTCGTTTTGGTTTGCTCTTCGTTTTCTAGTTTATTAAAGGGATTTTCAGATTATTGGTTTTAGATGTGTGTCTATGTATGTGTGTGTGTTTTCTTTCTAGTGTAAGTCTTCAAAGGTATACATTTCTAAGCCTGTGCTATTATTAACTGTTGCAGCTAAGACCCATATGTAATTTTATTAATATTAAAGTTAAATAAAATTGAAATTTTGAGTTCCTCAGTCATTGTAGTCACATTTCAAGTGTTTAGTAATCTCATATGTCCAGCGGCTACCACATTGGACAGTGCAGGTATGGAACATTTTTATCATGGCAGAAAGTTCTGTTGGACTCTAAGCCCTGCTTCAGCTGCATCCTATGAATTTACATATATTAGTTTTAACTTCTAATTCAGTTCAAATCTTTCTTTCTTTTTTCTTTCTGTCTGTCTGTCTGTCTGTCTGTCTTCCTGTCTTTAGGTAACTTAATAGTTTAAACATTCTCTGTACCCAATGTAGGGCTCAAACTCATGGCCATGAGATCAAGAGTCTCATGATATTTTCTAACTGAACCAGCCAGGCGCCCCCTCACTTCAGTATTTTCTAATTGCTTTTGTGATTTCTCCTTTTACTCATGGGTTATTTAGAAATTTGTTTTTAAATTTCCACATATTTGGGGGCTTTCCAGATTTTTTTCTGTTTTTACTTCCTAATTAAATTTAATGATGGTAGGAGAACATACTGTGTATGATTTGAAGCCTTTTCAGGTTACTGAGATTTGTTGGTAAACTATTTCTTTAAAAAGCCAAATAATATATATTTTAAGCTTTGCAGACTATATAAAGTCTCTTTTGTGGCTCCCACCTTCCTTCCCCCATACAGTTTGAAATATGTATTTGGTCTTTGTCTTTGGTTCCTGACACAGAGTGATTGAGGTGATGGTATCTTGTTTTTCATAACAAGCCATTTTCAACCACACCTGACGTTATGCTAGGGGGATGACTCTTAGTAGGCCTCTAGGTGGCTTCAGGATAGGGGCTTGGTAAGAGAAACTGGCCTTGTGATTAGAGGGTGGGCTGAAAGTTCCTGGACCTCTGGGCAGTGGAGAGGGGCTAGAGATTGAGTTCTGTCACTAATGGCCAGTGTGTGCCTGTGCAATGGTACCTCTGTAAAAATCCCTAAACAATGGTGTTTGGAGTGCTTTGGGTTGGTGAAGACATGTTGAAAGCATGTTGAAGCAGGTGTTGGAACTAGGGTTCCTGGAAAAGATACGGAAGCTCTGTGCTTCCCCATACCTTGCCCTGTGTAACTCTTCCATTTGAGTATTCCTGAGTTCTATCCTTTATTTTTTATTTTTTTTAAGATTTTATTTATTTTTTTTTTAAGTAATCTCGATACCAAATATGGGACTTGAACTTAAAACCCTGAAATCAGGGGCACCTGGGTGGCTCAGTTGGTCGAGCATCCGACTTCAGCTTGGGTCATGATCTCGCGGTTTGTGAGTTCGGGCCCTGCGTCGGGCTCTGTGCTGAGTGCTCAGAGCCTGCAGCTTGCTTCAAATTCTGTGTTTCCCTCTCTCTCTGCCCCTCCCCTGCTCATACTCTGCCTCTCTCTGTCTCTCAAAAATAAATAAATGTTAAAAAAAAACAAACCTGATATCAAGAGTCATATGCTGTACTGACTGAGCCAAACAGGTGCCCCTCTGAGTTCTATCCTTTATAATAAATTGGTAATAGTAAGTAAAAAACTTTTCCTGAGTTCTGGGAGTCATTCTCATGAGTAATTCAACCTGAAAGAGGGAGTTTGGAAACCTGAATTTATCAGCAGTTGGCCATAAGTACTGATGATAACCTAGGACTTGTGATGGCATCTGGGGACAGTCTTGTGACACTGAGTCCTTAATTTTTGGAGTCTAATGCTAACTCTGCAAGGTTGAATTGTAGGACATCCAGTCGGTATTAGAAAAGTAGTATTGGAAATGATATCAGGTATTTGGTGTCAGGAGGAAAAAAACCTCTCACAACTCTTTAAAAATGCAAACCAATTCTTACCTTGAAGACCATACAGAAACAGATAGGGCTTGATCTATCCCATGGGTCTTGCTGTGCCCATCTCTGGACTAATAAATGTTCTGTCCTTGAGGATGTTCCATTCGTATGTGAATAGAATGTATATTGTACCGTTTTTTATGGAGTGCTCTGTATATGCCAGTTACATCATGTTGGTTAGTTACTAATATTATCAATTCTTGAGCGATGAGTACTGATGAGAATATTGATGACAGAGATGAGTATTGAAATCTCCAACTGGAGTTGTTGAATTGTCCATTCATTCATTCTATTACCTGTTGCTTTGTGCATTTGTTAGGTGCATATGCGTTCATAATTGTTACATATTCCTGATATACTGACACTTTAGCATATAAAAATTTTACCTTTGTGTCTAATGATATTACTCATCTGAGTCTTTTTTCCTGATGTTAACATAGCCATTTTATCTCTCTTAAGATTACTATTTTCCAGGTCTTTTTCCCTCCTTTCACTTTAACCTATTTATTATGTCTTTGAATCTAAGAATGTTGGATTTAAATAGCAAATAGTTGGATTTTTTATTTTATCCAGTCTGGCACTCTCTGCTTGGAGTGCTTAGCTCATTTATATTTAATGTAAGTAATGACATGATTGGATTTAAGTTGGCTATTTTGCTGTTTGTTTTCTTATATCAGTTTTTTTTACTTTACTACATACTTTGTGTTCACCAGTAAATTTTTAAAAATGTTTATTTATTTTGAGAGAGAGAGTGGGGGTAGGGGCAGAGAGAAAGAGGGCAGAGAGAATCCCAAGCAGGCTTTGCACTGTCTGCCTGGAGCCTGACCATGACCTGAGCCAAGATCAGGAGTTGCACACTTGGGTGCCTGGGTGGCTCAGTTGGTTAAAGCATCTAACTTCAATTCAAGTCATGATCTCATGGTTTGTGAGTTCAAGTCCCGCTTCGGGTGAACATGAGCCTTGCTTTGGGTGAGCCCCACTTCTCTCTCTCTCTGTCCCTCTTGGGATTCTCTTTCTCTCCCTCGCTCACTTGCACCCCCCTTCTCTCTCTCTCTGTCTCTCTCTCTCTCAAAAAAAAAAAAAAAAAGGTTGCATGTTCGACCAACCAAGCCACCCAGATGCCCCTGGTCACCAATATATATGTATATTTTAAGTTTTATTTATTTTGAGAGAGGGGGATAGAGAGCAAGTTGGGGAGGGGCACAGAGAACGGAGATAGAATCCCAAGCAGGCTCTGTGTGATGAAGGGATTGAACTCATGAGCCTTGAGATCGTGACCTGAACCGAAGTCAAGAGTTGGTTGCTCAACCAGCTGAGTCACCCAGGTGCCCTGTTTACCATTATTTTTAATGCACTTTAAAATTTTCTCTGGGGCGCCTGGGTGGCTCAGTTGGTTAAGTGTCCTGCTTTGGCTCAGGTCATGATCTCATGGTTGGTGAGTTCCAGCCCCGCGTTGGTCTTTGAGCTGACAGCTTGGAGCCTAGCGCCTGCTTCAGATTCTGTGTCTTCGTCTCTCTCTCTCTCTGACCTTCCCCCTGCTTGTTTTTTCTCTCTTGAAGTAAATAAACATAAAAAAATTTTTTTCTTTGATTTTGTTTTTGTTTTAGTTGTTGCTCTAGCAATTACAATATATGTCTTTATTGTAACCCTCTTCAGAATACTACTTTATTAATTTTGTTAAAATATAAAACCTTTGCTTTACTACAGATCCATTCCTTTCCTTTGTACTGTTGCTGTTATACTATTCTATGTAAATATTTAAAAAACCATCAGTGCACAGTTATGATTATTGTTTTAAACAGTCATACGTTTCTATTAAAGAAAATAAGCGGGAAAAAAAACTTTTATGTCTTCCACCATGTTTACTATTATTAGTGCTTTTTATTTCCTTCCTCTGGATTTGAATCATGGTCTCATTTCAATTCTTTTCAGCCTGACATACTTCCTTTATTATTTTTTGTGGTGGCTATGCTAATGACATTCTCTTAATTTTTATTTGTCTGAGGATGGCTTTATTTTGCTTTCATTTTGAAGAGTAATTTTGCTTGCTATTCAATTCTGGTTTTAGTCTTTCAATACTTTAAATATGTCAATTTATTGCTTTTTGGCCTCCCATTGTTTTTCATGAAAAGTCAGATGATAATGGAATACCAATATATGTTCCCTTATATGTGATGAATTGTTTTTCTCTTGCTCCTTTCAATATTTTATTTGAAAATGTTTGTCTTTCAGCAGGTTGGGTTTGAGATAATCTAGGGGTGATTCACTTTCTGTTTATCCTAATTGGAGTTCTTCCACCTTTTTGAATCTGCAGATAAGTGTATTTCATCAAGTTTGGAATATTTTCAGCCATTATTTCTACAAATGTTTTTCCTACTTTTTATTTTTACTCCCATCTCCTTGGACTCCCATTATAAATTTTATGTTGGGATCTTGGCTTGTCTTGTTGATCTCTGAGGATCTGTTCCATTTTCTTTGGTCTTTTTTCCTTTTTTGGACTGAATACGTTTATCTGTCTACAGGTTCACTCAGGTTTGCTATTGAGCTCAGATATGTAATGAAATTTTTATCTTGGATATTATATTTTTCATCTTCGTGGGTTGTTATTATAGTTTCTAGTTTTCCCTTGCAACTTCCTACATGTTGAGGCACTGTCATCTTATTTTTATTTATTCTTTGAAAGGTTCCTTTCATTCTTGGGAATATTTATAATAGCTGTTTCAGAATCTTTGTCTACTAACTCCAGTGTCTGGGCTCACTTGATCAGTTGACTGATTTTCTTTCTTTTCCCCTGAGGTTAGGTTACCCTTTGCTTTTTCTTTGAATGTCTTCTCAATTTGACATCACAGATAATATATATGTACATATCTATATTGTAGTCACTCAGGTTCTGCTTTATCTTTCTGTGAGTTGTTGATATTTTTTAGTAACTTTCCTAGATGTAAAGTGTGGAATCCGTCTTCTGTATAGTGTATAGCTGCTGATGCCTCTTTTCATTTTTTTAATTTTTATCATTTCGTCTGGCTTTCTAGGGGTTGCTCCTGTATTTGTATAGCTTGGTGGTCAGCTGTGTTTTGGGCATTGGTTTTGGGCCTTAGTTATCAAATACCTTGAGCCTATTAGATGTACACCCACTAATGATTGATCTCTTTGGTTTGGGAAACATTTTCAAAACTGTGGCCAGTTTTTAGTTTCACAAGGCCTTTAGTTTTTGCTGGGATTTCTTGGGTCTCCCTTTTAGTTAGCCAGTTATGTATGGAGAGTTTTAGTCCATCTGTGACTCATTTTAAGTATACAGACTCGGGGCGCCTGGGTGGCGCAGTCGGTTAAGCGTCCGACTTCAGCCAGGTCACGATCTCGCGGTCCGGGAGTTCGAGCCCCGCGTCGGGCTCTGGGCTGATGGCTCAGAGCCTGGAGCCTGTTTCTGATTCTGTGTCTCCCTCTCTCTCTCTGCCCCTCCCCCGTTCATGCTCTGTCTCTCTCTGTCCCAAAAAAATAAATAAACGTTAAAAAAAAAATTTAAAAAGTATACAGACTCATTTTAAGTATACAGTAGACCCTAGAACAACATGGGGGATAGGGGTGCTGACTCTGGAGCACTTGAAAATAAATCCTTATATGACTTTTGACTCTCCCCTCCCGCCCAACTTTACTACTAATAGCTTGCTGTTGACAGGAAACCTTACCAATAACATAGTTGATTAACACATATTTTGTATATCATATACTGTAACTTACAATAAAGTAAGCTAGAGAAAAGAAAATGTTAAAATCATAAGAGAAAATACATGTACAGTAATATAGAAAATCTATAAGTGGACCTGCACAGTTGAAACCTGTATTGTTTAAGGATTAATTTTATGTTTGGGCTGGTGTTTGCTCTGTGACTCTAACCTTGATATGTATATATAGCAAAGCTGTTATTTCCTAACAGATTTTTAATTTTAGCTGGCAAATCTTCTGTTTTCACATTTGCTCTCCTCCCCTGATTGATTCTGCCTCATATTGCACTGAAGCTGCTGTTTTTACGGTCAGCCCCACTCAAATAAATCTGTTGATCTTGCAGGCTAGACTGTTGGGGTGGGAGTAGGGATCATGGGATCATTCTCAGGCAAGAAGGGCAGCGTCTGCCACAGTTTTACCTGAAATTCTAGCAGTTTTTGTAGAATAAGCACTTCTTGTTTGGTCTGATAATGGTTGTTTCCCGGTGCTCTGAAATAGATGGGTTTTTGTATGTGTGTCTGTCCATTTTGTTCACCCTTATACTTGGGCTTTGAGGAGAGGATTTGCTTTTAATTTTACCATTAGTGAAAGTTGGTTAGCCGTTAATTTTTTCTTTGTACATTCATTTTGTTGTCAAATTATCATTTTAATTTTACTATTTAAAAAAATAGGTAACATCTAAGATACTTTACATTTTCTAGATCTGCGTGTACCGTACCATTGCCACTAGTCAGTTGTGGCTATTTAAATTTTATTTTTTATTTTTATTACTATATTTTTGTTTACTTTGAGAGAGTTCATGGCCGGGGGGGGGGGGGGGGAAGGGCAGAGAGGGAGGGGAATTGGTAAACCAAACAAACTCAGAGCCTGATGTGGGGCTCCATCTCACGAACTGTGAGATCATGACCTGAGCCCAAATCAAGAGTTGGACACTTAACCAATTGAGCCACCCAGGCACCTCTGTAGTGGCTATTTAGATTTTGGTTAACTAAAAGTAACCTAAACAATTCATTTTGTTGGTTGCAATAAGCCCCTTTTCAGGTGCTCAGTTTCTACCTGTTGTATTGGCTATTACATTGGACAGCAGATACAGCACATTTCCATTTTTGCAGAGAATTCCATTACACAGTGGAACTCCAAAGTCTTTGAGACAAATTGTAACTAATAATAATAGCTGACATTTTCTGAGTACTTACTGTGTGTCAGATTTTACATTTGTTAACATGCACAATCTATCAACACCCCTGTCGATATAGGTACTATTATTATCCCCATTTTACAAATGGGAAACTAAGAAGACTCTTAAGGTTAAGGAACTAACTCAAAGTCAGACAACTGAGAAAGGGATGGGCTTGGAATTTACACCTAATTAATCTAGTTCCAGAGTCTGTGCCATCAATTATTTTGTTGTATTGTGTCTTTGGTAAATGATGTGTGGTTTCTGACTTGAACAGTTTTAACGTTTTGCTGCTGTTTTTGAATGCTGTTTGGTTGTTTGGCAAATGATCCTTTTGATATTTAAGTTTTTTCTATTTCTTAGAGTTTTTATTAATATCTGAATTTTATCGTGTGCCATTTTACCATCTGTTTATGTATCTGTATGGTTCTCTCCTTTAGTTGTTTTTTGTTAGTATTTCTGCTGTTGAATAATCCTTGAATTTCCAATGTAAACGTTAGTTAATATCATTTTGACAGATTGCACTAATGATTACTTACATTTCATTTAGAAATATTATTTTTTTAAGTTTATTTATTTTGAGAGAGACAGTTGGGAGAGGGCCAGAGGTGGGGAGGGGGGACAGGGAGAGAAGAGAGAGAGAGGCACCCTTATTCTATTTAGAAATAGAATCAATGTTAGAATGGTTTGCAGTTTTCTTCTTTTGCCTTGTCTTTATCATGTTTTAGTATTAAAGTAATGTTAGCCTTTATAAAATAAATTGAGATTGTCCTTTTTTTTCACTATACTTTTAGATTAGCTTAAATAATAATGGAATGCTGGTCTGTTATTTAAACATTATTCCTTTGGAAAACTATCTTTATTTGGAATTTTTAAAAATCACAGCTTTGGGTGTCTGGATGGCTCAGTTTTGGCTCAGGTCATGATACCAGGGTTGTGGGATCAAGTACTGCATCAGGCTCCGCACTGAGCGTGTAGCCTGCTTGGGATATTAATTAATTAATTAATTAATATTCTCCCCTTCTCTCCCTCTCCCTCCCTCTTCCTCTCTCTCTCTCTCTCTCTCTCTCTCTCTCTCTCTCTCTCTCTCTCTTTCTCTCTCTCCGCCCCCCTTCCTCTGCCCCTTCCCCTGCCTGTCTTCCCTGCTCACTCCCATGCGCTCTCTCTCTCAAAAAATATATAAATAAAAATCGCAGCTTTTTCCAATCTCTAAATGCTAATATGTCTCCTCAAGTTTTTTACTTCTTAGTTTGCTTTTGATAAATCATATTGTACTAGGAAATTATCCATTTAGTCTAGGTTTCAGAATTACTTGCCTTAGAGTTAGATGTAGCATTTGCTGACATAGAATTAGTAATGTTATTTATAATTCTTTTGTATTGTTTTCTTCTGTATATATCTCCTCCATTAGATTTTTGAAAGTTTATATTTTCCTCAAAGAAAAATCATTTCAATTCAATCTTTAAATTTTGTTTTCAGTAACATTTATTTCATCTTATATGTTTAATTCTGTTTTCATACATATTTTGGTTAGTTTTATTATTCTTTTTAAATTTTTTAGGGAAGGAGCTGAATTCTGTCATTTCTAGCCTGAAAGATAGATGTAATATCTTTGAGTATGAGCTGTTTTTGTGCACTCTTTTCTAGATAGCTTGTAATTATAGTTTGGATTTCCAGCTGGAGTCCATTTTTCTTTTAGGTTGTATGTATGTGACCTTTTGATTTATTTTTACTTTGTAAAAATGTTTATTAGATCATAATTCAGATACAGACTGTAAAAACCAGTATCTTTTGAATTGGAAGTTTTTTTCTTGTTTGCTTTTGGTAACTAAAATACAAGGTTAAATTTTCTTTATATTCTGTGGATTTAGCAAAAAATGTATGTTTTCTATTCCAGTTTTGTTTTACTTTTTATTTATTTTAATTTTTTTAAATGTTTATTTATTTTTGAGACAGAGAGAGACAAAGCATGAACGGGAGAGGGTCAGAGAGAGAGGGAGACACAGAATCTGAAACAGGCTCCAGGCTCTGAGCTGTCAGCACAGAGCCCAATGTGGGGCTTGAACTCACGGACCGCGAGATCATGACCTGAGCCGAAGTCGGATGCTTAACTGACTGAGCCACCCAGGCGCCCCTATTTATTTTATTTTAAAGAGAGAGAATGTAAGTGGGGGAAGGGGCAAAGGGGGGGGTGGAGAGAATCCCAAGCAAGCTCCACACTCAGTGCACACCCTGACATGGGGCTTGATCTCATGACCATGAGATCTTGATCTGAGCCAAAATCACGAGTCAGACACTTAACTGACTGAGCCACCCAGGTGCCCCAACTTTTATAGTTTATATAGTTTTTGAAAAAAATTTTTTTTTTCAACGTTTATTTATTTTTGGGACAGAGAGAGACAGAGCATGAACGGGGGAGGGGCAGAGAGAGAGGGAGACACAGAATCGGAAACAGGCTCCAGGCTCTGAGCCATCAGCCCAGAGCCTGATGCGGGGCTCGAACTCACGGACCGCGAGATCGTGACCTGGCTGAAGTCGGACGCTTAACCGACTGCGCCACCCAGGCACCCCAATAGTTTATATAGTTTTTGATGAGGGGAGGGGTCTCCTGTCATTATTATCTTCCTTTGTAATGTATGCGCCCCCCCCCCCACCCAAGATCAATTCTTTATTAGTGATTTTTAGCACTTCGATCTTACGAGGTGCTTGGCATGGTTTTATTGTATAGAAGTTTTTTTTTTTCTCAGGGATTATTGAGATTCTTACATCTTTGTATAATGTTTTTGTTAAAGTTGGAAAAAATTGGCCATTTTATTTCTTAAAATATTTTTCCGATCCTTTTTTATCTTCTTTCCCCTGGGACTCCAATGTTTTAAGCCTCTTGGTACTGCCTCACAGGTAGTGAACCTCTGTATTTTTCCCCCCAGTTTTTGTTCATCTTTGTGATTTTTGTGTCTCCCTTCAGTTTTACCAGGTTTTTCTTCATGTATTTTGAAGCTGTCATCTTAGGTTCATGTATAGTTATAACATCTTGAGAACTGACATTTTTAAAATTTTCTTTTTTTTTGAACGTTTATTTATTTTTGGGACAGAGAGAGACAGAGCATGAACGGGGGAGGGGCAGAGAGAGAGGGAGACACAGAATCGGAAACAGGCTCCAGGCTCTGAGCCATCAGCCCAGAGCCCGACGCGGGGCTCGAACTCACGGACCGTGAGATCGTGACCTGGTTGAAGTCGGATGCTTAACCGACTGCGCCACCCAGGCGCCCCTGTGGTTTTCTTATTTCATTCCCACTTTTGCCAGTTAATATTGATGAATGTAGAATTTTTAGATGATAAGTTTTTTCTTTCACTGCTTTGAATTATGTCATCCCACTGCTTCCTGGCATCTATTGTTTCTGCTAAGTCATCTGTTAATCTTATTGTTTCCTTGTACATCATTAGTCATTTTTTCTTAATGCTTTCAAAATTTTGTCTTTGATTTTCAGTAGTTTAACTGTATTACCTGTTTGTTGGTATATATTTGTTTATTGTTTTTCTCTTTCAACCTTCCTTTTGTTTTAGGTATGTTTCTTCCTTTTTTTTTTTTTTTTTTTTTTTTAAGTTTATTTATTTATTTTGAGAGAGAGAGCACCAGTTGGGGAGGGGCAGAGAGAGAGGGAGAGACACAGAATCCCAAGCAGACTTCTGGCTGTCAGCACAGACCCCACTGTAGGGTTTGATCCCATGAACCCTGAAATTATGACCTAAGCTGAAACCAAGAGTTGGGCGCTTAATCAACTGAGCCACCCAGGTGCCCTCTTTTTAGGTATGTTTCTTAATGTGATCTTTCAAACTATCAATTTGCTTCTTAGGAGTTTCCATTCTTTTTTTCAGGTCTTCTATTTTTTTTTTTTTTTAACTTTGAAATCCTACTTATTTATATTTATTTATTTATTTACTTACTTATTTATTTTTATTTTTATTTTTTTAATATATGAAATTTATTGTCAAACTGGTTTCCATACAACACCCAGGGCTCATCCCAGCAGGTGCCCCCCTCAATGCGTATCACCCACTTTCCCCTCCCCCCACCCCCCCATCAACCCTCAGTTTATTCTCAGTATTTAAGAGTCTCTTATGGTTTGCTTCCTTCCCTCTCTAACTTTTTTTCCCCCCTTCTCCTCCCCTCTGGTCTTCTGTTGAGTTTCTCAGGATCCACATATGAGTGAAAACATGGTATCTGTCTTTCTCTGCCTGACTTAATTTCACTTAGCATAACACTCTCCAGTTCCATCCACGTTGCTACAGATAACCAGATTTCATTCTTTCTCACTGCCAAGTAGTATTCCATTGTATATATAAACCACATCTTCTTTATCCATTCGTCAGTTGATGGAGGCTCTTTCCATAATTTGGCTATTGTTGAAAGTTCTTTAAATTAAAAAAAAATTTTTTTTTAACGTTTATTTATTTTTGAGAGAAAGACATAGAACATGAGTGGGAGAGGGGCAGAGAGAGAGCGAGACACAGAATTGGAAGCAAGCTCCAGGCTCTAAGCTGTCAGCACGGAGCCTGACGCGGGGCTTGAACTCACTAGCTGTGAGATCATGGCCTTAGCCAAAGTCGGATGCTTAATCAACTGAGCCACCCAGGTGCCCCTGAAATCATACTTATTTAATTTAATATAATTAATTTTACTTTTGTTATGTGTATTCTAATTCCATTTTTGTGAAAGTTCTCAGTATCTTTTTTTTTTTTTTTTTAAACTCAAGTTCTCTCTTGTTCCTTCCATTAGTTCTGCCTCAGTAGGAGCCAGCCAGCTGTTTCTGATTGTTCACTTTGGTCTCCCTCAAGTTACTGAACCTCCTCGAATGGGATATACTTGTTCTTTGCCTATTCATGAGGATGGCTTCATTTACAGGGTCATACTTGGTGGTGGTGTGGTTATTGGTGAGTGTGAAGCAGTAGACCATGGAAGACATGATAAACTTTGTTTCAGCTGCCCTTTACTGAATGCATTTTCAAATTAAATACCTTATTCCGAAAATATCATATCCTTACTCTTTACCTGCTTATTAGCTTGTACAGCTGGTATAGGAGTTGTCCCTTTCATGATCCAGTGATTGATTGAGCCTCTCTGCAAAATTCAGGTGGTCTACTAAAGGAAGCAGTGAATAAACAGATACAGTGTACCCAGGCAGCCATCAAATCCTGGGTCTTCATGGTCATGGCTTGAGGCTTTGTTAGGTCTTTTTGGTTTCCTGCCTCCTTCCCCCAATACAAAGAGGGCAATAAATAGCTAGTTGCATGCAGGTTTATTCACACAAGCATATGTGTGCAGACATAGAGTGAAACTTTTTCTTCTGTGAAGTATACCCACTAAGGAGACTCAATTTCTGTAGATTTGAATTTGAGTACTTGAACTGAAGACCTTTATCTTGAATTTTCTGTTATATGGCGTTGTTTCTACCTGGCTTAGTGAAAATTCAGTCACTTAAGCTAGATATTCAGTACTTTTTGTATAATGAACTAGATAGTAAACACTTTAGGTTTTGTGTCCAAATACTATCTCTGTAGTTTTTACTTTCTTTCATTCTTCTTATTTAAAAGTATAAAATTCTCGAGGCGCCTGGGTGGCTCAGTTGATTAAGCCCTGGACGTCGCCCGGGTCATGATCTCACGGTTTGTGGGTTTGAGCCCTGCGTCAGGCTCTGTGGTGACAGCTCAGAGCCTGGAGCCTGTTTCAGATTCTGTGTCTCCCTCTTTCTCTGCCCCTTTTTGGCTCATGCTCTGTCTTTCTCTCCCTCTGAAAAATAGACGTTAAAAAAAGTTTTTAACTATAAAATACATTTTTTTTTAAGTTTATTTATTTTGAGAGAGAGAGAGTGCTCACACAAACAGGGGAGTGGCAGAGAGAAGGAGAGATAGAATCCCAAGCTGGATCTGCGCTATCAGCACAAAACCTGACATTGGGGTTGAACTCACAAACCGTGAGATCATGACCTGAACCAAGATCAAAAGTTGGACGCTTAACCAACTGTGCCACCTAGGCACCCCTAAAATTCATTCTTAATAAGTTACTGGCTAAACTGTCTTGTTATTTCATATTGCCTTTTTCTAATAGCTAGCAGACTATAACTTGCCCATTCACCAGTTAAAAAATGTTATTTTTACGTAAGTTTCTGTTAATTTTGAAAATACTTAAAAAATAAAATAAAAACTTTGGTATTTTATTTCAGATAATGCTGAGTATTGTAATTACATTGATATATTTGTTAATGAAATTACTCATAATTTTCTGATTATACAAGGTTTTTGGATTTAAAAAATATATATATTTTGTTTTACTTTACTTTCAAGTAGGTTCCACATGCAACGTGGAGCTCAAATTCATGACCCCAAGATCAAGAGCCGCATACTGTACTGACTGAACCAACCAGGCGCCCCTACAAGGTTTTTAAGACAAAGTTTTAAAAATTATTTATTTATTTGTTTTGAGAGTGAAAGAGCAAGCGTGAGTGAAGGTGGGGCAGAAAGAGAAGGAGGAAAAGAGAATCCCAAGCAGGCTCTGCACTGACAGCGCGGATTGCTCCCACATGGGGCTCGATCCCATAAACCCTGAGAAAATGACCTGAACTGAAATCAAGAGTCAGACGCTTAACCAACTTGCCACACAGGTGCCCCTACAAGGTTTTTGAATTTTAAAGACTCATATACTTAAGAATTAAGCTTAAATAATACCAGGAAGCTTTATAACATATGTGCCTAATGCATTTCCTAAATGTATTATTATTTTTTTAAGTTTTGTTTATTTTGAGAGAGAGAGTGCACCTGTGCGAATGGGAGAGGGACAGAGAGAGAGGGAGAATGAGAATCCCAAGCAGGCTTCATACTATCAGTGAGGAGCCTGACATGGGTCTCCAACTCATGAACTGTCATGACCTGAGCCAAAATCAAGAGTCAGACACTTAACGGACTGAGCCACCCAGATGCCCCTATATTCCATTATGTTTGATAATCAGTGTCCAGTCTTATATGATCGTATGTGTACATACTAGCCATATATCCCCATGATTTCAGCTTAAGCCAGTCTTACATTTGGTTGTAAAATTGACTTGGGGAAATTGCCTGGATATTTACCAGCAAAATTTAAATAATATTACTGTATGGTATTATTTTGTATATGTTAAACCAATTTGTTTATAAATGAATTATTTCTGTTATTTTCTATATAATATCTCCAATTTCACCCTTTATTAAGCAGTTTTCTTCTGCCTTTTTAGCAGCAAATCCTTGTCTTTCCTTCTCTTCATTGCCAACTTTCTGTAAGAATGGGCAACAAAGTCAACATTCCACATCTCCAACTCCGTTATACTCATAATAAAATCTTTCTGCTATCTCCATTGTGCTAAAATTTTGTAGAAAAGATCAGTGATCTGTTTCTTCAGAATCTAGTCATTATTTTTTGCCTTCCTTTCAGCAAATATGTAGTACTTCCTAGGCTCCAATTATTGTGTGAAGGGAAGGAATGGAGCTGAACAGGAGACAGGTTTAAGATGGAAAGAGGAATTAGCCTTAGGAATGGTTATACCTTTCAAACTTGGAACTCTTGATGTTACCTGATAATATTCTTTCTAGCCTGTTTTTCCTGTTCCCTGGATTATTCTTTCAGCACTCAGCTCACAACACTCTCGCTCTCATCACTTGATCTGGCCTCCCACTTATGTAATTAGAGGCCGTAGGTGCAAATTCTCTTCTCCCTTCTTCACCTGAAAATATATCTGTGTTTTTTATTCATAATTATTTTCTAAGGGAAAGGAGAGGGGAGTTGATGATTAAAGGTTTGGACTAACCACTCTTGGGTATGGGAAGGAGAAGCTAGGGGTGAATAAAAAGAGTATTGGCTTGGGTGCCTGACTGGCTTAGCAGGTAGAGCATACAACTCTTGATCTCGAGGTAGTGAGTTTAAGCCCCACATTAGGTGTGGGACTTACATTAAAAAAAAAAAAAAGTGTTTGCTCATGCTAGGAGTTAACTGACATTCAGAGATAGAATGTAATTTCAAAAGTAAATTAGTACAGTGATGATAAGTTAATCATGAGTGGTTAATAGAAAAAGTAATTGACCCCCCCCCAAAAAAAAAGAAAAAAAGAAAAAGTAGTTGACTCATGTTTGATTCTCATTTATTTCAGTTATACTTGTGTGACTTGTACTGGCTTCGTTTTTTTAGGATTTTATTTTATTAAAAACTTTTAAAAATGTTTATTTCTTTTGAGAGAGAGAAAGTGAGCAAGGGAAGGGGCAGAGAGAGAATCCCAAGGAGGCTCTCTGCTAACACGGAGCTCGAACCCACAAACTGTGAGATCATGACTTGAACCTAAACCAAGAGTCCGATGCTTAACTGACTGAGTCACCCGGTGCCCCCAAATTTTATTTTTAAGTAATTTCTACACTCAAGGTGGGCCTTGAACTCACAACCCTGAAATCAAGAGTCTTCTGCTCTGCTGACTAAGCCAACCAGGTGCCCCTTACTAGCCTTTAATGTAAAATGTGCTTCTTGGGATTTGCAGTTGTAAATGTTGAAATCTGTGTCCTAAATCTGTGAACTCCTTTTCTCGTACTTGACCATAAATATTGGTGTATTGAAGGGTACTGTACTCTTTTGATCCTGTTCTCCCTTGGTAATCGTAACTGTGCTTCAGATTTTACCTAGTTGTAAGCTGATAGTTCTTTCTACATGCTTCAACTACAGAACTGTGCTAGTTAACACAGTCTATCCTAAACTTATTCATTGCATTCTGGCTAAAATTACTTTTCCCTCATTTTGAGTAATTGTGTAATTATCCATGAATTACCCATGCTAGAAGCTTGTGAATCATCTAGAATTTCTAATTTTTCCTTTGCTGTGACTACTACCTCTTCATCATGCAGACATTCATTAGGCAATTGATACTGCCTCTAATTTATCCTCTATAGTTCTATTATGACTGCCTTAGTTTAGCCTTAATTATTTTGTTACTAATGATCAGCCTTTTAGTTAGAGAGCTTCTTTAACATAGGTTTTAAGGGCATGGCTTATAGATTCATATGTTGGGGTTTCAGATCTTACCTACCTCTGCCATTTACATTGTCCTGTGACCTTGAGAGCATTACCTGATTTCTCTGAAGCTCAATTTCCTCACCTTTGAAGTGGGGATAATAATTGATCCTATTTTACAGAAGTGTTATGAGCATTCACCGAACTAATATATAAGAATTTCACACTAAATACCAACTGGTCTTACAGTGAAACTTTGTGTTAATGCAAATTTAGATATAATTTGATTATGTTTGTTTTCTGTCCTCAGCACAACCTTCATTCTCAAACGGTCAGATTAAAATTCTTGCTGGGGTGAGGGCAGAAGTACAGGGTAGAGCATAGTTGGTCTGGGAAACGTAAGACAGGGGATATGTGGTAGCAAAGAGTCCCTATTTCCCCAGTAGTCTTTTTTTTGTGAATCAGTCAGTTTTTGTGAATCAAACTGAAAAAATGGTGGCAGCCAATAGAGGTACTTAAAATTCCTGCTGATATTTTAGAACAGTTTTAAACAAAATGTCTTTAAACATTTAAACCTTTAAAAAGGTCTTTAGAACACACTTGAGCATGGTACCAAACTGCACTCTTCACTTCAGACACTTGTTGTTGGCTGGCTAAGAAAGTGTACACAGTCATATCTGTTTTCAACAACTGGACTGTATTTTATACATCTGAATTTTGATGCCCTCATTTATTTTTGTTAAGGCAAGATTTTACTTTATTTTTTAATTGACATTTTATCACTCAGTTTTCTCTTCATAGTGTATTTAGAATGATTTGTCAAACTGTCGTTTGATTATAATAGAATATATTATTGTAGCTCAGTGTTTTAATTTTATGTTTTTTATCTCCCTAAATTAATATTTACACCTGTCCATATTTACTTTTAACTCATGTATATTTAGATATCAAAATGTGTATTAATGATTTTGCTAATTATTTTTTGCATCTCACTTCTAAATAGTTTTCCATGGTCTTTTTTTTTTTTTTTTTTTTCTTCCCTCTTCAAAGTAAGCTCTATGTCCAATGTGGGCCTCAAATCCCAAGATCAGGAGTTGCATGCTCTAGTGACTGAGCCAGCCAGGCACCCCTAAGTATTTTTCCATGTTCTTAAAGCCGGTAGTAGGTTAAACTGTATAAAATTACCATATTTGCAGGTCATAAGTGGTCTAAAATTGGCGGTTTTATATAGTTGAATTTAATGCTTTATTCTTGTAGCTGAGCAGTATTGTTATATGTCTGAAAATGTAATTTGCTTTTACTCTTGAATAGTTATCAGCATATAGATTAAGTTGATTTATTTTCTCTAAAAGCTTTTAAGATACTATTCCTGTTATCTTTTTGTATTTTTTACTAATTAAGTCTGCTGTTGGTCTGATTGTCTTGTAATATTAGCAATTATTAAGAGTTTTTCCTCCATCTTTGCAATGTTTAGGTGTGGATTTATTTTTATTTATCCTGTTCAGGACTTGTATTGTGGTATGAGGGCTCATTTCTTCAGTTCTGAAATTCTCAGTCATTATCTTCTTTAAATAGCATCTGTACCTCATTTCCTTCATGAACTTCTGGAACTTCAACACATACTGGAGTTTCTCATTCAGTTCTTTAGTTTTCTCAACTTACTCTCTTCTGTAGTTCCTTCTCTCTTTAGCTCTGTGCTGAATTCTGTGTGATTTTTTTTTCATATCTGTCTTCTACTTGATTTTCTTTTCCATTCTCTCTTGCTTACTATTTAACTTGTGTTTTGAGTTTATTCAATGAGTGTATTTTATTTCTCTTTGATTCTTTTTTAGCTCTATTTTCATAGATTCTGTTTGACCCTTTATCGAGGTATTTTACACATATTTTTGAAGTCTTTTTCAGATTGTTTTATTTTCTGTGAGTTAGGTTGTTATTTATTGCTTTATTGTGTTGATTGACTCACTCTAATAGTATTGGGTTTCTTCATGCATTGTAATTTTATGTATGAGCCTATCTTCACTTGGTGTCCTGTTCCACTTGTGCCTTGGGTTGGGAGGTGTTCTAATGAGATAGTTTTGTGTGTTTGTAAGGTTTCAGAGAAGCTTCATTTTGTTGCTGTTGTTCAGTGAATATGTGAATTCATCTAACTAGGAATCCCAGGGAGAGAAGTAGATACAAGGCAAAGATAATAACTTCTGTTTTATGTACATTTTGTTTAGAGTTGATTAAAGAAGAGGTTCTTTTTTTTTTTTTTTTTAATTTTTTTAATGTTTATTTTTGAGAGACAGAGAGAGACAGAGTGCAAGCAGGGAAGGGGCAGAGAGAGAGGGGGGACACAGAATCTGAAGCAGGCTCCAGGCTCTGAACTGTCAGCACAGAGCCTGATGCGGGGCTCAAACTCAGGAACTGCGAGATCATGACCTGAGCTGAAGTTGGACGCTTAACCGATGCACCCAGGCACCCCAAGAAGAGGTTCTAAATAAGAACTTGAACTTAGGGTAGAGAACAGAAGAGAAATGTTGACTTCAGCCCTGAGGAGAATGACCAGTATGTTGGACTGAATTCCTTGGGCTGCTTACTCATGGTGGATTTACCATTCAGTGTTTGTTTCCTTTCCTTTCCTTTCCTTTCCTTTCCTTTCCTTTCCTTTCCTTTCCCTTTTCCCTTTTCCCTTTTCCCTTTTCCCTTTTCCCTTTTCCCTTTTCCCTTTTCCCTTTTCCCTTTTCCCCTTTCCCCTTTCCCCTTTCCCCTTTCCCCTTTCCCCTTTCC